>NW_022103901.1:39343124-39368823 GCF_000313985.2 Echinops telfairi | reverse complement strand
GGTGCTGGCAGGCTGTCAACGAGAGTGATGGGCACGGCGGCTGCAACGATGGGACTGAGCACAGAACAGCTGGGAGGGTGTTTCATCCTGTTGTGCACGGGGCCGCTAAGGGCACAACCACTCGATGGTACCAAACACCATCACAACAATAGTGCTCATGGGTGATTGGTACTTTTGAGCCAATGTGCTACTTCCTAACAAGGTGACCTCAAGGGCTAGTTTCAGCTCATGACTGGAAGACTGTCTCAGGGTAGTCTTCTTAGGGACACCTCCAGTCTCAACCAGCCCAGGAGGTCTGGTTTCTTAGAAGTTTGAGGTCGTATTCTACATGTCCCTGCTCCTATCCACAGCCATGCAGGCCGTGACTGGAATGGGCAGTAGTGGTAGCGGGCACCACCTAGTTCTTCCGGTCTCAGGGCCGATTAGACCACGGCCGTGAAGACCGTGCTGGGACAAGTTTCTTCTCTGAGCCATGGGTTTCCTCCTTTCTCTCGGGCTTTGGGTTAGCAGAGGCCCAAGGCTGTCCCTTCTCTGGCTGCTCAGACATGCTCACAACATTGCCCACTGCTTTGTACCCTGAAGGTCACCACACACCAGCACCTTGAGATTGGCTAGTCTCTGCTCAGCCACATGGCTCTCCACCCCAGGGAGGTGCAGCACGTCAGACAGTGGCAGGCAAGCCCCAACCCCTAATCCTTGGGAGCGCAGCGTCATCAGCCTGCTCTGCTCCCAGAATCTGAGCCAGACTGGAAGGCCGAGGCCAGGCTGGTGTGCTGCAGCCTCAGGTAGGTTCTGGCAAGGCCAGTTCTCCTGTCACCACTCCCTGACTGAGTCTCTGTTACGAGGGGAGGGGAGGCAGGGGAACCAGAGAAGCTGGTCTGCTCAGTGTCACTGCTGGACGGCTAAGACAAGGATGTGGCTTCCTGTATTTTCTGGGAAACCAGACACCAGGGATGTCTTCTGAAGTGTGTGAACCAGGGGGATCTTCAGACATCTCTCCTGGCTCACATGCCTGCTCCTGGGACGACACCTACACCTTTTCCCATTTCCCCAGGTTTATTCTGGGCCCTCTCCACCACAATCCCCCTCAGGTCTGGAGTCTCCCTTAAAGGGTGTGGCCCTCCACCACTGGCCCCTCTCCTGGCCCAAGCCTTGCACAAACCGAGCCACACCTATCTCAGTTGTTGCCCTCAAAGGTCATCCGCCCCTCGGGAAGGATGCCCCTGCTTTCCCCATTTCTGCTTTTGATCTCCCTCGAGACGCCCCAGGCCTCTTCACCATTACTTTCCTGGCTGGCAGAGCCTGTCTAGCCACCTCGGGGAGTCACGCCTCCCCCCACAGAACCGCAGATCCCCGGGTCACCTCCCTCTGGATACTGGCCCCGGGCTGCTGCTCGAAGCCCAGGCTCACACACCTCAGGGTCTTCATTCCCTAACAGGAGCGGGGTGCCAGGGCTTGGGGGGAAAAAGCCCCTCACAGTGGCCTCTCCCCTTCTCCTCAGAGCCAGACACCCCTGTGAATGAGACACTGTCACTGTCGGGCAGGCAGTGTAGCCAGAGCAAGTTAAATGCTGTGCTGCTGGAGATAGAGCCCTTGCCCTCCCCCACTGCCAGCCGGTGCCCCGGGGTGAGGTGCAGACGGGCCCACTGCTGCTGCTCTGGTTCCCTGGATGCGAGCTCACGGCTCTCCAAGAGGAGCGCATCCATGAGTTGCAGGCCAGGGCCTCCCTGGTGGTCTGCAGTTGTCTCAGCTGGGAGAAGGGGCTGTGCTGCCTTGGGAGGTGGCTCCCTCCGTATGCTGGGCCTGGCCACCACCTCACCCTGGAGGCCTGCCTGGGCCACCTGGCCATACCCTCAGCGGACTTTTGGAGTGGCTTCAGCATGCCCCCATACATCTCCTCAAACCCAGACCCTGACTGGATCCTGGCCACTGGCCCCTTGGTGGCAGGGGGCAGTGCCAGGCATGCTGACACACCCACCTATCTGTGGATCCAGAGGCACTCTGCCGAGGAGCGGGATCTGCAGGTCCTGGCACATGGCCTCCGCGCCACCAGTGGTCGGCGGGAAAATCTGCGATTCTTTCTGAAAGGCACGTCGGGGAGTTGGGGAGTGTGAGTTTGGGCAGGATGATGAGATAGATCCAGATTAAAAGAACTTAAAAGACTCAGAATAAAAAATCATTCAATGTGAATAGGAGGAGGGCGGAGTGGAGGCCCAAAGCCCATCTGTAGACAATTGGACATCCCCTTACAGAAGGGCCACAAGGAAGAGACAAGCCAGTCAGGGTACAGAATAGCAATGATGAAACATACAACTTTCCCCTAGTTCTTTAATGCTCCTTCCCACCCCACTATCATGATCCCAATTCTACCTTACAATGCGGCTAGACCGGAGCATGTACATGGGTACAGATAAGAACTGGAAACACAGGGAATCCAGGACAGATAAACTCCTCAGGACAAATAATGAGAGTAGCGATACCAGGAGGGTAAGGGGAAGGTGGGGTAGAAAGGGAGAACCAATCACAATGATCTACATACAACCCTCTCCCAGGGAGTCGGACAACAGAAAACTGGGTGGAGGGAGACAGTGTTGATGTAAGACATGAATAATAATAATAATAATAATTTATAAATTATCAAGGTTTTATGACAGAATGAGGGGGGAAATGAGCTGATAACAAGGGCTCAAGTGGAAAGGGAGTGTTTTGAAAATGATGGCAACGTGTGTACAAATGTGCTTGACACAACAGATGGATGTATGGTTTGTGCTAAGAGCTATAAGGGATCCCAATATATGATTTAAAACGAAAAAAGGGAAAATGTCTTATTTGGAATGTCAACTAAGCAACCCCCTGAAGAAAGCCTTCTAGTCAGTGAGTGTGAAGGGCTGACCCCAGCCAAGCGGGAAAGCGGGGAGCCGCGCTCACCTTACACCGGGGGCAGACGAAGCTGCTCATGTTCTCCACCACCCCGATGAGGGGCAGCTTCACCTTGTGGCAGAAGTTGATCTCTTTCCGGACGTCCTGGAGCGATACTTCCTGTCACGGGAAAGCGCCCCGGTGTTCACTGCCACAGGCCAGGCACAGTATGCGATGCCGCAAAGGACGTCTGTGCCCAACACCAACACCAGCCCTTCCCTGGAAGGGTTTGCCCACGATCCGCGTGTGAGGTGCTCAACACCAACAAGAGCAAGCTCTCGTCACGCCGACTCACGGCGACCCTTAGGACAGGGCAGAACTGCCCCATGGGTTCCCAGACTCCAACTCCACGGGAGTAGAGAGCTGCATCTTTCCCCAGTGCAGTGGCTGGTGGTCTCAATGGCTGGCCCGGTGGACCGCAGCCCCTCGCAGAGTCACTAAGCCACCAGGACTCCAACCCAACCTCCCCAAGAGCCAACTCCACCCACAGCAGCCTGGCTGGCCCAGGAAATGCCCAACAGGCGCTCAAGGCTGCAGGCCCTAACACAAACCGCCTGCCTCAGCCTCCCCATGGGCTTGAACGCTGCTGTTCACTTTGGGCCACAGAGCTCCCACCGTGACCACACAGCCTTCAAAACCCATTCCTGAGCCTGGAGGGCTGCTTCTATAGCAGTGGTTCTCAACCTGTGAATTGCGACCCCTTTGGGGGTCGAACCCTGTCACAGGGGTCACCCGATTCATAACAGTAGCAAAAAGACAGCTATGAAGTACCAATGGAAGTACGTAATTTTATGGTTGGGGGGTCACCACAATCTGAGACCCTGTGTTAAAGGGTCGCAGCACTCGGAAGGTTGGGAACCACTGCTCTGCAGCGTGACTCCTAGGCACCGACACTGCTCCGTACTCACCGTCTTTCTTCACCTTGGGAAGAAAGGGGCAGTGTGGACTGCATCTGCCTCCAAGCTGTACTGTCTGGGCCACAAGGAGCCTGCTCTCCACTGATCCAGCCTGCGGGCCTGGGCTGGGCCACAGCACAGGCTGAAGCCAACAGTGGTGAGCATTCCAGACTGCCAGGACCCTACCCAGTGCCCTCCTGTGGGTGGAGAAGGGGTCCCCTGTCTCTCATTGCCATCTCTGCTGCTTCCCTGACCAAGGTGCCTCAAGCCCAGACGCCACCTGTTTGTCACAGCTTCCAGAGTGGGGCAGACTGGGAAGAAAACACGCTACGTCTGCAGATGAGCCGATAGGAACCCTGTGCGCCACAAGGTTCCGATCTGTACCCACGACGAGGACACAACAGGGCTGGGCATGAGTCCCCGTGAGTCCGGCCTACCCACCAGCAGCCACAGCACCCCTGCCACCTCTGTGGACTGAGGAGGGAATGCCATGGAGAGGGGGGCGCTGTGAGATGATAAACGAGCTGGTGGCTTCCTGGGCCCCGTTGGGCTTGATGGTAGCAGCGCAGCTGCTCACCCCTGGCTGCAGCCCGCCCTGTGCTGGGCTCTCCGTCTGGGCTCCTCCTGGTGGCCCCGCCTGGGTGTGGCCAGTGGAGAAGAGAGCAGGCAGTGCTTCAGAAGGCTCAGGACACACAGCGCCTTACCCAGAATCCCCTGTGCAGGCCCAGGGCTGGCTCTGCTCGCTGTGGGGCTGTGACTCGGGAGGACCAGGTGGGTGATGCAGCCATACAGGCCAGTGAAAGGACAGCAGCACCCACCATTCTGCTGGCATTGTGCAGAGAAACCAGGCAGGCCGTGTTCACCCACAACCGCTTAATTTGGGCAGCCATGAACGGGTAAGCTGCTCCCCCAGGGGCCTGACGACGGGGAAACCAGTGTGCCATGGGCTCCCTGTGAGTCGAGAGGGACTCGATGGCCCCACACAACAGCAAAGCTCATCGGCCTGAAACAGACAATTTCAACAAGAGGCCTGTGCAGCCAAAATGAGCGATGGCTTGGAACTGGCGGGCGGGCGGATGCCTCCGGGCGTGCCGGGCTCAGAGCGGCGCGGTAAGGAACCCTGGGAAGCTGCGGTTCACTGTGCCAGCTCACCTGCGGGGTGGTGACGATCACCACACCGTCAATGTTGGCCGCCGAGAGGTACTGGACCACGGAGAGGTGCTCGTCGGAGGTTCCGGGCGGCGTGTCCACAATGAGGTAGTCCACCTCGCCCCAGTCCACGTCTCGCAGGAACTGCTTGATCATGCCTGGAAAGAGGCCAGAGGGAGGACGGCCGCTCATCCTTCCTGAACAGAGGGCCCGCCGAGCAGCAGGCTGCGTGCGTGGTACATTCAGGCCCTGCTTAGAGCAGTGGTCCTCAGCCGGGCGACTCTGCCCCGGGGAGAGCGGCAGCACGGGGAGACATTAAGGTTGTCATGTCTGGGGGTGGGGGCACTGCTAACATCCGATAGGTACAAGGCAGGGATGCTGCTAAAAGTCCTCGGCTTCTCAGGCCGGCCCCTCACAGAGGAGGACGTGGCCAACACGTCCGTCCAAAGGGAAAGCAGGGAAACCCTGGACACGGGCCACTGCTTTTTCCCACGCCTCTCTCTGACCCAACAATGCCACTATCAACCCCTAACAAAAGCCACTGCAGGGTTAATGGGGCTGTTAGCTGTAAACGTCCAGTGCATAATAGGGACTACAGCGCGTAAACAGACACCCGGCAGGGGATCTGATCTCCAGACAACCAGCGCTGCCCTCCAGATGGCACAGGTCGCCCCTGTTGTGGAGAGTGACCGAGGCATAAGCAGGGCAGCAGAGGCACTGACCATTCTTCCTGGGTCCCCGCCAGATCACGGCATCGTCAGGGCTGCTGAGCAGGAAGCCCACCGACATCACGCCCAGGTTGTCCTCCACGTACTGCAGAGGGGACACGGGGAGGTGGTTCAGAGAGCCCCACGAAGGAAGAGAGGCCTTCTCTAGTCTTCTGACTGAACGCTGACCAAAAATGTTTTCTAAACAAAATTACCACGGGGCCTCTGAGTAGATTCCCTCTCTGTATCCTCAAATCATTTTGGGGGAGGGGGTGGCGGTAAAGGTTTCTGTTAGAGAACGGAGAGGGTTTGAGAGAGGCCCCGCGTAGCCTTATAAGGACAGGACACTTGGTTAAAAGCAATCAAGGACCTTCCCTCAACTGTCTGCACCAGAAGCCAGCAAATTGTGGCCGCTGGGGCCAAATCTGTCTCCCTGCCTGTTTTGGTCAATAAATAAAGTTTTAATGGAACACAACGGTGGTCATTTGTTGATAATTGTCTACGGCTGCTTTCACGCTTGTGCAGCAGAGACTAGTCGGCCCTTGAGATGAACATATTTACTACTGACCCTTTCCCAAGCAAGCTGGCTGACCCCTGGTCTTCATCCTTTCCCTGGACGCCTCTCAAAATGCCTCAATCAATGCCTGCTGGCTGATGAACGAACTGTTTCAGAACAGTGCTGGGGACCCGCCATCCTGACTGACTGTGCACACGGGACCCATAACACCCGAGCCTGACAACACCACCCAGAGGTGAACTCACCACTGGAGACCAGCCCGAGCCACTCTGGTGAACCTGCGGGAACATGAGCAGCAATGGTCATTTCTAAGAACCAGACACCTGGTCACCTCCCATACGCTAGACAAATTCTATAAAGACCAAACCCAACCCAACCCAACCCACTGCCATCGAGTGGATTCTGACTCACAAGGACCCTACAGGGCAGCAGAGAGTCCCCTCAGGTTTCGGGACTGTGAATCTGTATGGGAGCAGACTGCCTCATCTTTCTCCCTCTGCCACGGGGGCTCCTACAGGGAAGACAGCTTTGGAAGCTCACATGTGACTCACATGCTGTGTGGAGTTTTCAGACACTCGACAAGTGGACTGGGTGGGCAGCAGCAGATGCCCTCTAGCCCCTCAGCCTCCTAGTTGGGTTCTTGTAAAAGCGCCCCGGTACCGAGTCAGGGAACCAAAGCTGGGCTTCAATATAACTTTGGGTCTGAAGTGTTTTTCAAAAGTGACGCGGAACTCGGGTGGGGACTGAGAAAACGTAGGCCGCTGTGAAACAACGAAGCTGCTTTGGAAGTGTCCACGGCAAAGGGAATTGCCCACAATGGCTGAGTCAGAACCTGCCTGGCCACCAATGTGCAGAGATCGAAGTTTATTTGTGATGACTGGGAGCTGGGGGCGTCCTGGCTCCGAAGCAGGGCTTTCTGCTGATAGCCCGTGCAGCAGCGGGCAGTGGCTACTGCTGCATAGGATTAACATTCGCTCACTGAGCTCTACACGCGAAAGGGACTAAACTGGCAGATGAGTTGTGTTTCTGTTAAAAAGCACAACTGCCCAGCCAGTGGCCCCATCTGAGTGCTGGCCAGCTGGCCTCAGGGGATACTGGGATGATCACTGCTATACTTCAAGGCTCAACTCTGCCTCATTTACAGACTTTTTTTTACAAAGCTACAGCTAAGTCAATAGAGCCACAGTGGCATAGTGGTTATGTGTTATGCTGTTAACTGCAAGGTCAGTAACTCAGATGCACCAGCTACTCCTGTGAAGATACAGTCTTGGAAACTCAGAGGGGCAGTTCTACCCTGTCCAATAGGGTCGCTATTGGATGGCAGTGAGTTTCAATGAACTTAAGGCAGAATGCCGCTGGGATGGGAGCACAGCAAGACCTTGCCTCATGTACTTTGGACACATTACCCGGCGAGACTAGTCCCTAGAGAAGGACCGACCAGTATGTTTGGGAAAGTAGGGGGTGGTGAAAAAATAGAGCCCCCGTCTGTGTCCACAGATGGACACAGTGGCTGCAACAATGACCGTGAGCGTGGCACAGAGGGGCAGTGTCCCGTGCTGCTGTGCACGGGCTCACTGTGAGTCGGAATCACCTAACAACTGAGCTCCCATCGGACAACACAGCCTCTCGAGCAACGTGCAGGAGCAGAAACAAAGTCCGCTTTCCTGGAGGAAGTCTGAGTTTTCTTAAAACTGTCAACGACTCCCCATCGGAAGTGGAAAGCCACTCAGCAGCATCTCCACATGGGGCCGCACTTGGGGAGGGGGGTTCATCTCTCTGCGTGTGTCCCCTTTACCCAGAAGGAACCTGGAAGACCTGGAACCACCTGAGCCTAGAGTCCTAGCTCCAGTGTGAATTCTCGGGGACTCCTCTGCAGCTTGCGGCTCCCCGCCCAAACGAAAGGCCAGAGTCTGCCCACCCCTTGCCCGTCCCTCACTGGCCCCCATCACAGCTCCTCAGGAGACCCCCAAGGGCAGAAATACTCCCTGCTCCCATGGTACAGACCCCTTGCAAACCTGGCCTGGCTTTCCCTGTCAGGGCCGAGTCTCCTTGTCTGGCTTCTGCATTTTACGCCTGTTTCCCTTCCCTCTAAGAAGACATCACAACTACCCTTTCTCAAGTGGCTTTGGTGAACTTTTCAGCTAATGCCCCTCCGAATGCAGCGCACTAGTGGGCGCAGCCTGGAGCTAGGGAGCTGAGCGGGAGCCTGGCCAGCTTCCAGAGTGCCCACCCGAGCAGAGACCGACAGGCCCTGCTTCCCACTGGCTGTGTTGTCATGCTCAGCTGGAACGTTTGGGCTTAAGGGCGTGTTTCCTCAGTTCTGAAACGGCTATCGCTGAAACATTACCTGTTCGCCTTCCAATCCCATTATCTTGGGAACTGACGGCCCACATATATCAATGTCTAGGAGAGCAACCTGGGGAACAAGAGAGCAGGGCGGTTACACAGCTGCATGTCGCAGATGCCCCCGTGCACACTGGCTGAAGGGGAAAGAAGGCACCGGGCACTGGGCCAGACTCGGCGCAGGCTAGGGGGCGGGGGTCACAACAGGAGCAGCGTGCATCTTCCAGTCATGGAGGCCACAGCCCTCCGAAAAGAACTCAGTGAAGGCCACGGGCCCTGGCCCCACAGAGCCTGGCTTAGCTCTGCGATGGCCTGATGACCTGGGCACAGCCACGGTCCACTGAGCCCTCGGCACATGGCAGGCCCTGGCATTCCCACCTGTTGCCCTGGGGAGCTCTGTCTCTGCGGAAGAGGAAACAGAGGTTGCGAGAGGCCCCAGGACTTGCCCGACAAGCCAGAGGCAACACTGTGACGTCCACCAAGGTCTCCTGAATCTGAGGCCCAGTACTGCACTCTCTCCCCAGGGCCTCTGTGACCCTGGGGTGAATGGTAGCTCAGGCTAACCTCTCAGAGGGCACCTGAAAATAAGAAGGCAGTCTTTAATGAGAGCTCTTTATACAGCAGCTTCGCCACCTCCTCTCCCCCCAGACACCCCGACTTCCTGTCTGGCCCATGAATGAGCTAGCCTTGGGCATCTTAGGACTCATCTTGAAAGCGGCAATGTCTGGCCCCCATGGGTGAAGCAACCCTGGCTAACTTTTTAACTTGCCCAGATCCGTTTCTTGCTTCCCTCTTCAAGGCTGCTGAGCAAACCCACACTACTTCCTCAGCACACCAGACCCATACTGGTGGCGAGTCCTAAGTGATCCGCTGCATGCCCCAGGCGCCCTCTGCTGGCCGCCAGGAGAGCAAGCCAGGACCACTGGCTTCCCTGTCTCCGCCCTCTGAACACACCTCACACACTTTCCGTCAGAGCCTCAGGCTTGGGAAGGAACCTGTTCACCACAGCCCTACGGGAGCCCACTGTCACTATGCTAGGTGGCCCGCAGCCTGCCTCCTTTTGGAGAAGGCCAGTCCCCAGGGCACTGGAACTACCCACAGGGCTGGTGGCTCGGGAGGGAGGCCTGGCGATCTGCTTTCGAATGTCCCGGCCTCGAGCACCCGCAGAGTGGCTCCACTCTGCATACACAGGAAGCCCAACGGAGAGCACAGTGGGCTCCCGTGGGGAACGGCATGTGCCCACGCACACTGCTGTCCAGGCGGCCCCGGCAGCGCGGCCTCAGCACAGGGCAGACCGCTCCACGGGGGCTTGCAGGCCGTGACAGCACAGAAGCGGCCCCCCATGCCCACCTCTCCTGGTGGCTCTAACTGCCGAGGACTTCATCACTGTATCACTGGCCGAGTCCACTCACTTCCTTGGTGGCCCCTGAGGACCCGGCTGACAAGCTGCTGCCATCCAGCTGGACACCTGAGGGAGCCGGCTACCCTGCCCACCAGCCAGCTGATCCAGATGTGAGCCCCCATGGCCAGAGACAGCCAGGTGACAGACAAGTCAGCAGGTGTGCGCTGAACCTGGCTAGGTGACGCACTCATTGTCTGCAAGACAGAAAACCACCATCCCGGTGGTCAGGAGCTCACCATGTGCCGGAGCTCCTGGGCACTGCCAGTGAGCAGCCCACATGGCTGCTTCCCAGAAGGCTGGTGGTTCAAGTCCTCCCTAGACACTCAGCCACACACCAGGTTACACAGCACAGCCTTTGTTTGATCTTTGGGGCCGCCAGGCATTGGACTTGACGAGACAGTAGCCGGTGGTGCTGCTGTTGCAGGGGCGTCTACTAAGGCTGCCCCAAGGGTCATGTCACAGGCGGGAAAAGCAAGGCAGTGACAGGCTGGCCACCTGCCCAGGATCACAGCACCGGGCCAGCGAGGTCAGCCTGGCCCCTAAGTCAGGCTCCCGTCCTCTGCTGCTCCCCACAGCTATGTGCCTCCATTTCTTCCCCCTTGGGCCGCTGTCCTCATTGTCCCCACCCACTGCCTGCCTTCTGACCCTCCCAGAGACACAGCAAACTCTATTAATGACAGCCCCTCACATGCTGGATGTCATAGCAGTGCTCCTATAGTCGTATCAAGTCATGCGGTTTCTCCACCCAGTGCTTTCCCAGAGCGACGCAGGCCCTCAGCTCAGCATTGCCTTCCCAGTCCCTGGGGACCACAGCGCACCAATCACACAGCACGACAGTGTACCACATGCCTTCCAGAGGAGCCTCTCATTCCTGGTGCACATTCTCCAGGCTTGTGTGCACGCGCGTGTGCGTGCGTGTGCACACTCAGGTTATGTAGAGTGGTCTGGTGTTAGCCGTTGGGCTGTTTGTTTGTTTTAAATATTGGGGCTTTAAGCAGTATTTCATTCTGGAAATTTAAAAGGTGGCATGTGCTCTATGTTTTTTAACAAAAGCAAGCCACAGTATGCATGGCTGTACGGATCCCAGGATGGTGACCCAGTGAGTATCTGGAGATGCAAACTCTGGGTCGCTACAAAGAAGGCAGAGTTTTCAGATCAGACCTGCGAGACCGACCTGCGGGCCGAGAAGCACCGCTCTTCTCCCTGAAGCCGCAGTACAAAGCAGCAGCGAGCGCTCACGCTCCAGCGCTCACCTGCACAAATGGGGAGAGGAGGCTGCCTGTGCATACTGAGTCTGCAAACTCCTCCTTGGAGAGCTAAGGAAGAGCTATTTCAGGCTTCACGGGTCAAGATGAAACATGTAGGTCCCATCAAACCACTTACAAGTAACGCTTTAAAATTCTCAACACCCAGCTCCTTGCACAGGCTAGTAAGCCAGCGGCAGGCTGAACTAGCCCACCGGCTCGTTTGCTGACCCCAGTCGGGAGAGAAACAGGAAGGGGCAAATAAGGAAGAGAGGGAACACTGCTCTGCATTGTCACAGCAGAGAACAAGCCACCAACACACTTGGACCTTACTGCAAGGTATCCCCTTGTATCCCTAGGTCAGGGGTCCTCAAAGTACTGCCCGAGGGCCACATGCGGCCCACCGAGTGTTTTTGCCAGCGCTGCCTGTCCTGCTTAGCAGCCGACTCATCCAGTGTGCATAGGAATTTCATAGTTTTTTTTTTTTTAAACTATAGTCTGGCCCTCCAACCGTCTGAGAGACAGTGAACTGGCCCCGTTTAAAAAGTTTGAGGACCCCTGCCCGAGGTGGTGCCCACAGTTGACCTGCTCAGCTGTTAACCCAAGCCTTGCAGGTTCAACCCTACCACAGGTGCCTAAGAAGAAAGTCCTGGTGATCTACTTCTGAAAAATCTGCCAATGAAGACTCCTTGGAGCCCAGTTTTTCTCTGACACATTAGTAGTCGCCCAGAATTGGCATCCACCGGACAGGCAGCACGTGATCAGGTGTACTGGGAATCTTTCTGCAGAAATCTATTCCAAAGAGGTCAATCAGCTTACTCTGTAGGCTAGGCTATGGGATGCCATCATGGCCCAGGGCAGAAGGAGCCTCCCCTAGCCTCCCCCCAACCTCCAGTCCCACCTGCGTGTTCTCGTCCTCTGCCAGGCCGTGGGCCAGGTGGGCACTAAGCGTGCTTTTCCCAACGCCGCCTTTCCCCGACAGCACCAGAATTTTGTGCTTCACGGTCTTCATCTTCTCCTTGATCTCCTCGATGGCTGCCAAGAGAGCAGTGTGGGTGATAAAGGCCGAGGGAGGCGGGGACAGGCCCTCCCTGCAGACCAGGCTCCTGGGCCAGGGGACTCTCTTCATGAAGGTGCTGAGGCTTGAGATCACAGGGTGGTTCTCACCACCCAGATTTTCTTCTGACTCCGAGCAGAACTGTCTCTCTGGATTTCCGAGCCTTTAAATCTGTATGGAGTAGACAGCCCTGGTGCCATTGTGGGTGACGTGTTGGTTACTAATTGCAAGGCCAGCAGCCCAAAACCACCAGGCCCTCCTCGGGAGAAAGACGAGGCTTGCTACTCCTGTAGAAAGTTCGTCTCGGAAGTGCACAGAGGCAGTTCTGCTCCTCCCAAAAAGGCCACCCCGAGTCAGACTCGACTTAATGGCAGGGAGTTTGGAGAGATTCTCTTTCTTTAGGGTTATCTTGTCTATCAGCTCCCCGAGGGCAGGCCCTCTGCCTTGAGTAGAACTCTGCATCCCCTGCTCCAGAATGGAACTTCCCATATAGCAGTAATGATTCTCAACCTGGGAGCCGAACCCCACAGGGGCATGACCGTGTCTGGAGACAGTTTTGGTGGGGAAGGATGGGTACAGCCCAAGTATACTGGCACATACCCTGTCGCACAGAGGGCAGCCCCCATGACAAAGAATCATCCAGCCGCAAACGTGCACGATATTGAGGCTGAAACACCTCAACCCACAGCCGGCACATATTATATGACTGTCACTGGTAACTCTCAACTGCTGCATACTTTACTGTGCACCAAACATCTCCTTTTAAATCCTTACGACACCGCGAGTCATCTGTTTTTCCAGTGAGGAAATAGAGGTTCAGAGAGGCTAAATCCCTTGCTCAATAATCACAGGGCTTCTCAGATAGGCCAAAAATCAAACTTAAGCCTCTTTTTGAACACCTGCCAATTTTCCCCGCCCTGTCTGCTGCTAAACGACTTTGGTGGCTACAGCACTTGACTACTAACTGAGAGGTTGGAGGTCAAACCCATCAGCTGTTCTGGGGGAGGTACAGCAGTTTGCTCCCCTCAAGACGAGAGCCTTGGTCACCCTGTGGGGCAGTTCTGCTCTGTCCCGCGGAATCGCCGGGAGTCAGAATCGATGCCATGACAATGGGTTTGGGGCTTTGCTTCTCTAGGACGGCTCCCAGAGTCCCCTGCGCCCTTGAGTTCTTCCTTCACAGTATTCACGGCTCTGATTTATTAACAAAAGTCGACATCACCAGGTCGGTGTGCCCAGTATGTGGTTCATACAGATCTCTATTGAATGAGGAGCCCTGGTGGTGTAGTGGCAATGCCTTGGGTTGCGATCTGCATAGTCGGCAGTTTGAAACCACCGGCAGCTCTGCAGGAGAAAGACCGCGTTCGACTCTCCTACACAGTTACAGAGTGACAGCCTCGGAAACCCACAGGGCGTTCACTGAGTCAGCAGCGACTCCATGGCAGTAAGTACAGATGGAATAGGAGACCTGAGCTACTAACTGCACGGTCAGCAGTTCAAAACGATAAGCCTCTAGGAGAGTCAAAGACATGGCTTTCTACTCCGGTAAATAGTAAGAGGCACGGAAACCCACAGGAGCCTTCTACCCTGCCCTATCGGGGGCCACTCGATAGCAGTGATTTGGTTTGGGTTTATTGAAAGAACTCTTCCTCACAAGACAGAAAATGTTGTCCATCTAGAAAGTGGCTGGTGGCTGGTGGAGTCACGCGTGGGGCCTCCTGTCCTCAAAGCTGACCAATGCCCCTGGTTCCGGCCAGGCTTGACCGCTGCCGGCTACTGTCACTCAAGCCTCTGGCTCTGCCCTTTCCACGCCCCTGGAGCCCCGCCCCTCACCGTCGGCGATATTTTTTCCACCCCGCCTTCCCTTGCCTTCCCGTCCCCGTCACGCGCTCCGTGGCCTGTCACTCATCCTAGAGCCCCGCCCCATCACAGGCCCGCCTCTTCCGGGCCCTGCCCATCACTTCCGGGACAGGCCCCGCCCCCTCCTCACCCGGGTCCGGGGCGGCACCGGCTCCCGAGGCGCACAGCCGCTGGTTGGGGCATCCCTGACACGAGGCCCCTCGGCCCGCTTGGGCACTGCCGGTCCCGGGGCACTCTGCGCGGACACAAGATGACAGTTAGCGGGGTTCCCGCCCTCCGGACCCACGCCCCACGTCTCCTCCGCGCGCTCACCCTGAGGCACCTCCTCCATCCCGTCGCCTTTGACGTCGGCCCGGTTGCCGGAACTCGCCGCTGCGCACTTCCGCCCTGCGACGCCCCCTCTGATCTCCGCCGGCGCTAACGACGTCTCCGGGAGCGCGCACGCGCGGCTCTAGCGCTGGCGGGCGGGGCGCTCCTTTTTCGAGTCCCTTTAAAGATGACCTGCGGGTGTTTATCTTGAAACAGTTCAGCACGTCTCCCATAGGAACAGGGCCGCTGTTCTACCTGAGCTGAATGCCATTTTCCTCTCCAAGAAATTTGTTATGAATACAGTTTGCATTCAGGCATAGCGTTTATATTTATTCTGAGTTGGAATTGACTCCGTGGCAGGGCTTCTTTCTGTCTTTCTTTTTTATTTACAGTTTATATTCTGATTCCCCTAGTTCTCCCAAATAGGACGCCCTCCCATCGGCATCCTGGTGTGTTGTCTGACTGCAAGGAGTCTGGGAGAGCCTGTCTCTGTTACCCAAACGAGACCAGGTTGATTCGAGAAATTCCAAGTGTATTCCTGCAAGCGCTGCCAGAAGGAAACAGCCGGCTTCACCCTCTGGACTGCTTCAAAGCCCAGTGCGGTAGAACAAGCTTATCTACTTTAAACTATGTGACAGAAGCAGGACTTTTACAATGGTTACAGGTTTTCACAATGAGACAGGATACAATTGATACTCTTAAGAAGGCAGGTTTTGTGAGGATTGTTAGGACATTATACCTCCAGTTCTCTTGGGCTATCATCTCCTGGAGCTTCATGTATCCTTGTTTGTCTAAATTGTTGTCCACTGCCCCCAAGGCCTCTGACTAGGATGCTCCTGTCTGGCTAATTAGCCTAATGGCCTTGCTTGCCACCTTCCTGAATCTGAATATCCATGCTGATGAAGCTTAAACGGAGTTTGTAACTGCAATGGAGGGGACTGTTAACATTATAGATTTTTGACAAACGAAAGCTTAACTTGTGTTGTATCTCTGGTACTTTGATTAGCAGCAGACTAACTGTCACCTTCTCTCAGATGTACTTGGGGACCACATGTTGCCTCTTGTTAGGTCTATGGTCAAACCCACAGCCACACCACCAGTGGGTTCTGACTCAGCAATTCTGCAGGACGGAGTAGCGCTGGCCCACCGCACCTCCAGCGATGCTCTTGGGAGCGGATGGCTACAGCTTCCTCTCAAGGAGCCACAGGTGAGTTCCAGCCGCCAACCTTGTGGCTAACACAGCGGTTCTCAACCTGTGTGTTGCGACCCCTATGGGAGTCAAACGACCCTTTCACAGGGGTTACCTGATTCATAACGGTAGCAAAGTGACAGTGATGAAGTAGCAATGGAAATAATTTTATGGGGGGGGGGGGGGGTCACCACAACATGAACTGTATTACAGGGTCACGGCATTAGAAAGGTTGAGAACCACTGGGCTAGCAGCTGAGCACCCAGCCACTGTGCCAACAGGGCGCCTTTTGGTTAAAGGTCATTATTTCTCCATCTGTCATGAGTAAGGACTCCCTGGCCCAGAACTTGGTGATCACGTGAGTATCCCATGCGCCATCCACCTCTCCCTCAGAGGGTTTAGCACCTTTCTTGCTTGAAGTGGTTATACTACACTCGTAACCACTGTATCGTCAGAGGCCTGGTGGCATACTGGGTTACATGTTGGGCTGCTGACCACAAGGTCAGTAGTTCTAAAACCACCAGCCTCTCTTCTGCAGAAAAGTGAGGCTTCCGGTTCCCAGACCGATTGACAGTCTTGGAAACCCCCAGGGACAGTGTGCCCTGTCCTATAGGGTCGCTCTGAGTTGGATTGACTCCACTGGGTCACATCAGGGCAGGGAGGCTGCAGGTTTCTCTCTGTTCAGACAGATGAAAGTGAGGCTCAGGGTGGTTAAGTGGCTTGCTCAGGGTTTCCCTGACCGTGTGCTGTTTCCCTTTGCCCCAGGGCAGAGGCCTGAGACAGGACCACATCCTCACCAGTGTCCCCCAAGGCATTTCTGGCACATTCTCCACTGTGGCTTTCAGAGGTGATACCACTGTAGGGCTTATTGGTCCCTAGTTACAAAGGCCTTCTCTGCACAGTGACAAAAAGGAAGCAGCTACTGCTCTCCACTCGCACTACTCCCACCAGGCTATCCAAATGATGAAGCGTCCTGCCATAAAACAAAACTCAATGAAATCGCTCTCTCCCCCTGGCTCCAGTGCTCTCCTCTGCCCCTCCCAGTCAAACTCCTAGCTCACCTGGGATGGAATTTTCCATCCACTGGAGAGAGGCTTTCCCAAACTCATTGCCATCATGTCAACTCACAGTGACAGGGTAGATCAGCCACTGAGTTTTTACGGGAGTAGAAAGCCCCATCTTTCGCCTGCGGAGAGGCTGGTGGTTTTGAATGGCTGACCTTGCAGATAGCAGCCAGCATGTCTCGCAAGAGGGCAGACAGTAGGGAGCAAAGCAGATTCCCAGGCTCCACCCCTAATGTGGTGCATCAGACACAAGGGAATCTGCATTGCCCCACTCTCACTAGGCACTCTCCGTGTGGTTTGAGAGCTATCTCTTTACTCACACAAAGCAGATCATGACCCTCTGAAACTTAGGGGCCCTCAGTGGCTCCCTACGGCCCAGAGGAAAGGCCGATCGCCACGGGTTTCAGTGCCCTGTCTCCCTTCCCAGCCTCACTGCTTGCTGCTCCCCTTGCTGGGTGCCTCAGTTCCCCAGGCACCCAGGCCGCTCTCAGGTCCTTTGGCCAGCTACGGTCTCCACCAGCCCTGGCTGCCCAGCCCTCTGAGACATCACAGCTCTCAGCCTCCTGGTCTCACCCCAGGGTCTACTTCCCGGTGTCTCCCCAAATTCCTGGTGTTGGGTTTGTTCAAATGACCTCAGACAGGGAAATGCCACAAATCAACAAAGCAAACAGTCCTGCGTGTGCAAATTTCTGTTACCCCACCATAGTCCCCTCAATTTGAAAGAATAGATTTTAAATTTAAGTTTTTTGCTTTGGGCCCTCCCTCCCTCTGATCAAAGATGGAGAAGGTGATTCAAGACAGAAAAAAGTGAGCAAGTGGTTGTTTGCTGTTTACAGAACAAAATAAAGGCCAAGTAGGATCAGTGATGGGCAGTGAATGAGGTGAAACCACTGTGGCTGGATATTTGAATGGAAAACCCATGGTCTGCTCTGTACACCTTCACCCAATTCACAATAAACAGTTCAACAACAATAAAATAAATCTAAGTGAGATTTTAAATTTATTTGTAGAATATGCCTGTAGATTTACATATCTAGAAATATGAGAGTTTAAACCTGCACTAAGACTTTGGGGTCAAGTAGACATACCTTCGAGGAGTCTTGGAGGTGTGTTGATTATACGTTGTGTTGCTAACCTCAAGGTCAGCAGTTTGAAGCCACTGACTGCTCCGAGGGAGACAAACTTGGCTTTCTTCTTCAGTGAAGAGAAACAGTCTCAGAAACCCAGGGGGCAGTTCTGCCCTGCCCTACAGGGCCGCTGGGAGTCGGCACGGCATGGGTTTGGGTTTGGGTTTGGGGTGTACCCTCTACATCAGAAGTTCACACCAGGATCAATTTGGGAGTTTCTATGTATCACTCAGCCTGGCCCTCCCACCCACACAATTAAATCAGGATTCTGGGGGTCGGTGGGACCTGGGCCTGTGGTGAACATGCTCCAGGATTAACGTTACATCTGTGGCGGAAAGCGCAAGCTCTCAAATCTGACTTTAACTCCTAGGAGCTGAATACTGGCAAGCGGCTTCACCTCTCTGAACCTCCCTGGGTGGAACGATGTCACTCATCAGAAGCACCAGGCAAGGGAACCTGGTGGCTCAATTGTGAAAGCACTCAGCTACTAGCCAGTAGACTGGTGCCCCCCCCGCCCCCCTGTGGCTCCTCAGGGGGAAGGTCTGCTCCCTTGTCCACGGGAGGCAGGGGAGGCACAGCCACACACTGTGGTCTGGGCCTGCTGTCAATCGAAATCCTTTCTTAAATGCTGTCAATCAAAATCCTTTCTTAAATCAAAATCCTTTCTTAAGAATCTACTTGCACCTCAATTTTCAACCCGAGAAATTGATGACGTGGGCAAGCGCTGCCAGAAACACCTGAGATTCATGGTGGGCTTGATTTTCAATCAATTGTTGGTTGTTGCATATCCTGAGCCTTTTGTTGTTAGATTTTCTGAAACCCCATGTTCAGGCTGGCGACCACCGTGTAAGCAGCTGTGCTCCGTGCTACCACCACTACCACGCACAAAGCCCCAGGAACAAAGCGGCACAAAACAAGTGCCCAAGATGTTTGTGTTTACACAACATAGCCCACCCTCGGGTGTCCCTCACAGGCAGCCCGTCCTGGGGTGTTGGTTACCCTAGTGGAATTGAGCCTGAGGCTGGGAGACTTGCTCCTAGTGTCACTCCCACAGGTGATAAAGGACTGAACCTGGGTCCTCTCAATTTCCAGCCTGTTCAGCCTGTCCCACTGCCACCGAGATGGGGAGAGAACCAAGTCCAACTGGCTGCAAATGCCCTTGCCGATTTAACAAATGTCCTTGCTCATTTAACATAATGGAGCAGAGAGCCCTGGGGCGTAGTGGGTTCTGTGTTGGGCTGCTCAACACAAGGTCAGCAGTTTGAACCCACCAGCTGCTCCTTGGGAGAAAGATCAGGCTTTCTACTTCCATAAAGTTACAGGCTTGGAAACCCTCAGGGGCAGTTCTACCCTGTCCTCTAGGGTCACCATGAGTCTGGATCCAATGAATGGCACAGAGAGAGAGCGCCTTTGAAATGGGTGGTGCACGAAGCCTTGCAGTTCCTCCACATGACCAGTAAGTGGCACTGTTTCCCAGCCCGTGAACCAGGTAGCCCGGCCCTGGGTAGAAAGCTTGGACCTTCCCGGCCTCCTAGGAGTGATGGGGCGTCTTTCCCTTTGACACTTGGGAGGAAGCTTTCTCCAGGCAGTAAACTGGGCTGCTGTAGGCACCCCCAGTTTGTCTCTCACTACCGAGAGATCACTGCCCTTCACTGCTTTCTTCACCTGAAGATATTGTGGCTGGCTGGCTGGCTGGCTGGCTGGGTGGGTATGTGTGTGTGTGTGTGTGTGGTTTCAGACACAATTATAAATTCAATCATGGCTTGAAATGGAAATTCTGTTTGGCCTTTATTCATATATGTGTTCCTATGTTGTGTGAGGACACATTTAAAAAACCTTTAAAAATAACATGTTACATGCACAGATCTTTATAGAGCACTGAAGAGCTAGCATGTTACTTTGAGGACTCAGGCATGCCTCACCCAAGCCATGGCATTCTCCATTGCATCGTATCTGCATGTGAAAGTGGGATGTCAAATAAGGAAGACCACAGAAGAACTGGCACATTTGAATTGTGCTGATGGAGAAGAATATTGAAAGTACCATGGACTGCAAAAGGACCAACCATCTGATTTGTATTGGAAGAAATAAGGCCAGAGCGCTCCTTAGAGGCAAGGCTGGTAAGACTTCATCTCACGTACTTTGGACACGCTGTCAGGAGACCAGACCCTGGAGAAGGACGTCATACTTGGTAAAGGGGAGGGGCAGCGACAAAGAGGAAGGCCCTCAAGGAGAGGGATCGACACCGTGGCTGCCACAATGGGCTCAGGCATAGAAACAACTGTGAGGCTATTTCATGTGTTAGGGTGGGTTGACGAGAGAAACAAACCGAGTGTCAGAAAGAGCTTTATATCAAGAAGTAATTATGTATCAAGCAGCCATCCCAGTCCAGTCCAGACAAGTCCATAAGTCTGCTACTAGTCCATAAGTCGTTCTTCAGACTCACATCCACATGGAATGATGCAGAATGCAGGAATATCCGGTGGCTTCGAAGTCGTGTGGATCCAGTGGCAGTGGATGCATCACAGGGCTCTGGCAGCCACCAGGGTCAGCCAGCAGGAAGGGTGAAAGCAGAGAGAGGGGGGAGGTTCTCAGGGTCTCCCTCTTATGAGAAGGCCACACCCACAAGGAGGCACCATCAGCTGTGACCTGATTGACAGGTTGAATACCACCCCTACGTGTTTATGTATCTTCCAGTTGACATGGAATTATGTAACTGCCACAGTGCAGGACTGTGCGGCATTTCAAGCTGTTGCGTATAGGGACGCTGTCGGTCGTAGTGGACTCCAAGGACAACCACACTGTGTACATCTTAAGTAGGGCAAGCCCATTGCCCTGGAGGCAGTTCTGACCCAGGGACCCTGTTGGAATGCCCCATAGGGTTTATACAAGTAGAATCTTTCTGGAAGGAGCCCTGGTGGTGTAGTGGTTATGAGTTGGATTACTAACTGCAAGGCTAGCAGTTTGGAACCACCAGCAGCTCTGAGGGAGAAAAGACTGGGCTCTCTGCCCCCTTAAAAAGCTGCAGTCTCGGAACCCCCCAGGGGCACTTCCATTCCATCTCACAGGGTTCCTGTGAGTCAGTATCAACCCAATAGCAGCGAGTTTCTGAATCTATGGAAACAGACTGCCACATCTGTCTCCTGTGGACTCACTCTGGTGGGTTCAAACCCCTGAACTTCAGGTTAACAGCCAAGCGCTTAACCCCTGGGCCACCAGGGCTCCTTTTAAACAGTCTACCAAAACCAAAGCTAAGCCACTAGGAGACATAGCGATTATATAGGGTTTCCGAAAGTCCATCTTTAGGAACGTAGACAGCCTCATCTTTCTCCTGTGAAGGAGAATATGGGTTTGAACTTGCAACTTTGTGATTAGCTGCCAAATACCTAATCAGCAGCACCTTCAGGTTCCTTTCCAGCAGGATACAAGGCTTTGATCCCAAACTAAACATCTCCTTCCATGTTCTCTGCCTCTCTCCACCCTGCCCGGTCTAGCCCTATTTCCTGTGTCCCCCTCAGAACATTAAGAGTATACAATCACACAGATGTTTACATAAGCTGCATTGCACCACACGCTCTGTTCTACATTTTTTTGTATATTTAATACAACTGGGAAATCTTTTCTTATCAGCATACATAAATTCAGGTCCAAGTTCTATCCCTTTTCTTTTTAAATTTGAGTATCCTATAGAATGGGTGTTCAACGTCTTATTTTCTCAGCCCTCTACTGAGGGAGAAATGTATTGTGCTGGGCTGCTCATCGCAAGGCCACTGGTTAAAACCCATCAGCCACCCTGAGGGAGAAAGATGAGGCAGTGAGTTTTTGCTGATGGACATAGATTTGTCCTCTTGTTTTCATTGTGACCAGGAGCCCTGGTGGCACAGCAGGTGTGTTAATCCAGGTGGACTAGAGAAACACATCCAGAGACTGGAGTAATTGCATGTTAAGAAAACATTCCAGGCCATTCCTGATCAAGTCTATAAGTTTGATATTAGTCTATAGTCCAGTTTTAGCCCATATGTCTGATATTAGTCTGTGGTAGTTACATAATCTGTTGGCAGTTTGAGAGGATTAAGAGTGAAGGGGTGGAGTTCAGCCTGTCAGTCAGGTGGCAGCTTGACCTCATTTGGAGGAGCTAAATAGCTCTCTTGGAGGCAGGAGGCAGGCTCACTCCTTGGGAAACATTGTAGCTGACAAGTCACATGGAGACAGGCTGATGGCAGCCAGAGCCTCACAGCTGGAGAATCCACATGGAGACTCCTGGCAGGGCTGAGATGCTTACAACACCACTGGATCCACCAGACTTACCACCCAATGGCCTGTGATCTTCCTGCATTCAGCGTCATTGCATGTGTTTTGTGAGTCTGAAGAGGACTTTATAGATTAGTATCAGACATCTGGGCTAATATCAGACCTATGGACTTGATCTGTACTGTGCTGGGATGTTTTCTCAATATTCAGTTGCTCTTGTATAAAAAACTTTCTTATACACATATGGGTGCCTATGAATTTGTTTCTCTAGTCAACCCAGACTAACACGTAGTCCATAAATTCTTCTACAGACTCACGCAGCACATGCAATGATGCTGAAAGCAGGAAGATCGCAGGCCGGTGGGTGGAAAGTCTTGTGGAAGCATTTCAGCACTGGCGTGGCTCTCCATGTGGCTCCTCCAGCTCAAGGCATTGGCTGCCATCAGCATGGCTTCATGTGGCTTGTCAACAGAATGTGAAGCAGAGAGAGTGTGTCCCTCCTCCAGGGAAGAAACCAGGAGTTCCCAGAATCCTCAGGAGAAGGCCATGCCTGCACAGAAGCATCATTGGCTATGACCTGATTGATTCACGCAAGTTGACAGAAGATTATGCAACTGCCACAGTGGCTTAAGCATTGGGCCATTCACTGGAAGTCTGATGGTTTGAACCTACCTACCAGCTGCTCCCAGAGAAAGATGAGGCTGCCTTAGAGACCCCAGGGAGCCGTTCTACTCAGGCGTAGAGGGTCACTGTGACTCGGGATAGACTCGGTGGCTGAGTTGGGCTAAGTCTGGGTTATATCAGTTCAGCAATGGACACACCCAGGCAGTTGTGTTAGTGCACATATGTAAGGAGATTTCTAGAGAGACGGCCGCATCATTGGACACTAGCCAGGGCCAGTCTTCTAAGTACCAGAAGGATGCCTCCTAAAATCCTCAGGGGTGGACATGCACAATAGAGTCTGTGAATTAAACGCATAGATGTTGGCTTGAAATCATTCTGGGTTTTCTCAATCCTTGCTCTTTTACTGTGTGTGCAGGTCTGTCCCTATACCTGGCTTTCTAGGAACTGCTTGGAATCACTTCCGGCCACAGGTGTCTGGGAGGTGACGGGTGACAGATTCATCCCTGTGTGCCCCTCTAGGGCAGCTAGAGCTACCCCATGGGGTTTCCAAGGCTGTGCGTCTTGACGGGAGCAGCCGTCTCAGCTTTCTCCTGAAGAGCAGCTGTTGTATCTGAACCGTGGACCCATCGGTGAGCAGCCGGTGCTTAACCACGGTGCCCCCGATTTCTGACGCAGGCACCTTGTTGTGTTGTTTGGTACCGACTCCCAGCCACCCTGGGTACTGCCCGAGCCCACGGCCGTACCCACCGTGCCAGTTCATCCGCTGAGGGCCTTTCTCTTTCTCTGACCCCGGGCTGGATGTCCTTTTCCAGGCACGGACTGGCCTTGCTGACAACAGGCCCACGTGTATGAGGCGAAGGCTTCCTCCCTCAGTCAGAGGAGCGCTCTGGCTGTCATGCTCCAAGACAGCCGTGCTTGTTCGTCGGGCAGGTCCGATCCTGCCCCTCCCTCCCCAGCGCCACAGCTCAGAGGGAGGCACCGCTCTTCTGGCCTTGAGTATTTTCAGGAAGAGCCCATTCTTAGTTTCCGGTTTCCAACACCTGGAATGCAAAGGATTCGCTCAGGTGCAGCCCCCAGACCATGTCTGCAATGGAACTCAGCCTCGCATTAAAATCTTCAAACATTTAAGATCAAAAGGGCGGCATTGACCCCCAATTGGAGTCCAGACAAAGCGAGAGAGAACGGTAGCAGGAGACACGGGGCACAGGAGGGGCACGGGCTGGTCCACTGAGGGGATTACAGAGGACACGAGTCGCAACCGCGGCCTGTGGGTCATATGGAAACTCGTGGTCCGTTCTGCAAACCTTCATCGGACTCACAATAAAAAGGTGCTTTTTTGTTTGGTTTTAAAGCGAGATTCCTGTTTTAAAGAACCAAATTCAGCGAAGTTTGTCAAGTACGAAGCAAAATTTTAAAATACACAACTAACAGAGTAGTGATCATTAAAAAAATAAACAGTCTTCATCGCCAACCTCACAGGCTGCGTTCTGTCCCTCTGGTTTAAATTCTAAACACAAACAGAAACTCCAAGCAGTCACTTCGAATAACTGGGCGGAAGGGCGGTGCCCTGGTTCCTTTGGCTTCACTGGCTGTGTTGGCCTTGTTGGGTCTCAGGTCCATTAGGAACGTGACCCTCACATCTCCATGTGTGGCTGCACAACCAGAAGGTCTCTGAATTAACCCCCGTGTGGAACTGCTATCCCCAGGACTCAGGGTGACCACATGTGCAAGTGCAACGGGAAGGTCCTCAGCCACTTTGATGATCGATGTGCTTCAGCTCCTTGCTGTGGCTACCGTGTCAATCCACATCCCCGAACTTCCCCCCATTTTCATTGACTTTCTGCCAGACATGATGTCCATTTCTAGCGACTAGTCTTTCCTGATGCCGTGTCCCCATCAGACAGTGTCCTGTTGTTCTCCATGAGGTTTGCATGGGTTGGTTTTCAGAAGCAGAGCTGTTGAAATCCGTGCAGTGTCCGAGTAACAGGCAAGCCTCTGCAGACAGGAGGTGCCTGCATTTGAAGTACACTGGCCAGGAATCTAATGGACGTCCCTGGCATGGAAGGCCGAGTTCCACCACTGGCCCAGCACTGCCTCCGTAAGAGTAACTTACAAGCACAAATGGTGTAGACACCACCACAGTCAATATATAGAACAGGATCACCAGTACTACCAGTCTCCCAAATTGTCTCGTTCCCCTCTGAGGCCAGCCCTCTCCCAGACTCAGGCCCTGGCAGTCACTCCTCTGTCTTCTGGTTCTTGTCTTTTCCAGAGAGTATCAAATTGAATGATCATGGAAGTAGCCTTGAAAACAAAAAACAGCTTTCTTCACCACATTTGCTTATGCACACATTTGTCTTCAGCGATCGTGTCAGGAAGGTGTGCATCCTGGAATGCCAATTTAATAGAACAAAGGGTTCTTCCATTGAGGAAGTACTTGAGTGGAGGTCCAATGTCCATCTGCTGCCTTAGTACTAAACCTAAAAATATATGTACATAGATCTATTTCCCCATCATCCTATATAAATATATTTACAAATGTACATGCCTGTATTTAGACCTCTATAAATGCTCTTTGCCTCCTAGTTCTTTCCTCTATTTCCTATGGCTTGCCTCTTGTCCCACTATCGTGCTCAGCCTTCATTTGAGTTTCAGTAATTTCTCTTGATTACATTGCCCGTGATGAATCCCTACCAGGCTTCTCACACCCTCCTTGCCACTAATTTTGGATCACTTGTTGTTCCTTTGTCCCTGGGTTGGTCAACACCACCTCCTTTCCCCCACTTCCCCATCTCCCATATCCCCCCAGAACCATTGGTCCCATTGTTTTCACCTCCAGACTGTTCATCCAGCCTAGCTTATCTTGATATACCTGCAGAGATAATAATAATATGCACACACAAAACAAGACATATTATGACAAAGCCACAAAAGAACAAAACGATGACAACAAAAAAAACCAATGACCAAAAATAAATAATAATAAAAAGAAAAATATATAAATAGTTCAAGCTGATGGTGCCGACTATCAAAAGATATAGCAT
>NW_022103901.1:39336061-39342498 GCF_000313985.2 Echinops telfairi | reverse complement strand
AGTAGAAAGAAAATGTTTTGAGAGTGTAGATGGCAACAAATATACAAATGTGCTTGACACAATGGATGGATGGATGGATTGTGATCAGAGTTGTACGAGCCCCCAATAAAATGATTTTTTTTAAATGGATCAAAAAGGAAAACATAAGGTAAGAGGTTCGATTTTGCCCTCAATGTATCTGTAGGAGTTCTCTTTCATTGCACTCTGTCTGGGGACAAGACTTCTCACATCCTTAGTTAATGGGCCAAGGGAGTTCAGTGGAGGTGGCATAGTAACCACCTGTTGGGCTGCAAACAGCAGGCCAGCAGTTTGAAAACATCGGCTGCTCCTCAGGAGAAAGACAGGTTTTCAACTCCCGTAAACAGGTACAGTCTCAGTAACTGATAGGGGCCTTTCCACCCTGTCCTGCAGGGTCACTGAGTCAGTATTGACGTGATAAGAGTGATTTTTAAAAAAAATCCATGGCGTATGGCTTGATAAATGGATTTGGGGCTTTCCCTGTCATTCATAGCCTTCTGCAAAACAGGTGCTCAGAATTTAAACTCTAGCAGCATCTCCCTTGCTGATCTTGGATTTAATTGTTAATAACCCCCGAATCCATCATGCTCGGCAAAGTGGAGAGGCGGTGACAAAGAGGAAGGCCCTCAGTAAGACGGATGGACACAGTGGCTGCATCATTGGGCTCTGGCATAGGAACAGTGCTGTGCACAGGGTTGCTATGGGTCGGGGCCGGCGGGGTGGCTCGTAACAACAACAATCCTTTGATCACACAGGCTGATGTGCTTCTTCTATGTGGGCTTAGCTGACACCTCACATAGATAACTGCTTGGTTTAAGCCCAGACTGTGAGACTGTAGATGTGATTCTTTCTGATAGCCGAGCATCATCTGATTTCTTCACCATACTTTTGCTATAGCTCCCATCTCTTAAGTGATCACTTCTTGAGGGCAAGTATCTCACAGGGCCATGGCGTCAGAATAATTGCTCTTACTTAAGAAACTCAAAATCTCTTCATATTTCTGTGTTTTAGATTTGTCCCTGGTCTACTTTAAAGACAGCTCTATTGGATTCTTGAGAAATAATATAAGTAATCTCCATGGGACATTCTAGTAATATCGTTGATTTGGAGGTAGCCTATGTGCCTGGCTGTGTGGGCTGTGCTGAGCACAGCCGAGATACATTACGTTCTGGGAGCTAACGGTGCACGCCTTCCCATCGTGGAGTAGAATTCCAAGAAATGACTGGAGTGCTTGGGTGGCACATTGGGCACATCAGAGCAAGAAGACAACACGCCTTGACCAAATGTTGCCTGCCTGATGGACGGACTCTCTTGGGACAGACTACCTCTCAGGGCAGAGTTACTTCTGGGAGGACAGCTTGCACTGTTTTGGGAAAGTAACTAAAGGACCAACTCTTGCGCCCCCACCTGGACAGGCCAAGAAAGGCCCGTTTGCTGAGTTAAATGGTCATTCATTTATTTCTCATTCTGACAGTATGGCCCCAGCTGGCCTGGGCCCCAGCAAGCAGGGGCCCCGCTGAAGTCCCAGGCCCCAGGCTTTATGACAGCAGTGCTGAGTCATAGAGGTCCCTGGCAGAAGGCCCTTCCCCTTGGCTGGAGAAACCTGTGGCCCCCTGGGCAGTGTTGGGCTCCCAGGGGCGGATGGAGGACAATGGAGTTCCTTGGGACCTCTCAGACCGCCAGTTACTGCGGCGGCGCCAAGAAAGCCTGTGGCTTGAGCGCGTTGCCGCCTGCCGTGCAGACCCCCGTGATCCAGGAGAGCTACCAGCCCTACTGCCTGCCGGGGTACCGCTACCTCAACTCGTGGAGACCCAGCCTTTTCTGCAAGGTATCCACTGTGCAGACCTGCCCGGATGAGGGCAGCACCCGCCGCAGCCCCCTGCGGCCGCCCACCATCCTGCCGGCCCTCCACTCGGCGCTCTTCTGCCGCTACAGCCCCCAGGACTGGGACAAGTCCAACCAGCTGCAGCTGCGAGGGGCTGAGGCCTCCCGGCTGTGGGCTGGCCGGCTGGCAGGCGACTCTATGAGGCTGATGCAGGACAAAGATCAGCTGACCCGCCAGATGCAGGAGGGCACCTACCGCAACCTGAATCAGAGGCTGTCGGACATCGGCTTCTGGAAGGCCGAGCTGGGCTACGAGCTGGACCGGCTCCTGACCGAGACCCGGAGTCTGGAGACGGTCAAGACAAGGCTGGAGTGCGCGGCCGAGGAGCTGAACTGCCCCTTGCAAGTGAGTTTCCTGCTGTGGGTCTGAACAGTGGGGGGACAGCCTGGCCCTGGGGTTTTCCGCGGAGCCTCTCAAGGCCCCAGATATCTCGCAGGTGGTTTGCTCTGCTCGGCCGAGTTGTTTAGAAAATTGTATTACTTAGTAGTTATGCATTGGGCGGCTCACCACAAGGTCAGCTGTTTGAAACCACCAGCCACTCCACAAGAGAAAGATGAGGCTTTCTGCTCTAGTCAGGCGCTCCAGTCTTGGAAACCCACAAGGGTCCACGGGGTCCCACAGGGCTGCTAGGAGTCCAAGTGGACTCGATGACCACGGCTTTGGTTTTGATACATAGCACAAACGGGTCACCAGTGCAACTGTCGAGCATGGTTCCCCACGCCCTGCAACCTCACCGCTCAACGAAACCAAACACACCGCTCTTCAGTGGATTCCAACTCAGAGCGGCGCCCCTGCAGGGCTGGGCAGTGCAGTGCTGCTGCTGGGGTGTGAGGCCTTACATCTTTACAAGACCAGAACCCAGAGCCTGACCTCACTGCGGTTAAGTTGATGCCGATTCACAGCGACCCAGAACTGCTCCTGTGAGCTCCAGAGACCGTAACTACTTACGGGAGTAGAAAGCCCCGTCTTTCTCTCTCAGAGATGCTGCTGGTTTTGAAGTGCTGACCGTGCAGTTAGCAGCCCAAGGTGTAACCTCCTATGCCACCAGGGCTCCCTATTGTCACCGCGATCCATTGTCAAGCATTTGTCATCACCTCAAACAGAAACTCAGTGCCCCTCAGCCATAGCACGCACTCACTCACTGTCATTGAGTCGGTTCTGATTCATAGCAACCATGTAGGACAAGGTAGATCTACACCTGTGGGTTTCTGAGGCAGAAAATCATTCTCCTGAGGTGAGTGACTTCCAACTACTGACCTTGTAGTTAGCAGCCCACTGTGTAGCCCATTACACTCCTTCCACTGTGCCACTAGGGCTCCTGCCAACCCTGGGTGACCATTGATAAACGCTGGTCTCTCTGCATCTGCCACTTCTAGGTAGCACTTAAAGGAGCCCGGTGGCAGAGCAGGTTGCCCAGTGGGCTGTTAGCCACAAGGAGAAGGACGAGACTTTCTAATCCTGTAACGCTGTGCAGCCTCAGGACCCCCCAAGGAGCAGTTCTCCGCTGCCCCACAGGGCAGCTATGAGTTGAAAGGACTCGGCGGCAGTGGGAGGTTGGACAGCACATATAAGGGGATCATACAATATTTGTCCTTGTGCATCTGGCTTCTTTTCTTGACACAGTACTTTCATCCACGACATGGCATGTTTAGGGCGTCCTGTCTATTGTGTTGAACATTACTCTGTTGTGCATCATACGTTGTTTATGCACCTACCTTTTGATGGACACGTGATCTGCTCCCTGGCCACTCTGAACAGGGCTGCAATGAGCCTTGGTGCACAGTGTCTGCTTGAGCCTCTGCCTTCCCGTCTTGTAGATGTATTCTTAGGAGGGATGGCTGGATGATATGGACACTTTATGTTAAGCATTTTGGGGGACCACCAAACTGCTTTCCATAGTGGTGGCACCATTTCACATCCCCACCAACAAAGGACCACAGTTCCAATTTCTCTACATCTTCACCAACCCTTGTTAGTTTCTGTCTGGGTTGTGTGTTTTGCTTTGATGGCGGCCGTCCTAGTGGGTGTGGAGTGTTATCTCACTGTGGTTTGATGGGCGTTTTCTGAACTGCTGACTAATCACTCGTTCTTAGTGCCATCTATTCAGAAAGGAGCCTTGGTGGGATGGGTGGTTACACATGGGGCTGCTCAACGGGCTGCTAACTGCAAAGTCAACAGTTCAAATCCACCAGCCACTCTGCAAGAGAGAGATGAGGCTTTCGTTCCTGTGAAGATTACCACTTCCGACGCCCACAGAGGCAGTTCTACTCTGTCCTGTAGGGTTGCTTTGAACCAGAATCAACTCCAAGGCAGTGGAGTGGATCTCTTCACATCCTGTGTCTGTTGCCAAATTAGATGGCTTGTGCTTTTGTTGTTGGGTTGTAGGATTTCTTTCTATATTCTGACCAAACCCAAGCCGAACTTGCTGTCTTTGCATCCATGCCGACTCATGGCAAACCTAAAGGAAAGTTGGAACTGCCCCGTGAGTCTCCCAGATGGTAACTGTTGACGGGAGTAGAAAGCCCTCTTTTCCTCCTTTGCAGCAGCTGGTGGTTTTGAATTGCTGACCTTTGGATCCCAGCCCAACACATATTCTGACACTCCACTCTTATTCAGCATACGGGCCCTAAATTGTGTCCCATTCTGTAGGCTGTCTCTTGGCTTTTATGATCAGGTCATTGGATAGGAATATAAGTTTGTCATTTTGATGAGGCCAGATTTCTCTCTTTGTCTTTGTTACACTTTTGATGCCAGCTCTAAGAACACGTTGTCAAAAGCTGTGTCTCAGGACTTCCCTTGGCCAGCATCTCCGGACCTTAAATGCGTTCCTATGCCAACAACGTGGCCAAGTTGTTCCTCTGTCTTAACAAAAGCTATTACCTCTGTTGGGGAAGATGAGTGAGGAGGGAAAGGTCATTGGGTGGACCCCATACTTGCCTAATGCCCAGGCCCAGCCTTACCAGCTATGAGCAATATGGTGGAAGGCGTGGCTAACAATGACCGGCTTCTCCTTAGGGATATCTGTGATTTGGACAGCTCTGGAAACAGAGGTAAATCTACATTATACAAATAACCGCTTAGATGTGAACGATTCAGTGGTGTTCAACACAGGCACAGTGTTGTACAACTCTGTCAAATTCCGGAACATCATCATCTCCCAGGACGGAGAAACCAGAGTATGGGCAGGAAATCCTCTAAACCAGAGAGCCAAACTTACTGCCATCAAGTCTCTGCTGACTCATGGCTTCCCTATAGGACAGGGTAGCACTGCTGCTGTGGATTTCCAAGACTAACTCTTCATGGGAGCAGAAAGCCCAGTCTTCTAAGAAATCTATCCATTCCAAATTCCTCCCTGTTGTTTGCTGCCACCTGGTGGTTGTCTGCTCCAGCATCTATCAATAGGGACCATCCTGGGTCATGTCTGTCTGGTTGGCACTTGCAGCCAACTAATGGGTACTCGTTTTGTGAGCTAGACTGAACTGAGCTGTGAGGATGTGGATTAAGGGACCCATCTGCCACCTCTTATAATCCTGATATTGGATCTATTGCCTTCACTGACTCCAACCAGCTTTACCCTCCCTGTCTCCCCCATAATCTCCTCAGAGGTTAAAACTTCTCATCCATTCCTACCTGGAGATGGGTAAAGGCGGCCACAGGAGAATGATGTTGTGTGTGGGTGTCAGTGAGTCGGTTCCGACCCATAGCGACCCCATGACAACAGAAGGAACCGTGCCCGGTCCTGCACCGTCCTCACCGTTGTCCCTCTGCCTCAGCCCATCGCTGCAGCCTCTGTGTCCATCCATCTCCTTGAGGGACTTCCTTTTCCCCTGCCCCTCCACTTTACCAAGCACGATGTCCTCCAGGGATTGGTCTCTCCTGAGAGGATGTCGGAAGTAATGTAAGACAAAACCTTGCCAGCCTTGCCTCTACGGAGCACTCTGGCTTTACTTCTTCCAAGACACACCGGTTTGTCATGTCAATATTCTTCTCCAGCACCGTAATTCAAATGCATTAGTTCTTCTTCAATCTCCCTTATTCAGTGTCCGACTTTCACATGCACAGGAGGCAATTGAAAACACCAGGGCTTGGATCAGTTCTCAAAGTCGTATCCTTGCTTTTCAATACTCTATAAAGAGGTCTTGTGCAGCAGATTTATCCAATGCAGCATGTCTTTCGGTCTCTTGACTGCTGGAAAAATAGTGGATATTTATTTATTATTGTCATTTGGATAGTCTTGGGGGGCAGTCGATGGAGATTATGGGAGAGTATCAACCCCCACTCCTTCAACACAAGCATCACTCCTTGGTCTAGAGCAGTGGTTCTCAACCTTCCTCATGCTGCCACCCTTTGACCCCAACCATAAAATTATTTTCTTTGCTACTTCATAACTGTAATTTTGCTACTGTTAGGGATCATCATGTAAATGTCTCATATGCAGGATGTATTTTCTTTTTTTTTAACATTTTATTAGGGGCTCATACAACTGTTATCCCAATCCATACACACATCAATTGTGTAAAGCGCATTTGTACAT
>NW_022103901.1:39312277-39330544 GCF_000313985.2 Echinops telfairi | reverse complement strand
ATAAATATGTTTACGTATGTACATGCCTATGTTTATACCTGTATAAATGTCTTTTGCCTCCTAGTTCTTTCTTCTATTTCCTTTGACTTTCCTCCTGTCCCACTATCATGTCTGACCTTCATGCACCTCTCAGTAATTTCTCTCGGCTAAGTTGCACTTGCTCCAACCCTGCCAGGCATTCTACACACCCCTTGCCATCGATTTTAGATCACTTCTTGTTCCCTTGTCTCTGGGTTGGTTGACTTCCCACTTCCTTTTCTCCATCTCCTCTTCTCCCATGTTCCCCTGGAACTGTTGGTCCCATTGTTTTCTCCTTGGGATTGTTTATCCTGCCTATCTTATATAGATCAAAATGGCGGGGTCCGGTAGGGGGCAGGGAGGGAGAAGAAAAGGTCTACAACTAGTTCCAGGTCTGTCTGCTGACCCTTATGAATGTTTTCCAATCAAGTCTGATGAGGTGCCCAGATCTAACCCTGAGTCCTAAGTCTATTTTGGGGATTCCTTGGGGACTTGTTTGCTTTGCTTCCCTTGTTGTTCTGATGCAGTCCCTTCACGTTTCCCCTGGTGGGGGTGGAGGAGGTCAGACCAGGCACAGTTCCCGCGTGGTGTCTCCAGTACTGTCCCTGGTAGTGCTGTGGGTCAGTGAGGGGACGTCGTGTCTTGTGGTGGGGCCAGCCCTTCCGTCTTCTCTCTGCATTGGCTGCTCCAAGCAGGGATGCCGTCCTTGGGGCTCGGTGGGCCAGGATGTGGTCAGTTCTCTCTCTCTCTTTCCCTCTTAGTTTGCTCTTGTGTGGTCTGGGCAGACCGCCCTCTCCCCAGGCTGTATCGTCAGTGCTGTCCTCTGTAGTGCATTCTTCTGGGGAGGGGGTCAACATAGCTGGGATTGGAGCCAGACCTGCATACTTCTTTGCTAGCCCGATGCTCCAAACAGACATGTTGCCCTGAAGGATTGGCACACTAGGTTGAGGTCTGGTCTCTCTCTCCTTTTTCTGTGGAGACCTAAACAATACCTTCCCCATGGCTGGGTTAGTGCTCTGTACCCCCAACCCACGTCCTCTTTTTCTCCTTTTCCTCTCCTTTTTAGTTGGCTGTCATATGCATCCCTGGATTGGGTCTGACCCCTGTCAGAGCGCCTGGGCTTTGCCCCAGGAATCTATGCATTTAGTGGCTTGCCCCCTATGCCCCTTCTGCTTTTTAAGCTTACCTCAGTGGACTTATGTTGTACTTGTCCTTTTGTGCCTGGCTTACTTCACTTAATACAATGTCCTCCAACTCTTCCCATGTGACTGTGTGCTTCATGCGTTCATCCCTGCTTTTTAGGGATGCGTAGTATTCCATTGTATGTATGTATCAGAGTTCTTTAATCCATTAGTCCATTGATGGGAATTTAGGTTGTTTTCAACTCTTTGGATTGTGAATTGCACAACATTGATGAACATTGGAGCACAGATGTCTGGCTGTGGTCTGTTTTTCACCTCTTCTGGGTATACGCCCAGTAGGGGGATTGCTGGGTCATATGGTAGCTCAATTTCCATTTGTTTTAGAAATCGCCAAATCTATTTCCATAATGGTTGCACATACCTACAGGTCCACCAGCAGTGAATGAAAGTCCTATCTTTCCACACCCCCACCAACACTTGTTGCTTTCTGATTTTTTGAATTAGGATATCTTTGAGGGTGTTTGGTGGTATCTCATATTTGCTTTAATTTGCATTTTCCTTATGGTTAATGATGGAGAACATTTTCTCATATGTTTATTGGTCATTCAGATTTCTGCCCTTGTGAAACTCCTGTTCAGGTCTTTTGCCTACCTCCTTAATGGGCTATTTTATTTTTCTTATTGTAAGCTAGCAGAATATTGTAGATTTTAGTAATAAGGCCTTTGTTTGATGTGTCATTGCTAAAGATGTTTTCCTAGTCTGCGGGCTCTTACTCTCTTGGCGAAGTCTTTTGATATACACAGGTGTTTTCTCTTCAGTATACCCCACTTGTCGATTTTTGCTTCCTCTGTGTTTGTGTCCTTCCCTATTTCTGATAGCCTATGTATTCCCTGAGCCAAAGTTCTTAGGTTTGTCCCAATTCTCTTGTTGATGGCCCTAATAGTTTGGGGTTTTACCTCAAGGTCTGTGACTTTATTAAACCTTGAGTTTATTTTTGTGCATGGAGTGAGGTAAGGGTGTTGCTTCATTTTTTCTGCAGGTAGATATCCATTTTTTCCAGCACCACTTGTTAAAGAGGGCATCTGCATCCCATTTGATATTTGGGGGGCCCTTATCAAAGACCAGTTGTCTGTATGCTGATGATTTTATTTCTGGGTTTTCAGTTCTTTACTATACCAGTATCACACTGTTTTGACCACTGTGGCTGAAGTCAGGTAAAGCAAGCCCTCCCACTGTGTCCTTCTTCTTGAGGAGTTCTCTGCTAATTCTGGGCTTCTTTCCTCTCCATATGAAGCTGGTAGTCGGTTTTCAAATTATTTGAGCAAAGAGATACTGGTGTTTATTTCAGGATAGCATTAAACTTATATAGTGCCTTGGACATGACTGACATCTTTACTATATTAAGTCTTCTGATCCATGAGCATGGGATATTCTTCCATTTATGGAGGTCACTCTTGGTTTCTTGTAATAGTGTTCTGTAGTTTTCCTTGTACACATCTTTTATGTTTTTAGTCAGGTATATCCCTAGATATTTCAGTTTGTGCTTGGCTATTGTGAAGGGTACTACCTTTTTGATCCCCTCTTCCATGGTCTTGTCTGCTGCATATAGCAGTCCTATAGAGTCCTCTTTGTGATGTTGTGCCCTGCCACTCTGCCATGTTTCTCTATTGCTTCCAGCACTCCCCTGTGGGGCTTTTGGGATTTTCCATATATAGAATCATATCATCTGCGAATAACGACAGTTTCACCTCTTCTTTCCCCAGATGAATATCTTTGATGTCTCTCCTTCCCCTTATGCTGTTAGCTAGGACCTCCAGGACGATGTTAAATAAAGTGGGGACAAGGGGCATCCTTGTCTGGTCCCCTTTTTCAGCGGGATTGTTTTCATGTTTTCTCCGTTGACTACCACGTTGGCTATTGGTTTTTCATATATTTCTTGTATTATATTGAGGAATTTTCCTTCCATTCCTATCTTCTTGAGTGCTTTAAACAGGAATGAATGTTGGATGTTGTCGAATTTTTTTCTGCATTTATCAATATTATCATGTGGTTCTTATCCTTTTTCATGTCAATGTCATCGCCTTTTCTTGACCCCAGCAAGAAAGGGAAGCAGAAGCCCACCCAAAACACAGTAAGGGGGCCAGCAGATGCCCCCAGGGTTCTCGGAGAAATGAGCAGAGTGTGCAAAAGTGACGAGATGTGGCCTCCACTCAGGGTCTACCTGAACACTCTCTTTCCCGCTGCTCCCACAGGTGGCCCTGGAGTGTCTGTACCTCCGAGAGAAAAGGATCGGGATCGATTTGGTCCATGACACCGTGGAGAAGAACCTCATCCGGGTAAGCTGTCTCACTGGTTGGCCTGCTCCCTCGGGAAGAGGGGGGTGGCTTTCTGCACTGCCTGGGAGGAGCAGAAGCCACCGTGTCAACCAGGAGAGCTAGAGCTTGGCGAGCAAGACCAGAGGGGCAGAGAGACACTGGAGCATTTGACTCTTAGCTTTTTCATCTGCAAAATGGGCACCGCCATAGTGGTGCTGTGTGTCAGTCACAGAAGTGGATGCTTGTTGAGTTGTGTGTGTTATGTATTGAGTTGATTCACATGGGTTGCTCGATTTAGGAATAAAATCTGTAAGTGAGCACCTGGAACTTAGTAGATGTTCGGTTTCTTAAGAGTCTGGAAGTCAATGAAAGCAAAAGACAGACCCGCAGCCATCTAAGGTACAACGAACTCCTGGTCTCCACTCATTCGCTGGAGCAGCGGAGAAAGGAGGAAGAAGGAGCTAGTCTAAATGACATAGTCAACACCATAGGTTCCCACACATACTCATCCTACTACCCCTTTTCAGAAAACAACTACTTAGCATGCCCCTGGCAATTGAAAACTTTGGTTTTCTAGCCCCTAATCCAGGATAAAGTGTAAATATCTGCTTTGTAGCACTGCCCCCCCCCCCACTTCCCCAATCATTCCAGTTCCTCCCAGAGGGTGGTATTGCCTACTTTGGGAACTAGTGGTCTACAAGACCCACAGCCTTATTTACTCTGAGACCAGAGGACTCGATGGTGCCCAACTCCCAGGGTCACTGTTCTAATCAGGGCACCCCAAGTGAATATAGGAAAATGTGGAACAGACCCTAAACTTGCTGAAAACAACACTCAGCCCTACAGGGCTGTTTGAGGTAGAAAGACCCCCAAGACGGCTTGCAACTAGCCCCCGAGGTCATCTGGTAGCAAAACAACTATAAGAAAAGAAGGAATGTCTGCCCTAAGTACTGTGATCCTTTTAAAGCGTTGCCTCTCTGGGAGCAAGGGGCCAGCAATGAATGCAGAGATGAGACTCCAGGTGGGCAGGGAAACTAGAGGAATGGAAACAGAGCAACCAGATGGAAATAAAGGGATATTCACCCTCGGGGGAGTGTGTGCAGCACTGCAGCTTGTGTGGCATGTTTGAAGGGGAACCCAGGTTGCAGTGTAAACCTCCATGCCCCAAACATAATCCGATGTTATTTTTTAAAAAACAACAACAATAAAAATAAAAGAATCAGAGCGAGGAATGTGGCAAAACCCAGCACAGCCCGGAGTCGCAGGCTCCGGGGTCACATGGGCTGAGACGGGTGTGGGCCTGGTCTGGGAGACAGGACACCGCGAGTTTCCAAGATGCCAAACTTCTTTCCAACATGTATCATTTCAGGAAGTAGATCTGCTCAAGTGTTGCCAGGAGCAGATGAGAAAGCTGGCTCAAAGAATTGACCTCCAGCTGCGGTAAGGGTTCCTTTCCTCTCCGACCCTTTGGGCTTTCTTGAGGGGTTCCCAGGTTTGGGGGCAAGTCAGACAGGCTCCTTTGTCTCTAGATCAGTGTCCCAAACAACCAGGACAAGAAGAGAGCTCAGGTTTGTAACATCTGCCTGTTGTGATTAGGTGTGGTGGAGATGTCTCTGGCCCACTTGATAGTGTCACGAATCACAGAGTAACACGTTGCCCAGTCCTGACTGAGCCAGCTTCATGACCACACTGCGAGACAGGGTGCTTTCCAAGTGCCCTCCGTCCTAGGGGGCTCGTCCTCTAGATTATATCAGCACACGCTCTGCACTGACTAGTTTTCAGAATTGGGTTGCCAGCTCTTTCTTCTGAGCCTGTCTCACTTGAAAAGCCCCACTGTAGCCTGTTCACCATCGGTGTATCTGAAACACGGTGCCATAGCTTCCAGCATCGCAGCAACACACGAGCCGTGGCAGTACGTCCGACTGAGAGTGGTGGCGTCAACTGGGGTGGTGTAAAGACTCCTGCCACAGCTGGTGTCAAGCTGCCCGTGTGATGTTGCTCAGATGTGCACCAGGACGCCAGCCAGGGCATCCCCAGCCCGGCTGATTGCCTTGAGGGCCCAGCAAAAGGAAAGGGGCTGCACTGAGTTTTGAGCTGGGGCAAACCTTGGGAAGTGCCGAAGTTGGGTGCCAGCAAGGTGAGGGGCCAGGCCTCTCCAGAGGGGAGCTGGCAGACGCCTGGAGTCAGCAGTCTTCAAAAGGCAGCAGCTTTTGTTCTTGGACGATTATGTAACTGGTATCACAACAAGCTGGGAGGCCCCTCTCATAATTAAAGGGAGGCTTGTGATTCACAGGGCTTGGGCCCATAACTTAGCCTTGCCACCCCGAGGTGACCTCCCCTTGGCCCCAAGCGGGGCACTCACCTTTAACCCTTTCCGGGCACGCTACTGTACAGGTTTCTCCCCTTCATTTACTCTTAGCCACCGGGGCACTGACACAGACAGACACAGGCCCTCTGGGTGGGACACTAAAGGTAAGGCAGCTTGCAGTCAGTGCACGAGGGGCACCTTGTTTGCCTCGCTGTGCCCCCAGTAGGCAGAGAAGCACGGGCTGACTTGGCCACTCTCCTAATATGTAGTGACCAGTTTCACACAGGTCTCCACAGTGAAAAGGGTGCCCTACAGATTAGTCAGTAAGCACAAGTCAGCCCGTGCGTACTGTGCTTGCTGGGAGCTCCACCTCTGGCAGGGGCTGTGGGGTTGGGAGAGAGAGAAACACCCGCCAAACCTGGAAGCAGACCCTGGGAAGCGGTGGAGAGGTGCCCAGTTGCTCACTACAGAGCAGTAAGTAAGTACAGGTCAGCCCATGCCTACTTTGCTTATTGGGCAATTTAACACTGAGTCCAGAAACAGCAGGCCTCACCCCAGCCCAGGAGTCTCCCCACTTGTCTGAGGAGTGAGCACTGGGTGGCGGGGCTGGGGTGTAGGGTTTCCCCAGCATCCAGCCAGTATCGAGCGCAGCCATGAAGCGGTGTGACATTCACCTGTGGATAAAGGTGGCTCTGGCCGACAGGCGCGGTGGGGAAGGTTTGCCACGGAGTACAGGACTGGGCCTCGTCTGTCCGTCCTCACTCCAGCAATCCCACAAGCCCCCGGGGTTATTGCTTACCTCCCACTCATCCCCACTGCTCGTCTCCGGTTACTGGTCCTCATCGGGGCTTGTGGGTTTCCCCGATGGTGGAAGCTATGCCCGCCAGTAAGTGGTCTGCACACATGAGGGGGCTTCGAGGCGGCCCTGGAAAGTCTGTTGTCTTGCCATTCCATTTCCCCACAAGCTTCCTTCTTTCTGCCATCCCCTCTCCTTGTGCCCCACAAACTTTGTGAAGCCCCTCGGCAGGGTCTCCCAGAGTGGGCAGAGTTCAGCTTCTGCAGAGCTTCTAGACTGGGACTAGGAAGAAAGGCCTGGCGATCTCTGCCCAAAGATTAGTCCCCAGAAACCCTGTGGCTCACAACAAACGTATTTTCTCAGGTACAAGTAGAAGGTGAGCCTCAGGCGGGAGGTACAACCTGGCAGCTGGATGATGCCAACTGCCCTAAAGATGGGCTAGCATTGTTTTATTCCTCCCACCCTACCTGTGGTCCCCATGGGTCGAAGCTGATAGGACAGCAACTAGCTCTTTAAATTTTTCCCCCAAAGTGTTAAACATTTTTTTATTTAAAAAGGAAGGTTCTAATAAAGGAGACCTCTGGGCAGGCAAAAGTATTTGGTATATTCTACTTTTCTTGCATTTCTGCTCCTGAGCACTGATTCATGGGGAGAGATGGTGGGTTTGGAGGAGGACTGGAGTTTGGAAAGTTGAGTTTGCAGCGTTATTCAGAGGTGGGACTGAGGAGCACTGGCACAGCGGGCTGAGCATCAGGTTCAAATCCACCTGCTGCTCCCAGGGGGGAAAATGAGGCTGGTTGCCCCCTTGAAGATTTATGGTCTCAGAAACCTGACAGAGTGAGTGAGTGAGTGTGATTAAACAAAGAATAATAAACATGACTATGGTGGTCTGGGACAAAGAGCCCCAGTGGTGTAGTGGTTACGTGCTGAGCTGCCACGGGCAAGGTCAGCCATTAGAACCTACCAGCTCGGCAGGACAGAGATTGGCCTTGCAGCTCCTGGGAAGAGGGACAGTCTTGGAACCACAGGGCAGCTCTTCTCTGCCAACAGGGCCGATGGTTGGCATGTGCCCCACAGCAGGGAGTTTGTTTGCTTGGTTTCATGGGGTCGGGGATGGTCGGGGGTCCCCACGGAGAAGTGGCCCCAGGGAGAGGTGGCACTACCAGTGACAAGATCACTGCTGTCATTTTTATGGCCGCAGGCTCACAGTTTGAACCCACCGTGGGAGAAAGACCTTGAGGCTGTGTGTTAGCGGCTGTGTGCTCAACAGTTATGCCACCTGGGATCCCGAGGGAACGTTTACTGAGCCCTCTTCTGAGGGACAGGTGGCTGGGCGGCACAAACGGTTGGTGGTACGAACCCCTCCTGGGGTGCCTTGGAAGAAAGGCCTGCTTCCGGAAGCTCTCAGCCTTAGAAGGCCGGCCGAGCAGTTCTCCTCTGCATACACAGGGCCGCCAGGGTCGGAATCGACATGTGGGTAACACGTGCTGAGCTGCTAACGGCAAGATCACCTGTTCAAAACCCCCAGACGGCCCGTGGGAGAAAGATGGGGCTTTCTACTCCCGCAGAGAGTCACAGCCTCAGAAAACCCACGGGGCGGTTCTCCTTTGTCCTCGAGGTCCCTCTGAGTGGGCATCCACTTGATGACCGTGGGCGCATTTGGGACAGGGAGGCAAGTGGAGAAGCCCTGGCCTGGGCACAGGGGGGTGCAGGGGAGCCATTGAGGAGTAAGGAGGACATTTTCTTGGGGGTCCAGAGTCTTGGCTGTCCACTCTGACTCTCACCGCCTTACCCTGTGCCCTTGAGTGAGGGACTCTGGGTAAGTGCAGCCTGGAAGACAACCCCTCCCCACCCGCACCTGCAGGGACAACCGGGATGCTCAGCACGCGCTGGAGCGGGACCTGGAGGACAAAAACTCGGCCCAGTTTATTGACGAGAAGTGCATCAACCTGCGCAACACGTCAGACTGCGTCAGCTTCTTCCACGGCGTGGAGAGAGTCGACGGCACGTGAGTACGCCCCGCCCCATCCCTGCCGGCACCCTGGGGACAGGCTTCTGGGCCTCCTCCTGAGAAAGCGCAATAGGGGGTGCTGGGCACCAGTCAAGAGGGAGGTTGGGTGGCTACCCGAGGAACCGTGGCTACAGGCAACAGAATCCAGTGCTGGCTAACTTCAGACCAAATAGAAATGAGCCACAGAGTCGAGGGGAAGGAGGCAGAGCCCAGGCTCGGGCAACTAGAGGCATCCAGGGAGCAGGAGCTAATCAGGCTGCTTGTCGGACCTGCCACGTCACCACGCGTGCTCCGAGGACCCACTGTGTGGCTTACAACAGCAGGAAGGCTGTCCCACGGGCTGAAGGCCCAGAGTGTGAGTTCAGGGCCCTACTCTCTCCAGGGCAGAGTTCCCCCATGCCTCCTCCGGCTTCCGCTGGTCCCAAGCTTCCCTTGGCTTGTGGCTGCCTCCCTCCAGCCTGCCTCTGTCATCCCATGGTCTTCTTCCCTCCCAGGTTCTATGGGTCTCTGTGCCTCGTCTCTTTTATAAGGACGCCAGTCACGTTGGGTTGAGGAGCCCTTGGTAGACCAGTGGCTTCCATATTAGGCTGCTAGCCACAAGGTCAGCAGTTCAACTCCACCAGTCACTTTGTGGGAGGATGATGAGCTTACTGCTTCCGTAAAGATGGACAGCCCTGGGAACCCACACGGTCATTCTACCCTGTCCTGTAGGGCTGCTATCAGTTGGAATTGACTTGCGGGCAGTGACTTTGTCTGTGTTGTTTGTCATATTGGGTTAGGCCTTACCCTAGTCCCCATATGATTCCATGTCAACCTGACTAATTCCATCTGACAAAAAGCCCCTCTCTCCAAATAAGGTTAGTTATAGCCACTGGTGGGTGGCAGGGGCTGGGGGTTTATGTGTAGGATTTCAATATCCAGCCCAACCCATGACACTCAACTTTGTTTAAGATCCAAATCCCAGAAAGAGAGCGAGCATGCGAGTCCCACGACCACCCCCACACCCCCCACACACCCACACACAGCAGAGCATCTGCACCTTGACTGGCAATCCCACCAAATTCTAAAAGCAAAATGGCTGGAGCCAGACTCAGGGTCGGATGCATGCTCACGCTCTGCAGGGAAGGCCGACTGGTACCCATGGGACCTGGCCATGGCGTAAAAGTGTAGACCCTGGAGTCAGGCTCCAAATCACAAGCTTGGTGCTTACACTTTGAGGAAGCTACTTCCTCCTTAAGGGACCCTGGTGGTGCAGTGGTTAGGCAGTGGGCTGTTAACTGCAAGATCAGCAGTTCAAAACCATCGGCTGCTTCACAAGAGAAAGATGGGGCTTTCTACTCCCCTCATGAGTTACAGTCTCGGAAATGCACACGGGCAGTTCCACCTGTGCGATAGGGACGCCGTGAGGAGGCATTGGCTGGATGGCAGCAAGCTTGATTGTTTGTTTGTTTGTTTGTTTGGACTTCCTCCGGGGGGCCGTGTCCTCGTCTTTGCCATTGGGATACAGACAGCCCCCGGCACCCGGGGCTTCTGTGAGGAGTACAGAGTCCCTGGCATGGGGAGCGAGTCCACCAGACACTGACTCCGTGTGCACCGCCTGAGTGTGTGCCCACATGCTCTCCTGATGGTGTTTGGGAGCGAGGGGCCCTTCTGTGCATGGCCCTGTGGCGGCTGTGCCACAGCCCGATTTGGTACCGAGCTTAGGCACGCCTCCTTGTCGTCAGTCTGGGGCCACTAGGACTGGGTACAGGTGAGGTGGACTCTTGTCTTGGTCCGTTGTTCCTTTGAATCGTCATCACACCGCGTTGTGCTCGACACGTGGTTGTTATTGTTGTTGGGTGCCATCGAGTCAGCCCGGCCCAGAGCGACCCTGTGCCAGCAGAACGGAGCACTGCCCAGTCCTGCACCATCCCCACCGTTGGTCCTCTGCTTGAGCCCGTTGTCGTAGCCACTGTCTCCATCCGTCTCCTTGAGGACCTTCCTCTGTGTCACCAGCCCTCTCCTCTTTCAAGCAGGATGTCCTTGCCAGGCACTAGTGTGCGTTCTCGCCATCCTGGCCTCTAAGGAGCATTCTGGCTGCACCTCTTCCTAGACAGATTTCTTTGTTCCTTTGGCGGTCCGTGGGACTTGCAGTATTCTTCACCAGCACCACAGTTCAAATGCATCCTCTCTTGTCTTCTTTATTCAATGTCCAACTTTCCTATGGCACATAGTAGGTATACAATAGCTCATACACTAGTTCACTGAGGAAAGAAGGTCGGGAAGGAGTTCCTTGGCCATCTCCTTGGTCCAGGTCTGGGGTCACTTTGTGGGTCTTCGTGAAGATCTCAGTGTTGAGATGGTCCTTGAGGATCCCAGCGATGATGGTGCCAGGACCCTTCTCCCCTTTGGCCTGATGACCACCCCATGGCGTTGTCAAGGAGGACTGTAAGCTTTGGGCCCTCCTTGGCCACAGCTGCCCATTGGGACTGGAATCCTTTCCTAAACAGACACCTCCCTGGAAGCCTGGCAGCCAGGCCAGCTGGCAGGGTCTCCAGTTTCCATAGGAAGAGTTGTTACTCAAAGGTCCCCATCTGGTGACTGCCCAAGAGAGCTGCTTTGTGGTGACTAATGGCCCCCAGATGGGCTAGCTCAGGACTTTGTGCTCGAAGTTTTCTTAAGGCCAGGCTACCTCTGGGCAGGTTTAAAACGGCCTGAGAGCAATGTCTCTGTCCACCCAATTACATGACCACAAGAAAACCAGCAAATCTCTCCTGGAAGATGTACAGCCTGAGTGCTCGTTAGAAGAGAGGAAAGTAAAGTGAAAACTTGACCTTCTCCAGGGCCTAGCCTCTCCTGATAACATGCCCAGAGTATATAAGGTGAGGGTCAGTGACAAACACCACCTGCCGCTCCGTGGGAGAAAGAGGACGCTCTCTACTCCCATAGAGAGTTACATCCTTGGAAACTCATGGGGGCAGCTCTAGTCTGTCCTGAGGGCGATGAGTTTGGGTTTTGGGTCATAGAGTTTAGGAGTTCCCAGGACCACCTTCAGGTTCAGTAATTTGCTAGAAGGACCCAGAGAAGTCGTCAAAGCCGTATCCTCCTGGTTCCTGTGTCTTACAGTGAAAGGATGCTGATTAGAATCTGAGGGAGGGGTGCACGGCAGGGTAAAAGACCACAGGCTGGGTTTGCAGGGGTCCCTTCCCAGGGAAGTCTGACAACACTGGAAGTTCTAGTTCCCAGCAATGATGTGTGACAAACCCCTGGAGGAATGTCACAGCTCAGCTGTCCACTCCAGGGCAGAGGGGACTCAGTGACATTGGCACGGTCCCATCCTACAGCAGTGGACACCCTCAGAGGAAACCAGAAGGCCTCTAGCTGCTGCCCTGGCCAGCACCCTGGGATGAAAAGCCACTGTGCAGCCTTGGGCTGCCCACACCCTTCTCTGGCCCCCGTGTGGATGGATGGAAGCCCTGGCCCACACACCACAGTCTCTCTCGTCCCCGGAAGCCAGAGCCATGTGTGCGGCTTGCTTTTGAACAACCGCAAAAGCTGGAGAAAACCTCTGGGCGGGCAGTGCGGCCAGTGAGAACCGGGCCCCGCAGGCTGCCTGGCTGTTCTGGTCCCCCGCGTTTTTTGCCTGAGACTCGAAGGTGGCTGACCACTCCTCTGTTTCTAAGTTCCTTGCAGCACTTAGCCTCTGTGTCAGTCTCTTGTGTATTGTCCGTCTCCTTGCTGGAAATGGATGGCAAGGGGGCCCAAGTGCCCATCTCCCATCTCCTGTGGTGCCCTCTCATTGGCTGATCCCACAACCAGTCTCTGTGGAGCAAACATTCCAGCCACACTGGCACAGCCCCACGCTCACCACCGAGTGGAAGGGTGCTCGCTGCAGCCCGCCGAGTACCACAGTGCCTGGCTCTTCATCCATCTCCGGGTTTGGGTGGGGTTGTGGAAGGTGTTATGGGAAAGTGTGCTTCTCTCACCAACCCACGAACGTGCCCCAGGGAAAGTCAGCTGCTCTGTCTCGGCTGCAGGGTTGGGAGAGGACAGGGGTCCTCAAGCTGGGCGGTGGTGCGCCCTCCCCAGGGGGCAGTGGCCAAGGTCTGGAGACATTTCTGGCCCTCACAATCAGGGGAGAGAGTGTCATTGGCATCCAGGGGCTGCTAAGCATCTGATAGGTCACATCCCCTGCTAAAAGGACAGCTCAGCCTCCCATAGCAACACTGCCGAGATTGAGAAACCCTGGTCAGGAGGTGGACAAGGCTCTGCGTCCTCCTTCGCCTATAGTACATCTGTCCTTGTGCCTCTTGCAGGGTCTCTGTGCCTGAGACCTGGGCCAAGTTCAGCAATGACAACATCAGACACTCCCAGAACATGCGGGCCAACTCCATCCGGCTGCGCGAGGAGGCGGAGCACCTCCTGGAGACCTTGTCGGACCAGATGTGGAAGCAGTTTACGAACACTAACCTGGCCTTCAACGCCCGCATCTCCGAGGTGATGGACATTAAGAATAAGCTGCAGACACAGCTGGCCAAGGTAAGGGAGAGGGCCCCGGGCCCTGGAAAGACCCTCGTCCACACTTGTAGAGCCCCCACCTTCTTCAGCACCTGGGCGACCCCACCCGCCCATCTTTGGTACTGACATGGTCCCATTTAGTCCGCGGTCTGAATGTGATTGCCAATCCCAAGAGCTATGAGCTCTCTGGGAGGACTTCAGCATCTTGGCTGGATTCTCATTGCTTGCTGGACGGGGGAGCGTGGAGCCGGGCCTGACGGCCACCACATCATTCTATGGCTCCCAGGCCCCTCCTCTTCCATCTGTGGAAGACTCCGTGGCTGAAGGTGGAGAGGGCGGAGCTGTGATTACGCAGGGTACCACAGTCCCTGTCAGTGACAACTGAGCAGATCCCTGGTACCATCAGCATCTTTAGAAATGGGCTCTTTTGGCTTTCAAAGGCTTCAGCAGCATAGAATCCACCTGTTGGGTGTTGGGGAGACTTTTAATGTGACGAGTAGGAGGGATTGAGTAGGTCTGAGCACGCTCTCAGGTGTGCATGGGCGAATGTGCAGACTTTGATAAGCACCTGGTGGGCAGCTGTCCCCTCCCTCTCTGCCTCCCTCCTGTGCTCTTCCTCTCTCTCCCTCCCCAAGACAGCATATTGGAGGGATAGAATCCTTCCCGTAGGCATCCCCAGGCAGCTAAACACAAATTAGATTTCCTTTTGTGGCATTTTGCTTCCCAGCTCCCAGACCTAACCTTCCTGTTCACGAGAGAGTCAGTCAGCTCCCCCATTCACAGCAAATCACACCTAGTGTGAGTTGGGCTTCTTCTCAGCCCCGACCATCTCACCCCACCAGTTGCTTGGACCCCTTTGTCATCCCCCCTCTACCCCTGACACTCCCTGTTTCCAGGAAACCACCGAGTCTTCTCTCACTGTAGATTAAGATGGGGCTGTCTGCATCCATCCAGACCCCAGCCTCAGAAGCCCACGGGGCGGTTCTGCCCTGCCCTGTGTGATTGTCAGCAGCTCCTGAGTCTGCTCCGACTCATTGTGACCGTAGGTACCGTTGTCAGGAGAACCTGCCGAGGCGGCGCCATCATAGCCCTGGCTGCGGTGTCTGAGCCCATTACTGCGGCTGCTGCCCATCCAGCCTGTCAAGGGTCTTCCTCTCTTTCGCTGCCCTTCTGCTTTGCCAAGCATGATAAGCCTGCCCTGCAGGGTCACTATGCGTCAGAATAGGCTGGGTGGCATCGAGTTTGAGTTATAGCTTAATTTGCATCTTCTAGAATTTTATGAATGGAGACATACAGTGTGTTTTTCTGTTTGCTTTTTTTACTCCATGCAATCATTTTGAGGTTCATCCGGGTTGTTGGGTGCACCAATAGTCTATTCCTTTCTTGGGTGCTGACTGATATATTCCATACATATTATGCTGTATGGTTATGCCCCACTGTTTGTAGTGTGTGGATAGACCACGATTTAGGTGCAATAGTGGGTGATGTGTTGGGCTGCTAAACACAAAGTCAGCAGTTTGAAACCACCAGCTGCTCCTTGGGAGAAAGCTAAGACTGCTCCCACAAAGACTTTCAATCTCAGAAACTCACAGGGGGCAGCCCAGCCCTGTCTGGGAGAGTCGCTATGAGTCGGAATTGATGCAATGGCAGTGAGGTGGCACCAAGGGTTAAGTTTCGGCTCCTAACTGAGAGTCTGGGAGCTCAGCTTTGCTAGGGGTGCCTCAGAAGAAAGGCCCGGAGATCTGCTTCTGAAAGGTCAGCTAGCAAGTGTGTTCCTACTCAGAACGAGTCAGGTTCCAAGACTGCCGAGCTTTATGGGAGTCGACAGCGTCTTCTGTCTCCCGAGGAGCGGCTGGTGGGTTTGAACTGCTCAGAGCATTGAAAACCCTGGGGGGCACAGTCTGCTCAGACATGCGTGGGGTAGAGAGGGTCAGACTGGCATGTTGTACTGTGGCATACGTATCTGTTCACCTATGCCTCGATGCTTGCACAGGCTTCCAGCTTGGGGCTATTATAAACAAACAAAAACGGTTGTGGACATTTGTGGACGCGTTTTTATATAAACTCAGATTTTAAAAATTGGTAAAAGAAAACATGGAGCTATCACATGAAAGTGCCGATTGCCAGCCTTTCTCAGTAACATCCAAGTCAGATGTTTCTGGCTGGGCAGCGGCATTCGTGGCTGCTGTCTCTGCAGAGAGGGGCCCGGCTCTCCACCAACCACAGCCCCACCGACCCAGCATGGGCCCTCCACACAAGCAGTGCTTTGCCGGCTGCTCCGGGGAGCCCAGGAGGTCTGCAGGGTCTCCTCTCAGTGGCAGGGGAGAGGCAGGGAGGTCGTGGACAAAGTGACTCACCACAGAGGAGTTTAACAGACTGACCTTGGAAGGCGGTCCTGGAACTCTGGGCTGCCAAGTGGAAGCCAGCAGACACATTTTTATATCAGCTCTTAGATTGAAAACATCGGAGAGTTTATCCTCCCTTCTCCAGAGTGGCCCTCTGCCTGCCCTGACTGCCTTTCTAAGAGGTGAGGGCCCCAGCCTGCAGCTGGCTCCCCAAGAGGCTGCCACCAGCCCCTGCTCTTCATCCGACACTGGTCCAAGGAGGTCTGGAACCCATTTCTGAGTGGGGAATGCTTCTGTGCTTTGCTAGCAGCCGGGTCCCTTCCAGGGTCAGTGCCTGCCGCCAAGCCACCGGCTGCTGGCTTTTAAAGCTGGCCCCATCCTGGAGGAGTGGACTGGCTGAGCTGCTACCAGGCTGCTGCACTGGGAGTCTGGGGAGGAGGGGCCTGGGCTGTCTTTGAAGGACAATGGACCCCGGTGGGGGCACTTCTCTTTTCTGGGTCTCTCCATCGGTCCCCCTGGTAGTGTTGAGGCAGAAATGCAATGAGACGCTTCACCCTGGGACCGGGAACCTGGAGTCACATGTGTGTCAGAATAGAACTGTGCTCCCACCGGGTTTCAGAAATAGATCGCCAGGCCTTTCTTCCGAGGTGCTTCCAGGGGGACTTGAACCCCTAACCTTTGGACTAACAACAGAAGCACCACCAGGGATCCAGCATGTCCTGCCACCTCCTGGCCTTCTTCTAGGTGCAGACATCTTTTGTTCTCTGCCTGACTGCTTGCTTGCTGGCTTAGGACACTGTCCAGGCTCACCTACACTCCTGGCTGCAGCACCTGCTTCCTCCTCTATAGCAGCCTTGGTGGCACAGCACCTCTGGCGTTGGCTGCTAACCAAAGGGCCAGTGGTTCAAACCCACCAGCCGCTCTGTGGGAGATGGCGAGGCAGCCCGTTTCCATGAAGACGGCCATCTGGCAGTTGTACTCTGTCCTGGCGGGTGGCAATGAGTGGAGGTTGTCTTGCCTGCAGTAGGTCGGGTGGGGTCTCCTCCTCCTGGTCCAGTGTCCCCTCCTTCTTGGCTCGTGAGTCACACAGCACCACGGGGACAGCTGGGCTCAATGCTCGCTCTGGCACTTCCACCTGGGGCAGGTCGCCCCACCTCTGCACACCTCAGTTTCCTCCTCTGTCAGGTGGGGCAGACAGTGGCCAGGGGAGAGGGGGACAAAAGCAGCCCCCAGCATGTGCTTAATGAACATCAGCTCACACTAGGAGATACAGAGCCACCACCACCATCTGCTTCCTGACCTGCTGGGGCTTGGTGTTGTCACCCCAGGTTTTATATGGAAATGGCTGGGGGTTCTTGGGACAGTAATTGCATTTGTTCCCTGGGGCTGCAGTAACAGAAGATCCCAGACTGCATGGCTTACAAGACAGATATTTAATCTCTGGAGGCCAGGCATCTGGGATCAGGGTTTCGGCTAGTTGGGTCCTGCAGGGGTTCTCATGGTGAATCCATCCTCGTCTGTCTGGGTCACCAGCAATCCTTGGCTTGTAACTGTATCACTCTACCCCCTGCCCGGCTGCACCTTACCTCTTATCTGCCAGCTCCGTGTCTGTGTGCCTCCTTGACTGTGTCTTCTGAGGACATGCTCATTGGGCGTGGGGACCACCCCCACCTAGTGTGCTCTCAGTGCTTGCCTGGTTGTTGTTCTTAGGCACTTTCACTTCAGCACTAGCGACCAGACAGAGGGCAGAGTAGGAGTGCCCCATACGGTTTCACAGGCTGAAATCTCTATGACAGCAGATCACCAGGTCTTTCTGCAGCCGATGGGCTTGAATCGCTGAACTTTAGACGAGCAGCTGAGTGCTTAACAACTGGGCCACCAGGATCCCTTAGCCCTGGGCTGGACCTAGTGTTAATTACATCTGCAAAGACCGTATGCCAAATAAGGTTACATTCTGAAGCCCTGGGTAGATTTGGAGTTTGGGGGAGGTAGTGGGCACTCTTAACCTCATGACAGTAAGAAATCCCTTGTAATCTGTCCCCCAATCTATGAAAAAGGCGTGATCCTTTCATCGATGAGAATTACATGGGAATCAGAAGGAATTTATGATTTCTGAACCTCCACTAACCATCAGACACACCCCAAGGCCGGGTCCCGCCCAAGGACTCTGGTCTCGTTGGTTGAGGTGCTGTTCTGACCCCAGACCTCTTTAAAGCTGCCCTCCCCAGAGAGTGGGGTGAGGTGGATGAATGGGCTAGCCACAGGGTACTTTGTGGACAGGGAAACCAGCCTGTAGGACACTATCGTGATCGAGACATGACATTTTGCGTTTGCCCAAACCCTAATGTGAATGGAGCAGCACAGGCTCAGCGATCGTCATGAACAGAAACCAGGAGGGCAGGATGCTCTTGGGAGAAATGGCACGCAGGGGAGCGGTGGGGGGGAGGGGGTATTCTCTCCTTTCTGCACCATGCTTCTGGAAATCAGTTTATGAAGGAAGGAAAAAGCCCTGGCTGATGCGCCTCATTCACATGCAGCCACCACGTCTGTCTGTGAGGCTTGCCATGTCGCTAGGATGTGTGTAACAGGTTTCAGAGGCACTTCCAGACTAAGATGGGCTAGGAAGAAAAGCCTGATGGTGTACTTCTTACTTTCAGCCAGTGGCAACCGAATGAACCACAGTCGTCCCACTTTCAACCAACCATGAGATTAGGCAGCATTTCCGTCTGCTGTGCGTCAGGCAGCCACGTGTCAGAGCTGATGCCACAGCACTTAGAACAGCAAGGGTCTTTTTAAATCATTTTATTGGGGGTTCATACAACGCTCATCACAATC
>NW_022103901.1:39307023-39309110 GCF_000313985.2 Echinops telfairi | reverse complement strand
ACACAGATAAGGAGAAGGGGAGCCCAGCTTGAAGGTAACAACTAGCTCCCTTTGTCCTCTGTCCCTCCAGCAGTGCTCTGAGCACCATCTGTGTGTCCAGTGCTGGGCACACAACAGTGACCACCGAGACAAAATCCCTGCCCTCAAGGAATTGATGTTCTGGTGGGAGCAGAAGAGGGACAGTTTAAACAACAACAACCAGTAAACACAAGCATAATTAAAAATTGAGATAAGTCTTAAGAAATCCTAAACTCAAGCCCACTGTCATCGAGCCCATTGTGACTCCTCACTACCCCTATAGGGTTTCTGACCCTGCACATCTTGACAGGAGCAGACAGCCTCATCTTGCTCCTGCAGAGTGACTGGTGAGTTTGAACCTCAGACCTCGCTGTTAGTAGCCCAACCCCTAACCAACAGTGCCACCAGGGATCATAAATATTATCCTCAGATAATAGTTTTTAAAGCTTAAACAAAAAGATCACATTAAACGCCTGTCAGTGTGTTGTCTGCGGTGGCTTGCATGTTGCTATGACACTGGAAACTCTGCTGCCTGTGTTTTAAAGACCACCTGTATTTAAATACCCCTGGTGGACAGGTTTCAGCAGAGCTTCTGGACTAAGGCAGAGTAGAATGCAGAAACAGGCAGGTGTTCCACTTCTGAGCAATTAGCTGCGGAAAGCCTTTTGAACGGCAATGGAACATTGTCTGATATAGTTGATGTTGTTATTGTTGGGGCAATGAGTTAGTTCCAACCCAGAGTGACGGTGTGTACAAAGAAGGGAACGCCGTCCAGTCCTGCGCCGTCCTCCGATAGTCCTATGTCTGAGCCCATGGTTGCAGCCACTGTGTCGATCCATCTTGTCGAGGGCCCACCTCTTTTTTGCTGCCCCTCCCCTCTACCAACTCCTTCTCCCAGGAACGGTCTCTCCTAACAGCGTGTCCGAAGTACAAGGGACAATGCTCGCTCTCCTTGCCTCTAAGGAGCACTCTGGCTGTACTTCTTCTAAGACAGGTCTCTTTGTTCTTCTCACAGTCCATGGTATTTTCAATGTTCTTTGCCAAAACCACAGTTCAAATGCATCTATTTTTCTCTGGTCTTCTTTATTCAATGTCCAACTTTCACATGCAGATGAGGCGACCCCAAATCCCATGGGCCGAGTCAGGTGCACCTTAGTCCTCAAAGTAACATTGTTGCTTTTGAACACTTCAAAGAGATCTTGTGGGCAGATTTACCCAATGCAATGGGTCTTTTATTATCTTGATTATTGTTTCCATAAGCATTGTGGGTCCCAGCAAGATGAAATCCTTGACAACGTCTGTCTTTTCCATCTATCATGGTCCAGTTGTGAGGATTGTTGCTTTCTTTACATTGAGTTGTAAGCCACACTGAAAGCTGTCTCAAGTCCTCCTCATTTTTAGCAAGAAAAATTGAGCCATCGGCATATCGCAGGTTGTGAATAAGCTTTCCTCGATCCTGATGCCACATTCCTCTTCATATAATCCAGCTTCTCTGATGATTTCAACATGTGGAGGATGTGCTTGACTAAGTGTGGTGGGAGGATACAACCCCGGCACACACCTTCTCTGATTTTAAACCATGCGCTAGTTCCTTGTTCTGTTTGTACAACTAACTGCTCTTGATCCGTATACAGGTTCTGCACGAGCACAGGAAGTGTTCTGGAATTCTCGTTCTTTTCAAAGCTCTCGGTGATTTGTTTGGATCCACACAGCCAAAGGCCTTTGCACAGTCAGTAAAACAGAAGTAAACATCTTTCTGGTATTCTCTGCTCTGAACCATTTGACATCAGCAGTGATATCCCTTGTTCCATGTCCTCTTCTGAATCTGGCCTGAACCTCTGGCAGCTCCCTTCAATGAACCACTACAACCATAGTTGAATAATCTTCAGCAAAATTGTAGTTTCATGTGATAGCAAGTGATATTATTCTATAATTTGATCATTCTGTTAGGTCACCTTTCTTTGGAATGAGTAGAAATATGGATCTCTTTCAGTCAATTGACCAAGTAGCTGCCTTCCAAATTTCTTGGCATAGACGAGCACCATATATACTTGAGTAAAAGCTGACCC
>NW_022103901.1:39305512-39306923 GCF_000313985.2 Echinops telfairi | reverse complement strand
TACTTGGCTTTCCAACTCTAGGTCTTTGCATATTTCATTATAATATTTTACTTTGTCTTCCCTTTGAAATTTTCTACTTGGCTCTTTGACTTCATAATTTCTTCCATGTGCCTTAGCTACTCCGTGATCGAGAGCAAGCCTTAGAGTCTCTTCTGACATCACGTTGATCTTATTTCTCTCCTGTTTTTTTAGTGACTTTTGCTTTCTACAAGGATGATGTACTTGGTGTCATCCCACAGCTTACCAGATACTCTATTATTAGTGTGTAATGCATCAAATCTGGTCTTGAGATGTTCTCAAAGTTCAGATGAGATAGAGTCAGGGTAGTATTTGGGATTTCGTGCACTTGTTTAAATTTTCTTCAGCTTTAACTTGAACTTCCTTGTGTGCCATCGATGGTCTTTTTCACAGGCAACCTCTGGCCTGGTTTTTGCTGCTGATATTGAGCTTCTCCATCGGCTCTTGTCGCAGATGTAGACAATTTGATTTCTGTGTATTCCATTTGGAGAAGTCCATGTGTATAGTCGCCTTTTGTGCTGTTGACAAAAGGTATTTGCTATGAATAAGTCATTGGTCTTGCAAAAGTCTATCAGGTGGTCTCTGGCTTCGTTTCTATAACCATGACCACATTTTCCAACTACTGTTCCTTCTTTGTTTCCAGCTGTTGCCTTCCAATCACCAATAATTGTCAATGCATCTTGATTGCAGTTTGATTACACTCAGGTTGAAGACATTGGTAGCTTTCTTCATCACTAGTTTTATTGGTTGGTGCACACATTCAAATAATAGTTGTATTGATTGGATTTCCTGGTGTGAGGACGTTATCCTATCATGTCAGAAAGCATTCTGTTTCAAGATAATCTTGCAATTCCCTTTTTGATGATGAGTACAAAATATTCCCCTTGACTGTTCCATTGCCAGCATAGTAAACGGGGAGGGTTTTCTGATTCAAAAGGAGCACACCTGTCCTTCCAGCACACTAACGCTTAAAGTACAGACCTTTACATGTTCATTTTACTTTTCACCACTTCTGATTTTCCTGGACGCGTACTTCGTATATTCCCAGATCCAATTATTAATTGATGCTTTCAGCTGTTTCTTCTCATTTTGCGTTATGCCCCATCATCAAACGCAGGCTCCAAAGGCTTTATTCCCTCCGCTTTCCTCCCCCCACGTGGCGAGGCCCACTCTCCTTTGGGAAGGCAGATATTGAGTGGCTTCTACCCTGCGGGCTCCTCCCCGGCACTCGCTCTGACAATGTCCTGCTGCTGCTCAGTGGGTCTGCAGTAACTGACCATGTTGGGGTGCCACCTTTAGGGTTTTCCGAGGCTAACTCCTCCCAAGGGAGCAGCCTATTCGTAGCCTGTCCTTAGTCTGGGAGCTTTACTGAAACCTGCTCACTGTATGTGAC
>NW_022103901.1:39301798-39305412 GCF_000313985.2 Echinops telfairi | reverse complement strand
CTGCTTGTATTTGAACTACCGGTGACATAACTTCCAGCAGTATAGCAGCAATACACCCGCCACCCCAGTGTGACCGAGTGGCAGACAAGTGGTGGTATGTTAATGAGGGAGGGGCAGTTTGGACACAGATAAGGAGAAGGGGAGCCCAGCTTGAAGAATATCATGACTGTCGAATTATACATGTGGAGATCACTGAACTGGAGGAGAGCCTCACCAGCAACAAAAAAGGTAGCTAGACCCTCACATCCGGAGGCAGTAGATGACCATGATTGTCATGTGGGCACACCACCTCTTTCTCTAGCAAGGCGTCCCGATCCTGATCCCTCTAGGGCTTTCAGGACCTTGACCCCAGACAGTTTCTTGGCAACTGACATGTGTATCGTCTGAGGGCAGCTGGACCACTTCTGGACAGAAGCCACCGGGAGTGGGGCTGGCTCAACTCCATCCTCTGGGCTAGTTTACTCCCCAGGGCACATAGAAATGTTGGGTCAGTTTGGCTTGGGATTGGGGTTGGGTGGGTTGCTCCTGGCATCTGGAGGGTCAGGAATGCTGCTTTCCATCACCCAGTGCAGAGGATGCCCCTCACCTTGCACCTACTGTGGAGACTCACCCTAGACCAATAGTGCTGAGGCGGGCGGCCCTGCTTGGGCTTCCTGCCACACTCTGTCCTCCTGGGGAGGGTCCATGCCTTCTTGCCACTCACCCTGTGCTAGGCTGCACCTGGACACCTCCCATCCTTGGACCAGGCAAGGGATTCCAAACTGCTTCCCCCACCTGAGGGAGTGGGAGGACTGAGGAAAGCTGCCTAGTCAGGCATCTCTGTGAAACCCCTTGACTTCATGCAATGGGAAAAACAATCATTTGCAAAGGCTGCTGAAAGCATTCCGAAGCCGAAAGCAGGCAGCTGGAACGACACAATTCATCTTCCCCTCGGCATCAAGCCTAGGCTCTCAGGTGTCAGAAAACAAGTCGCAGGTATACCGTTTCCCAAAGCAAGACACCCTGCCAGACACAGCCCCCTTGAAAAGTGCCAGGCTGGATTCTGGCATCCCTGCAAAAAGTGATGGTGGAGAACTCAGTGTAGTTTGTCCCCTTGCTGCCCGGGAAGGAGAAAGAAAATAGTTCCCTGGGACGCATCTGCCGACAGTGTAAAGCCAGCGTCCCCAGGGCATTCTTCTCATCCACTTGTCTGTCCCTCTAGCCTGGGGTGGGGGTGGGGGGCCAGGATGGGGGTGGGCTTCATTAGCCCTATATGACAGATGAAGAAACGAAAGCCAGTGATTTGCCAAAGCTTTCCCCACCCCCACCCCTACCCTGCCCAGTTCAAGTCTAAAGCCTGTGGTTTAGGATAGTATAAGCAACCCTGCTCCCTGAAATCTAGTACTAGCAACAGTGGATGGTGGGGAAATCTAGAATGAGGTTCTCAAACTGGGAGCCCTGGGGATGATGAGGGGTGTACACTACTGGCATCTGGTGACTGAGGTCCAGGAGGCTGCTAAACCTTCCCACAGTGTACCACAGGACAGGCTTCACAACAATCCCCACCTCCCCACCCAAACAAAACAGAACCTCGACCTCATTGCCATTGAATCTAGGGCAACTCACAGTGACTGTGTAGGAAAGAATTGCACCTGTGTGTTTCCGAGACTAATTCTTTACAGGTGTAGAAAGCCTTACCCTTCTCCTGTGGACCAGCTGGTGGTTTCAAACTGCTGACCTAGCAGTTAGCAGCCCAAGGCATAACCACTCCCACCAGGGCTCCCAGCCCCAAATATCAATAGTGCCAAGGCTAAGAAATCCTGGTCTGGGATAGATAAATATATGTGGGTGGATGGATAGGTAGATAGGTAGATGATGGGTGGATAGAAGGATGGATGGACAGACAGAAGATGGATGGATGGGTGGGTGATAAATAGATGAGTAGGTGGGTGCATGCGTAGGTGGATAGATAGATGGATGAATGGACAAATTGATAGATGGTTGGCCAGGTGGCTGGGTGTATGGGTGGGTAGATGATGGTTAGATGGATGAATAGATAGGTAGATGGACAGATGGCTGGGTGGGTGGGTAGATAGAGAGTACAGAGGTTGAGAAAGCCTGAGCTATAGAGTATTTGCCATGCGCCAGCCACAAGGAGAACGAGCTACATCAGCAGTTCTCAACCTGTGGGTCTCGACCCCTTTGGGGGCCGAACAACCCTTTCACAGGGGCTGCCTGATTCGTAACAGTAGCAAAATGACAGTTATGAAGTAGCAACAAAAATCATGTTATGGTTGGGGGTCACAACATGAGGAACTGTATTACAGGGTCTCGGCATTAGGAAAGTTGAGAACCGCTGATCTAAATGAATCTTGGCAATCACCCTTTGATGAGGCACTGCTGTTCCCGTCGCCACCCACTTTGGAAGGGGTCTTGATGGCACAGTGGCTGAAGCGTTTGGCTGCTAACCCAAAAGGTTGACCGTTGGCAAGCACCAGCCACTCTGTGGGAAGAAGACCTGGCAGTCCGCTCCCACCCAAATGGTGGCCCTGGAAACCACCTGGGGCAGTGCTGCTGTCCTCTAGGGCGGCTGCGAGTCAACCGACTCCTTGACTCCTTGCAATGGGTTACACGGAGCGGGAAGCCTGCAGCAAGGAAGCCCTAGCGCAGGCGAGTGGCCTTAACTTCTCTTCTGCTTTGAAACGAAGGGGCGGGGCCGTGGGCAGGCTGTGGTCTTGTGAATGAAGGATGGGCTCTCCTCCACACTCTGTAAATCCCCCAGGACATCTGACCCTCCCCGTCTAATCTCTTGGGCACTCACTCCCCCTGTGTCTCTGACCATCGGAGACACTTCAGGAGCAGCACCTTGCAGGAGATGGGCTGCGTGGAGGACCACTGAGTTGATCCCGATTCATGGGATGAATTCCATCGAATGGGATGGAATTCCTGAGGTTGTAAATATTCATGGGCGCAGATAGCCTCACTCCCCTTTCTCCTGTAGAGCAGCTGGTGGACTTGAACTGCCAGCCTTGGGATTAGCAGCCCAACACTTAACCCACTACGCCACCATGGCTCCTTTTGAGTCAGCTCAGAATTGGCGTAGACAGCCAACATGGCACCCGGTGTGTGTCCTTGGCAGAAGCCTCTCCCTATGAGCTCCTTCCAGGCTCAGGCTGGGCACAGAGGCGGCGGCTCTAGGAGAGTGGAGATGTACCTGGCTTTCCCCACTTGCCTGGTCCGGGAGTGTCTGCAGCACGTGGGAGGAACGCCTCAGGTCTCCATGGACCAGACAAAGAAACAGAGGCCCCAAGCAGTAGGGCCTCTGAGTGGGGTTGTGGGCCCCACTGCCGGTTTTTGTTAGGGTTTGGATGAGAGCCTGGCTGGGTCTCCTGACTTCCTGCCCAGGGCCCCCACCTCCAGGACACTCTGCAAAGAAGCTGGGAATTCTGTCTGGAAGTGGGGTTAGTTGACAAAAGGAACTGTGGCTCTGCTCTGGATCTGGGGATGTGGCCAAAGGAATGGCCTGCTGTCTGCCAGGGCTGGCTGGCTTCTAGGAGCAAATTCCAGAGGCTCAGAAGGAAGTCGGCCCTCTCCCCTTACACTGCCATGAGGGGCACGGGGAGGCAGGAGGCGGG
>NW_022103901.1:39299173-39301681 GCF_000313985.2 Echinops telfairi | reverse complement strand
GGTGGGGTGGGGGTGTTAAGCCAAAGCCCTGGCCTGGGGGTCTGAGTGTCTGCCATCTTCCAGCTGTGTGAGATGAGCCTTAGTGACCCTTTGGAAGGTTAACCCTGCAATATCCAGGGGATGGACTAAGTGAATTTGGAAATAGATCCTTTTGGATTTTGAAAAGATAGTGATGGACGTTGGGGATGGAGATAAGCGTGAGCTTGATCAATTGATTATTGATTTATAATTTACATAACAAAATGGACCAATTGAGCAATGCAATGGCCTTTACTGGGTGCCCACCAGCTCTGTCTAATCCCAGAGCCTTTCATCCCCACAGGACGCCCTGAACCATATTCAAGTACAAACTGGCCAGCCCTCTGCTGCCCAGTCCATTCCAAGGCACAGCGGCCCACAGAAGGTCTCGGAGGCTGTCCGTTTCCGTGGGAGCAGACAGGCAGCTTTCTCTTTCTCCTAAGGAGGAGCCGGTGGGTTTGACCTGCCAACCTTGTGGTTAGCAGTCTAATGCCTAACCAACCCAAGGCCTTACCTTTTAATTCCATTTTCCCACAAACATTTTGAAGCCCCTTGTACGGTACACCTCCAGGCCTGGAGAGTCGATTTTGACTCTTAGCAATCTTGAGTGCTGTTCCATTAGGTTTCTGAGACTGTTTCCCAAAGTGGGTGGTCTTCCACCTGGGATGGGCACTGGAATGATCCAAGGTGGGGGAGGACGTGGGGTGGGGTGGGGGCTGCAGAAGGCAACGTCTACTTTTTGTCTGGGGTTATAGGCTACAGTACAAAAGCTTTTAATGGCCGGGGGTGGTGAGTATTTTTTTCCTCTGAAAAGCGGGCAGTAGGTCCAATATGTTTGGGCACCTGTGCTATAAATCGTTACAGGAACAGACGGCCTCATCTTCCTCCTATGTAGCTGCTGGTGGATTTGAACCACCAACTTTCTCCTTAACTCAGGGAGCCACCAGGGCTCCTTTAAAAGATACAGCCACATCTCTTGCAAATATTTATTTCCGTTTTCTTACTTTGAACCTACATATATAAATTGTTTTTCTCTATAGTTGCTTTTAAACACTTTTAAAAACGTTGAGTTATAATGTAACACAACATAGGATATGCCTGCATTAATCTTGAGTGAATCAAGGACTGCTTACATCTGTGTTCATCTTGTCCACAGCACGTTGCTCAGTGGCTCCGGGGAGCAGCTCTTTTGGCTGCTAACCCAAAAGGTTGACCTATCTATTCATCCATCTAACCATCATCTACCCACCCACACACCCAGCTACCCAGTGTCAGGGGACAGCTGGCCATGTGGTTGTCATGTTGGGAGGGGTCAGCCATTGGGAATGCCCCTAATCATCCTACAGAGCACAGGGCACACACCCCTTCCCCGATTCTAAATGCCGACCATCTGTGGTGAGGGTCCACATCCCTGCTGTAAACTGCCGGCTCCCAGAAACCTCCACACCCCGTCCAAAGGGGCCAGCTTTCTGACTTCTTCAGCCTGGGTGAGTCGGGCCCACTGTTGGAATTCACAGGCGTGAGATCACGTGAAGGCTCATTTCTGCGCCTGGCATTTTCACCTGTCTAAGGCCTGGGAGCCATCCACACTGCTGCACCTGCCCTTACTGCCGAGTCACCTTCTACTGCCGGACTCTCCACAGCGGTGCAGCCCCATGGGTGGGTCCTGCAAGGTGCCCACCAGCAGGCTGTTTCTGGTTTTTGACTTTGTGTTGTGGATTAGGTGGGATTTACAGATCAGATCACCATGTTTACAGTCAACAGCTTAAGCAACCTACCACCCCTCTCCACGCTTCTCCCATTCCTGCCCCCTCCCTCCCACCCCCTCTCTCAGGATATTGTCTTCCCCTCACCCTGGTGACTCCGTGGTTATGAATCAGGCTGCTAACTGCGAGGTCAGCGGTTTGGAACCACCGGCTGCTCTGAGGGAGAAAGACGGGGGCTCTCTGCTCCCACAAAGAGGTGCAGCCTTGTAAAGCCACAAGGGCAGTTCTACCCTGTCCTAGAGGGTTGCTATGAATCAGCGTGGACTCGATGGCAGTGAGTTTGGATTTTGGTTTTTCACCCAAGTTAATACCTGTCTGCCCTCTGGGCTTCCCTTGATACCTCCCCTGTCCACCCTCAGGAACCATCTACGTCTGTTTCTTGGGGTAGGGAAACATTTCCTTACGGGTTTTCCCTAGCAGTGATCCCATCCAATGTTTGTCCTTTTGTGACCGAACTTCATTCATTCAGCTTATTGTCCTCCGCACCTACCACGTCAGGAGGGACTTCACACTGACGTCATCGTTGCCTAGTGCTGCGTGGCGCCCCTCTGTCATCGTAGTCTAGTGCTGCGTGGTGCCCCTCTGTCATCGTTGCCTAGTGCTGCGTGGTGCCCCTCTGTCATCGTAGTCTAGTGCTGCGTGGTGCCCCTCTGTCATCGTTGCCTAGTGCTGCGTGGTGCCCCTCTGTCATCGTTGCCTAGTGCTGCGTGGTGCCCCTCTGTCA
>NW_022103901.1:39272221-39299073 GCF_000313985.2 Echinops telfairi | reverse complement strand
GTAGTCTAGTGGTGCATGGTGTCCCTCTGTCATCGTAGTCTAGTGCTGCGTGGTGCCCCTCTGTCATCGTAGTCTAGTGGTGCGTGGTGCCCCATGCAGTGGGTGGTTGCTGTCTGCTTGCTGTTGTGATTAGCGCACGAGGCACAGGAGTGTGCCCCTGTCTATTGCCAACAACGCTCTTGTACAAAGCTTTTGGTAGGCACACACCCGAGGTCTGACTGCTCCTCAATCCTCCATCCCTGAAGAGGACCCCACAGCCTGTTTTGGCTGGAAGGAAACCAAAAACCTTGTTTTTTTTTTATGTAATCAGCTCCTGAGTGACCACGTGTGTTTGTATGTGTGTGTGTTTGTGTGTGTCTATGTGTGCTTGTGTGTGTCTGTGCTTGTGTGTATATGTGTGTTTGTATGTTTGAGTGTGAGTGTTTTTGCGTTTGTGTGGGTGTATGTGTTTTTTGCATGTGTATGTGTGAGTATGAGTGTGTATTTTTGTGTGTGTGCATTTGTGTGTATGTGTATGTTTTTGTGTGCATGTGTATGAGTGTGTATGTTTGTGTAAGAGTGTTTGTGTGTGTGGGTTTGTGCGTGTGAGTATGTGTATGTGCGAGTGCGTGTGCATGGCTGTGTGTTTCAGTTCTTCGGGGTGCATTTAGTCTTCGGTGTGTTGGGAAAGCCTGCCACTGCCCCAGAAACGCCCCTCTCTTCCCACTTGATGGGACTGACATTGCCTGCAGACGGAGTTATAAAAAAAAAAAAGGAAGTGCAATGATTTCAAAGGAAGAACCTCAGAGCCAACCTTGTCCAGGGGGCATGCAGGACAGGCCTCTGGCACGCTGTCAGGCACTGTGCTAAGCAAATGATACTGTGCGATGGTGGCAAAGAGTTTACGCATCGGGCTGCAAGGTCAGTAGTGTGCAGTTTTCTTCTCCGGTAGAGAGTGAGTTCTGCCCTGTGCTACAGGCTCACCGTGAGTCGGCATCGACTCAATGGCAGTGAGTTTGCTTTCCATCGGAAGCCTCACAATGACCCTGTGGGTGGCTTGGGACTGTTGTCCCATCTTCAGAGCGGAAACCAGTGCCCTGCCCAGGGTCTGGCAGCAAGGAGGAGTTCAAGAACGTTGAATACATGCATGTCTGAGGCACAGAAAGGTTACATGCCTGATTCACGGTCACATGGCACAACAGGAGAGGGTGGGGCATTTGAACCTAGATCTGTGTGGCTCCCCAGAGCCTCAGTGAGAGGAAGGGACCTGTCCGGGCTGCTCCATGGGTGGGAGGGCTGGGGCTGGCGGCCCACTGCATGCCCCACACAGGCCTGGGAGCTGGGTAAGGAGGTGCTAAGCAGCTTCCCACCAGCCAACTTCTCTCCCAGCTGCGCTCCCTGGTGTTCCCATCCTGGTGGGCAGGGCCAGCTGCCTGGGTCTCTGAGACTCCTCCCATGGGGTGAGCTTGTCAACCAATCCTCAGCCGCCTGCCTCCACCAGGACTAGCCCAGCAGTGTGGGAAGGAGCCTCTTTCCTAGTTCTTAAGCTTGGTGGGAGCCTAAAGGTTAACATTCCTGGGGAGGGGTGGAGAGGGGTGGGGAGGAGGCTGGACCCAGAGTGCTCAGGGCACCTCCCCCACTTAATTGTAGTTGTGCTATGGTGAGCAGTGGGATACGGTGGCATTCTTCATGGTGTGTTTATGGAGAAACACACACACCACACACCACACACACACACACACACACACACACACACACACACACACACACACACGCTGCAGCTCCATTGCTCTGAGTGCTGCCCTCTCAGCTTCCTGAGCAGGAAGCCAAGGGGGATGGAGCTCCTTCTCCTGGCTCTGCAGTTGGACCTTCACAGCCTCCTCCATGTGGCATGGGGTGGGAGCCCCCTTACTGGGAAGGCTCAGCGAGCTTGGGACACTAGGGTCAGTTGCCCAGCTTCACGGTGCTGTCGCTGGGATTCAGTTAGTGGGGTTCTGATGGTCAAGTCTGGATGGCCTTACTTCCTCACCCCCCACCTCCCACCCCCTGCAGGTTGGGGAGGCATGTCCAGGGAGCACCCGATTTGATGCTTCCGCAGAACCCTCAGCAAGGTGTTTGGCACAACCAGCCCCACTGCCATCGAGTGAACACCTGACCCAGGGGTAGGGTAGAACTGCCCCCTCGGGGCTTCCAAAGCTGTACATCTTTATGACGATGACTTCTACGTCTTTCTCTCAAAGAATGGCCGGTGGGTTTGAATTGCTGACCACGGAGGCCATCAGGCCAGGTGAGATTCTGCATGGCTCTGGACTCCCAGCTGACACATAGGAATCACCATTGAAGTGTAAAATATGCTGATAGTCCCACCAAATAGTGGACAAGGGGCCAGGTGGCACAGTGGGTGTCAGGTTGGGTGATTAACTACAACGTCAGCAGTTCCACTCCACCAGCCACCATGAGGGACAAAGACGAGGCTGTCTGCTCCCGCAAAGATTGGCAGCCCCGGAAACCCACGGGGCCAGTTCTCCTCCATCTTGCAGGGTCACTGGGAGTCAGCATCGACTCAGTGGCAGTGATTCTGGATTTGACTTTTCAGGGCAGCGACAACACTAGAAGGCACTTGCCCTGAGAACAGTTGACCAGTGGTGGTCAGAGGCACGTTGGCCCAGGGATAAAGTGCGGGCAGGTCAGGGAAACCGAAAGGGCATCATGGTGATGATGTCCTGGGAGGCGTGGGAGCTCAGTGTGGGCGTTTCGAGATACAAGTCCAAATGTCTGTGTCGTCTTGTTCCCGGGAAGGAGCTTGGCAAGGCCACTTTCCCTTCTCCAGGTGCACGTGGCCTCCTGAGGAACCCCCATAACAGCAAATGCTGAAAACAAGTTTCCCATTCAGCCTGTTCCCCATAAAAACGAAAAACGAAAATCCTCTTTGTACTGCTTCTGGAGAGGGAGAACCAGGCCAGCTACAGAAAAGCCAAGTGGTGTAAAGTGAACTTTGTCTAGGAGGGGAAACTGAGGCCATCAGGCCAGGTTGAACTCTGCATGGCTCCAGGGGCGCCAGTCCCACCATAATGATGCAAATGGTACCCCCCAACCCCCAGTTGTTCAGTACAGAACCTGAACTCGCATACTAGACCACCCTGGCTTCTGCATCCTATTCAGGGGGTGGGGGCAGGGGGCAAAAGTCCCACCTTTGTCCCTCCCACTTTTGAAGGAAGATGGCCCTGACTGTGAGCAGTCCCCTGACAAAAGGGTTCAGGGAGCCTCTCTGGGTAGGATGCCCATCACTCAGGGCTGATAGGTGTGAGGTGTGACTCATTAGTTGGCTGAGTCTGGACTTCGCGCTGTGAACTGTGGGAAATCCCCAGAAAGTCCACAGGTAGGCTGGCTCCGGCAATGGCAGAGGGAATGTGGGAAGTGGGGCAACAGCGGCTTCCCAGCCTCCCACCCCACCCTGGTAAGGCTCAGCCTGGGAGCGGTATAGGGGGCTGTCATGAGAGGTGCCAGCAGTTAGCACCAGCTCTGCCTCCCCCCCCCCCAATCTATGTGCTTCACCTGTATTCCAGGGATACTCAGGTGTGTATGTGGGTGGGGGGGGGTTTCCCACCTTCAGTCTCTCCCAGGTCACCTCCCTGTGGTGCCACAGACATGTGCCACCTTGACCATTGGTTGCTTTAAGGTTCTGTTAAGAGTCACTCACATTAAAAAGATAAGAAGCGTGGGCAGTTGTGGCCCAGTGGGCACCTTTTCTGTTACTGGATGGAAGTCCAAGAATTGCGATCTACAGGACAGGAGTGGGCCCCGGCCCTCACTGTCTCCAGGCTGAGCTGGGCCATCTCTCGGAAGGTTCCCTTCTCGTCCACTGACCCTCCCGTTGCCCAGCGAGATCTGTTTCTCAAGAGCTGGGTCTCATTTGATGGCATACCCAAAGTAAGCGCCTTGAAGTCTCGCATCCTGGTGTCTGAGGACAGCCTGGTTAGCCTTCGGTCAGGGGTGCAAGTAGAAAACCAACAGCACTTACTGCAAGTGCACAGAGCTGCAAAGATACAAAGTAAAATGGAAACGTTACGGGGTAGCCAGCAGATGTTGCCCGAGGGAGCTTCGGGAGTTGGTAACCACTGTTGCTGCTGCTGCTGCTGCTGCTGCTGCTGCTGCTGCTGCTGCTGTTGGAGAAGGGAGATTCCCACAGGGCACCTAGTGGTGATAGGGTTACGCACTCTGCTGCTGCTGGAAAGGTCGGTGGTTCAAACTCACCAACCACCCTTTGAGAGGAGAGTGAGGCAGTCTGCTTCCATAAAGGCTGACAGCCTTGGAAACCTTGCAGGGCAGTTTGACGCTGTCCTGGAAGTTGGGTTGCTATGGGTGGGAACATGCTATGGCGGGGTTTTGTTTTGTTTTGCTTTTGCATATAATAGACAGATGGAGATCATGACAGAGTGGGGCGGGGGGCATGTCAATAGATTGAGAAAGAATTGACAAGAGGCACAGGGTCTTATTTTCTCCCTCTGGAGATCATAGCAAGAACTTTCCCCTGGGCTGCTTCCATCCCGGCAGGATGCCAGGGCCCTGCCTGGCAGGAGAATTCTACCCCTGCATGTCACAGCCTGCCAGTCCCTCTGCTGGGTCCTCTTCCTGAGGAAAGGCCCCTGCCAGGGGCGTCCCATAATCACCTGTTCTTAAAGGGGGCAGGAAGGGCTTGAGCTCCTGTGGGCTTGGAGGAAACTACTTACCCAGAGCCTGCCGCACAGTCGGGGAGCCTGTAGGCTGCAAGTCGGAGCTTGTGGCTTGTGCTGAGCGGCTGGGCTCTCTGCCTGGCTCAGGGCCTGGTGCTCACTGTTAGACTGGCAAATGTGTGATCAAGCCAACGGAGCTGCAGGTTTGTGAGTGAGCGCATGAAAAAATGATTGTGCCCAGGAGTGAGTGAGCGGCAGCTGTTTCCCCAGACCCAGGAGGCCGGCCAGCTGTCCAATGTTCATGCCTCAGAGAGGCAGGTGGGGGTCTGGGCACAGGGCCAGTGGGTGGAGAACCCACCCAACCCACTGCCATCTCGTTGGCTCCGGCTCATAGCGACCTTGTATGGGGCTCCCGAGGTTGTAAATCGTTAAGGGAGCAGACAGCCTCCTCTTTCTCCCATAGAGCGGCCGGTGGGGGTGAACCACTGACCTTGGGGCTTGGCAGGACTCCTTGAAGGTGGAGAAAGGAAAGCAGGGGTGAGCCCAGCTCTGCTGGCACCAATGGTTAAGCTCTCACATGCTCACTGAAAAGTTGGCGGTTCGAACCTACCCAGGGGATCTATGGGAGAAAGACCTGGCATGAATTCCGGTCAAGAGGAAAGCCTGGAAATCCCTCTGGGCTGCTCGCTGTCCTGGCCACCAGGAGTCGCTGTGGGTGACAAAGGACACTCTGGGCCCTAACAAGGGTCACTCCCCTGGGGCATTGCCAGGTCTCTGGTTGACCACGGGCCTGGGCTAGCGGGCACCACTGCTCCTTATCACGGCCAAACCCTCAGTAATGCCCTCACCCTACCCCACACCCCTGAGTAGGGATGTGCAGATGGCAGGAGTAGAGGGTGGGGTGCATTTTCAGTAGACTGGGCAAATACCGGGCACGGCGGTGACCAGAGCATTTTTTGTCTATATAAGGCTTTCTTTTCCTTGGCCTTAGGCTGGGCCGGGCCCCCTGAGCTTGGTCCATCTGCCACGCCTCTCCTCCCTCCACTCAAGGGCAGGTGGTGGAGAAAACCTACCCCCTCCGCACCACCCCCAGGCTTCTGATGCCTGCCAGCTCACCTGCCTTCTGGGCTGGAACAGCCTCAGGGGGTAAATGTTTAACCATTGGAAGTGCTCGGGTTCTGGGTGTCCCACAGGGCCAGGTGAAAGGGGCGGCCGGCTGCCCAGGTGGGCTTTGAAGGAGGCCGGGAGGCGGCCTTGCCACCTAGCAGGTAAAAGCATCTTTTTGTCCTTGTGAAGTTGAGATGCTGTCTGTCCAGGCGTTTTTCCTGGGGTGAACGGGTGCCTGTGTGGTGAACGGCATTCAGCTGCTAGCCCAAAGGTTGGAGGTTGCTCAGAAGAAAGGCCTGGTGATCGACTTCAGAAACATCAGCCCCTGGAAATGCTGTCTCTGCTCTGAGACTTTGGGTTCCCCATGAGTGAAGCTGGCAAACGGGGAAAACAGAAAAACAAAACTTCCCCCTGGCATTGCTGTGTGGGAACCAACCTGACAGCCCCCAAAGACAGACAAACAGCCTGTAGGATACGAGCCCAGTCCTGTCAGAATGAGCATCCCAAGGATCTGTTATAGTGTGTGGACATGTTACAGCTCACAGCCAACGGGACACCCGGTGAAACCCTGGCAGGTGGGTGCCCCACCTCTCCTGGAGAACCAACACCAAACCCACAGCCATCGAGTCGATGCCGACTCCCAGCAACCCTGTAGGACAGGGCAGAACTGCCCCTGTGGGCTTCTGAGATGGTAACTCTCTATGGGAGTAGAAAGCCTCCCTCAGAGCTGCTGATGGTTGTGAGCTGCTGATCTTGTGGTTTGAAATCCAGCCTATAACCTCGATGCCACCAGGGCTTGAGGACAAACACATGAACTTGTCAGCAGTTTTCCCCTCTCTGGAGGACAACGAGCATTTGCTACTTCAACCATGTTCAAGGGTACAACTTAGTCATGTCCCGCTAGGCTCCCCTATCATGACCATCACCATTCGTCAGTTCCCAACATTTCCAAAGACGGATGGTCCCAGGTGTTGTGAACAGACGGATCATTAGGGGAGCTGGTTAAAAATCTGGATGTTAAGCTCCTTTCCTGGCTCCCCTACCCTCCCTCCCTTCCATCCTTCCACTCAGTGCATGTCTCTGATTTTTTGGCGATAAGTGTTGCCAGATTTAGCAATACAGGATAGCTACCCAGTGGATTTGAATGAACCACTCTTTTAATGGCAACATCTTTCAACTTGGGTTAAGAGTTGGACGGCTAACTGTCAACAGTTTAAAGCCACCAGCCACTGTGCAGGAGCAAGATGGGGCTTTCTGCTCCCTAAAGGGTTGCAGTCTCAGAAACCCACAAGGCAGTTCTGCCTAGGACCACCTAGGTGTAGTGGAGGGCAAAGGCTGGAAGTTCCCTTCGATGGGAAATGCTGGTCTGATGCCCCGCAGAATATCTCAGTGGCTGGGTCTGGTGGATCCTGGGAGGGGGCCACTGCCTTTTCATCTCAAACGCTCACTCCCATATCCCCACCCCACATCCCCAGCCCACGGCACTACCGGGTGCTATTTAGATCAGTCTTCTGGGAGCCTAATCTTCAAAGGAGCATCCAACCAGTTGTCACTCAGTCGACCCCAACTCAGCATGACCATGTGTGTCAGTGTGTCCATAAGGCTGCCGAAGGCGGATCTCTCGGGCAGGTCACCAGGCCTTTCTGCTGAGGCACCTTGGGATGGACTCAAATATCTAACTCACAGGTCCCCAAACTAATCTGACCCTTTTCAGAAAAGAGAAAGAGACTCGGCATGCCCTGGCCATTAAAACCTTTTGCCCCATGATCCCTAATGCAGGTATCTGTTTCAGAGCCCCCTTGGGTCATTCCTGGGCCCCCACCCTCCACCCCCACCCCAGTGAGTGGCATCACCCACTTTGGGAAACCCTGTTCTAACCTTCCAGTTAGCAGCCATTTGAAGCACACAGGGACTTCTCAAAGGCACATGTGATTCGAGCGGGAGCCACTCCATCCCCACTGGCTGAAGCGACACATTCTGACTCCTGCGAATGTTGTGGGCTTGTGGCGCAAGTGGCACTCTCCAACACAGTTGGTGGGGACATAAGCCAGCGCTGTCGCTCTGCAAAGGTTAGACAGTTTGAACAGACATCTAGCCCGTGATCTGGCCAACCCTGTCCCCGCCCAAGGTATCCACCCCAGAGAAATGAGAGCCAAGGCTCACACAAAGACATGTAGATGTATGAGTGTTCTCAGTAGTTCTGTTCCTGATCACCCATGCTGGAAGCACCCACAGGCCCATCATCAGGGGGCTGAACAGGAACACCGGCCCTGGAGTGTCACAGACCATTTGTGCTCAACTCGTAACCTGAATATAGGTGGTTCGAACCCACCCCATAGGACTGAGTGAGAAAGGCAGGGCAGTCTGCTTCTAAAAGCGTGTGCAGTCAAGAAAACCACCCCGAGCATGGAGTCCCAGGAGTGAGAGTGCCTCCAATGTCACACGCCTGGCTTTGGTTTGTCCCCTGTGCAGTGGAATAGCTCTGTGCGAGACAAAGCAATGAGTTCCAGGGGCACACACCACTTAGTACTGCAAAGTGGAACACTCCAGGCTGTGTAATGTAAACAGACTGATGGTAACAGAAAGCAGAGCAGTGGTGGCCTGGGGCTGGGGTGGGAGTGCCCAGACCTGGCTAAAGGCCCAGGAAGCCTGGGCGTGATGGGTACTCGGGCTAGCTGGACTGCGCTGATGGCCTCACAGGTGTGTGCAAATGTCAGAACTCAAAACAAGCAATCGCTGGACAATGCCGCTTACTGCATTTTGGGGACACATCATAGAGAGCCATAAAAATGAAGCTGGTGCTTTTTAAGAACATCTTTAGCAAAGGATATGCACGAGGGCTGGGAGCCTGGGGGCGTGCCAGCTGTGCGTGCTGCAGCACCCCGCTCTAATCCCAGGGCTGTGGAGGTGGGGCAGGTATGGGGGGAGCAGGGGACCTGGACAGTAGCAGAGTGGACCTTGCACCCTCCCCAGGATCAGCTCACACTCAGGGTGGGTGACACCAGGCGTGGGGAGACCCCTTCATGGTGACCTGGCTTTAGTTAGGGGGACTGGGTGAGGTTTCCTGCAAACACTGGACTTTGAACCTACAGGTGGCGTGTTAGAGAAGCAGAGGGGCCAAGTGCAGCAGTGACCTCTAATGGGTATTACAGGGAGCAGATGCTCTTTAAGTGCTATACATACTTTTTCTCAGCAACGCTCCCATAGTGGGGGGGTGGGGTGGTGGTGGTGTAACTTAGTGCCCATCTTCCAGCTGAGGGAGCAGATGCCTAACTCTGCCAAGGTCTTACAGCTTCAGAAAGGGATCGTACTGAGATTTGGCCCCAGTGGCCTGACCTTGGACTGGTCACTCTTGCCAATGTCCCCTTTCTGCCTGTGTGTGTGTGTGTGTGTGTGTGTGTGTGTGTGTGTGAATAAGGGATCTATTGAAATATGTAACCTTTGGAGTATGATTTGGGAACTTTTGTTTAAAAATCACCCTCACTGACCAAGAAACTAAAATAGAAAAGGTACTTTCATATTGAAAAAATGAAGAGTCAGTCACCATATCACTAGCAGGATTGTACTTCCTCCGTCCACCCGTGGGTGGTATTGTTGATTATGTCACTGAAAGATGATGATTTCTGGGTGTGATTTTGATACAAAGTTTAAAGGGTCCCTCAGGGTGGTGGTCTCCACCAGTCTAGTAAGTCTGGCTTTTTAAAAAGAAGTTGAGTTCTGACCTACATTTTGTTTCTCCCATTCTGTCTGGGCTCATCTATTGGGTCAGCACATTGGTACTGGTAGCCAGGCACCATCTAGTTCTTCTGGCCTCTGGATAGATGGAGTCATGGTGCACGCAGCCTTGTTGAAGATTTTCTCTTTGAGTCTTTAGTTTACTCTGTCTCTCTTGCTACAACTGAGTAGAAACTGGTAGCTGTATCTTAGATGGAAGATAGAAGAGGTAATCTCTCTGAGTTTCTCTCTTCTAACAATAGTTTTACCCATGGTATCCTCCTAGTAGGCTTTCATTAGTAGTTTCTTTGAGTTATACACCTTGCTCACTGGGAAAACTTACACATGGAAAGGATTGTTATTGTGTATTGCTGTCAATCTGAGCCCCCAACTAACGGTGTACAAAAGAACAAGACACTGTCCAGTCCTGCACTACCCCCAAGATCCATTGTGAATTGATCTATAGGGTTTCCATTGACTGGTTTTCTAAAGATCATCAGGCCTGACTTCAAGTCTGCCGTGGTCTGGAAATTCCCTGGACCTTTTCATCATCCCGACAATATACACGCCTCTACTGTGCAACAGGTGGTGGCTGCACATGAGGGGCATTAGCAAGGAATCGAACTCAGGTCTCCTTGCACGCAAGGGGAGAATCCTACCAGTGAACCATTGCTGCCCTCAACAGACTGATAGGAAGTGACCGGAGATGTTTATTAGCCGTCAACCTGTTTGAAGATCGTGGACACACCCAAGATGGAGGATGCACAAAGCCTTGAGCAGGTTGGCCTCAAGCAGTGACTTTATTGAGCAGTTTTTGGTAGGGCTGATGAGTGGGCTTTCTAAGTGACATGGAGTCCCTGGGCAAATGACATCAAGCTCCTTCGGGCCTGGGTAATTCTGTCGCCATCCTTTGGGTGTTGGGGGCAGGTATTGTGGCAAGGAACTTTGGTTAGCTTGTGAAGAGCAGGGTAGAGGGAACCTTGTCACTGGGATCCTACTAGATCTGGGAGGGAGTGTCAGCACAGCCCATCCCAAAGAACGTTCTGGTGAGACAAGAGCACCAAGAGAAACCGGCCTGCTCAGGGCCGAGGGTTGGACTCGCTAAGGGGGAGGGGAAGCTGGAGGGTGAAAGGCTCTGTCCCAGCCCCTCAGCTCTGGGCTGCTCGTGGCTGGTCAGGCTCTTCCTGGGAGTAGACTTTGCTGGTGCACTTGCCCTTGATTTTCTTCTCCAGCCATTCCTGTGTTCTTTTATTATGGAACATGTCATAGAAAAGACCCCCACCCTGCCCCTGCCCCACCTACCCAACAGGAAGATCAACATTTCCCTCGTCTTTTCCTAGATTTGAGCTGCTTGTGGTTATTTTATTCTCTCCCGAGCTAGGGCAGTCTGACAGCTTGGGGAGTGTTGCCTTTGTGCCCACCTAGGAAAGCTCTATGCAAACCAAGACACAAAGCATTGTAGGGCCCCGGGAGGCATCCTAGCATCCCTGCCTGGGACCTACACTTCCAGAAACTGCAGGCACAACAACGGCAAGGCCGCAATGCAATGAAACAGTTGCTGTAAGGCCAACTCCGACTGATGGTGACTCATGTGGCCAGAAAGTTGTCAATGGCTGCTGCAGTAGAAGGAAAACCAATGGCTGGAGTAGATCTCCAGGCCTTTCTTCCAAGGCACCTCTGGTGAATTTGAACCTCTCACCCATCCTTGAGGAGTTGAACCTATGGACTCTCTGAACCAGCCGGGGATTCCTGCAGTGCATGGTGGCATTGTACTGGGGGAAATATGTCTACGGATACAAAGTGTTTTCTTCTCTTTCTTTCTCCCTTCTTATCCACTCCATCCGTTTCTCCCGCCTTTCCTCCTTCCTTCCTTCCTTCCCCCTTGAAGTCACTGGCGGGTTTGAACCTCTGACTGTGCCATCCAGTACTTCCCTGATTGCACCACCAGGGCCCCTAGAGTGGAAAGAGGGGATGGCAAAGCAAACCACCCTTGCTGCTTGCCCCTCCACAGCATGCAGGGTGAGGCGAGGCCACGGAAGCGGCCTCTGCGGAAGAGTGAGCTGCCTGTGCCCTGGAGGTGTTCGAGGCTGGGAAGCTCCCTCTCAGCGTCTGGCTGGAGGCTGGCAGAGGTGTTCTCCCGTTGTTGGGGTGCGGCGGGTGGGCGTGGAGAGTGGTGGCAGACACCTCGTGTCCCCGCAGACGCTTCAGGAGATCTTCCAGGCGGAGAACACCATCATGCTGCTGGAGAGGGCCATCATGGCCAAGGAGTGCCCGCTGAAGGTGGCACAGACGAGGCTGGAGTGCCGCACCCGGCGCCCCAACGTGGAGCTGTGCAGGGACATCCCGCAGTTCAAGTGAGTGCCCAGGCTGTGCCGGGAAGTTCAGAGCAGGGTGTCCCAAGAGCCGGGAGTGTGGGCTGTGGCGTTGCAGGTCCAGGCCGGCTATCTCACCGACTCTGCTTCAGGAAGGCCCAGCCCTCTGGGCACCGAGGGCTCTGTAAGGGATGGTTCCCTAGCTCCTGTGCTGGGCAGGCCTCCCACGGACCACTCAGAGCCAAGTGTCGGCAGCCTCTGAGAGGTTAGCACCCCCCTCCATGCTGCAGGGGGGTGGCCAGCTCACCCCACTCCCTCACCCTCTGCTTGCCACCAAGTTCAGCCCGACTCCTGGTTACTCCGGTGTGCCAGAGTAGAACTGTGCCTTCGGGTTTTCAGTGGCTGATTTGGGGGCTGTCGATCGCCAGCCCTTTCTTCCAAGGTGCCTGTGGGTGGACCTGAACCTCCAGCCGCTCACTGAGCCATTAAGTGTGTCAGGCACTCCAAGGAGCCCCTCACTGGGTGGGCGGTCTGCTGGTGCCTGACACCGTGGTGGCCGCAGAGCGAGTGTGTCTGTGCAGAACAACCTGATAGGCGGTGCTTCCCCTTCTGCCCCGCCCCCCTCAGGCTCGTGAACGAGGTGTTCACCATCGACGACACGCTGCAGACCCTGAAACTGAGGCTGCGGGAGACACAGGACACGCTGCAGCTGCTGGTGATGACCAAGTCGCGGCTGGAGCACGAGCTGGCCATCAAGGCCTACACGCTCTGCATCGACAAGGAGAAATGCATGCGCATGCGCAAGACTTTCCCCAGCACCCCGCGCCTGGTCGGTTACACCTGAGCGGCCGCTGTGCCCGCTGGGGCCTGCTCGCTCCATGCCATCAAAGCTGGAGACGCCAGAAACACAAAATAAAAGACAGTATCGTTTCACCCTTTCCTCCCATCACGAAAAGATATTTATCTATTAAAGTCCAAATAAATGTGACAAAAGTGAAGACCCAAGGTCATTCCTTGCTGTAGGACAGGCCTCCACGTGAGCCATGGGTGGCGACAGCTGGGCATGGTGTTCGCCCCCAGCCCCGGGAATGGAAATGGGCCTGTTTCTTCACCTGCTTCCCTATTAAGGAGCGGGTGTAGACTTGGGTGTCCAGAGACATTGGAAGCCGGGGTGCAGGCTTCCTCACCTAGGAGACAGGTCACTCGAAGGCCTAGGTGACTGTGGACTGTGGAGAGACCAGCAGTCCTAGGGTTCAACCTCAGCTTTGTTGTGAGCAGCCACGGGTCAGCTCCCCTCTCAGGGTGGCCCCACACGCACTGTGATCCCCACAATCACTGGCTGATTTCTGGGAGTCAACGGCCAGCTCTTCTTTGCCGGGTGCATCTGAGTCTACAAGCCCTGGTGAAACCTCCACAACTTACAAAGAAAACCACCATCCAAGACTCCCTACCACGGAGCGATGCCGACTCATGGGACCCGGGCGACCCACCATGGACAGACAGCTATCATCCAGCTCTACATTACTGCTCAGTATGATCCAGCGTTGGCCACTGGGTCCTTGTCCCATCCGATGTGCATGAGATGCAATGGCTGAGGATCAAACCCAGAGCTCCCACTGAAACCCAACCACACCCACTGCCATCCAGTCAATAGCAACCCTGATGGCTTGAGCAGAACTGCTCCCTTGGGTTTTGGACACTAAATCTGTAGGGGCAGACATCCTCTCCGCTCTCCTGTACAGAAGGGGAGAATTCTACCGCAGAACCGCCTCCCAGCTCATGATTTAAAAATGTTTATTTTAACCAACTAATGACGTAATTCACATACCATACAATTAAATGGTTTAAATATATTATAGAGTTGGTGGAATCATCACTCACTACACTTGATTTTAGAACACTTCCTTCATTTTTTTACTCAATATTATCAGCTCCCCATATCCCTCCCCCATCTTCTCCACCAAAATGCTAAGAAATTATTAATTTAGGTACTGCCGCTATAGATTTACCTATCCTGGACTTCATATAAAGAAAAGTGTACAACTCCCCCACCACCAAACGAAGAAAGCACAGAAAAACCTCAATCCAAAGGAAAGCAGAAAATAATAAAACCAGGGAAAATGGCTCAAAAAGGAAAACAAATGATATGATGCTAAATTCTAACCTAACAATGGCTGCATCAGTTCACTTTCTGATGAATTCTGTCTAGAAGCAAGGCTATTCACATCCTTGGTCAATGGTCTGAGGGAATTCAATGGAGGCTTAATCCCCATGTGGACTCAACAAATGGATTTTGGACTTACCCTGTCATGCATAGCCTACTGCAAATCAAATGCTCTGAATTTAATCTCTAATATAATTCCCTCCTCTGATCTTGGATTTTATTATTTACAATCCTTGGATCACATGGGATGGTGTGCTGCTTCTGGGTGAACTTAACTGACATCTCTCTTAGATCACTGCTTGTTTTAAGATAAATTTTAAGCCCCAGATGCTATTCTTTGTAATAGCCAGGCACCATCTGATTTCTTCACCACGCTTTGCTAAAGCAACTGTATCTTCAGTGATCACTGTGTGAGAGTAAGTATTGAGAAAGGCCACATCTTAAGAACTGATTGTTCTTAAATTAGGGCTTAGAGCTAAGTGTGAGCTCAGAATCTATTGATAGGATATATATATATATCCTTGTTCTACTTTAGTGGCACAATTATCACCTTTTTGAGAGATAATACAAGTGACTCTCTCCCATCTCCCATCTTATATAATCACCTGCTCTGGTCTATCTGTCACATTAAAGCATTAACGTTGGCGCATGACCTCTAACTACAGCCCAGACTTGACATGGGTTTTGTCAGAGTGCCCATGGCTGCCCTTTCCCTCTCTTCTAGGGTTCCACCCAGGGCACCACAGTGCACATGGCCTCCTCTTGGCTGTGATGGCTTCTCTGTCTTGCCCTGTGCCCCACACCCTCGGCAGTCATGAAGAGCACTCATCAGGTGTTCTGTAGAAGATTCTGAGGCTGGGTTTGTCTAATGCTTCTCTCTCAAGTTCTCCCCAGTTTGGAAATGTTGGGGAAGAATGCCACTGAGAACCACTTCCTTGCCCCGTCACATCACAGGTCCATGATGCCCATGAGAAACCTCGGGCAAGGTTGACTACCACCTCCAACACCTGGTGAGGGTGGTCTCTGCCACACTTGTTGTTAGGTGCCCTTGAGTCGGTCCTGCCTCATAATGACCGTATGCACAACAGAACCGAACACTGCCCAGTCCTGTGCCATCCACACAATGGTTCTTATGTTTGAGTCCATCAATGCTACTGGGTCAACTCATTTTGTTGAAGGGCTTTCTCTCTCGTGCTACCCCTCTACTTCACCAAGCATGGTGCACTTCTCTAGGGGCTGGTCTCTCCTGATGCTATTTCTGAGCTCTAAAACTACTAAAAGCACTGGCAAATGTCCTCTGTCTAGGCTTTGTTGTTTTGGAATTGAACCCCAACGTCCTCAAGGGGAGCAGGGGTAAGTACTCCCTCTTGGAAGGGGAGAGGTGGGAAAATTCCCTTAGATTATTTTCAATTCTTCTGTAGAGAAGCCATCCCTTCTTCCCACTCAGTTTATTCCTTCAACAATTGGTCGCTCTCAGTATGGCCCCACACGTCTGTCTCCTCTACCTTGACTTTTATTCCAACTCTCTGTTACTCAACCTTGTCCCTGCTACTCAACCTTGGCTGCTGCATCCCACCCTTCCTTTCTGGTATTTACTTCCCAAGTTCATATCTTGTGTTTTTCCTGCCCCAGCCCTTGACAGCCATTTCTCAAAGGCAAGAGGCCTTTTACTGGAGAATGTGATTTAGAATCCAAAGTCTGGGCGTGGACATGCTTGCTGCTGAGAAATGTTGTTTTTCATAATAAGACGTCGACTCAGGCCTTGGTGTTTAGTTGGTCTTGGATGAGCTTCTGAGAAGTGGTTTCCGCAGAGGGATGGGGCGGGGGGTGGAGAGTGAGGGCTCAGGCAATGCTGAGACGTTAGTTGGAATGCACTGGATGGCAATGGCTTTGGTTTTGGTAAACTTGGTAGGGAAGCCAGGTGGCATTGTGGCTAATTGTTCCACCATTACCTGAAAAGTTGGCAGATCAAAACCGCCAGCCATTCTGTCTGCAACCCTAAAGACCACGCAGGGCTTTGGAAACCCTACAGGGCATGCTACTCTGTCTTACGGGGTTACCAGGAGTCACCATTGACTCAACAGCCACAGGTTTAGTCTGGGGTTTGGTTCCCCTGGTCCCCTTCCACAGTGGTTGTCCCATAACACTTCACTAGGGTGACTAGGAAAGACGGACATACGTGTACAAACACTGACACTGCATCTTGGACTCGTAGCTGATTTCTGAGTTTCCAGAGAACAGGAGTAGGCTGGCATTTGGCTGTGAAAAAGGTGCCTATCCAAGCCCACCTGCTGTTTACAGCTGAAGGACCAGGTGATGTGGGATTCTCTGGACCCCAGTACCCCTCTGCTACAGAGGAGGCCAGCCAGGAAGTCCTGCAGACACCCCAAGTACTGGCTTCCTGCCAGGCCTAAGACAAGCAGGAGGTCTGGAGGGCTTGCCAGCTCACCTGCCCCCCAGCTGGCAAGTCGGCATCTGTTTCACTAGGTCCTGAGGAGGGTGTTCAGGCACACACATGTACGTGTGTGTATGTGTGACTATACTAGGGGTTTTATAAGGTTTGTAGGGAAATGGAAATAAAGGATAATGAGGTGTTTTTTTTTCCAGAAACTTTAGGAAGTCCCTTCACATATGTGTGTGCATGTGTGTGTATGTACGTGCATGTGAATATATGCATATGAGGGGGTACCCCCCCAAAAAAAAAACAGAATTGCTTTAGGCAGAGCAGAGTTTTCGTAGTATGCATTTTTCCTCTAGGGGAGCATCGAACAACTCACTGAGTTAGTGCACCCTGTGGCGTTGCCTGGGAAGGTTCTCTCTGGTCACAGTGAATTTTTTTCATAAAAGCAATTTTGCTCGAACCTCATTTTTTATGATGGCCGATTTAAGAGAACAATGTGCAACTGTGAGATGTTGTTTCCTGCTTGGGAAAAATGATGCAGAAACTGTTGTGATGTTGAACACAGCTTACAAGGACAGCGCTATGGGAAAAACTCAAGTGTACAAGTGGTTTTCTCATTTCAAAAGAGGTGAAATGTTGATTGATGACAAACCTCTTTCTGGATATCCGTCAACTTCTCGAACAGATGAAAATGTTGATTAGTAGTGCATTTGGAGTTCCTTCCACTAAGTCAGACTGTTAATCCAGCTTTTGATTTAAAGGTTCTTAAAAGATTGTATAGCAGTGCACAACAAAAAAGGCCTGATTTGTGGCAGATGGGGGACTGGCTTTGCCATCACAACAATTCACCTGCTCAAGCAGCCATCTCAGTGCACCACTTTTTGGCAAAGGACAGCATGCCTCTATTTCCCTAGGCACCTTACTCACATGACCTTGCTCTATGCGACTTCTTTTTGTTTCCATGAATGAAGAGGGACATGAAAGGACAGCTATTTGATGATGTAGAAGAGGGGGAGGAAAAAATGAGGGAGGTGCTGTCAGCCATCCAAACAGATGAGTTTGAAAAATGTTTCCCAGAATGGAATCTCAGATTTGACAAATGTATTAAGTGTAATGGGGACTACTTTGAAGGTGATAAGGTTGTTTTGTAAAAAAATTTAAGTACTCAGCTTTGAAAAAAACATTCTGGTTATTTTGGGGGTACCCCCTTATATGCATGTGATATGTGTGCATGCATGTGTTATTTATTTGTCTATATGTATGTAAATGTGCGTGTTGCAAATGTGTACTGCATGGATGTGTGTGTTGCACATGTGCAGTGCATGCCTTTATATATGCGTGTAAACAAATGTGCATGTATGTGTATATGTGTACTTGTACATTGCATGCATACCTGTATGAATGTGTAGACAGGTGTATACATGTGCTGTGTGTATGTATGCATATCTGCACATGTGTATTTTCACATGCATGTGTGTGTATATGCATTTCTGACCTCTACCTTCCTCCTTCAACTCTTCTGCTGAAGAGCAGGCTGTTGCTGGAAGTGTCTGGGGCTTGAACCCAGAGAAGGTGAGAAATTATGAGAAGGAAGCCTAAGCTGATGATTGGGCCAGGTCTGAACTAGGCAGACCCCGTTTGGACTAAGCTGAAGCAGGTCTGGGCCCTGCACGTGCTTCCCTGCACGTCCCAGAGGTCAGCAGCAGCCGGCGCCGGATAAGATAACCAGTGAAACCAGATGTTCTGGGTTCAAAGAAAGCTGCGATGAGTGGACAAGCAATTCTTGGAGTTTCCAGACCCCATATGCTGATTGCCATCATTGCCATACATTCCTCACCACCCCTTTAAACACCCTCACCCCCAGCTGCTGAGCACGACTTCCCTGACCTGTTGGCCTAGGTCACGGAACCTCGTCCAGGAGCTCCCTCTCCCCCCACCACATAAAGCTATATCTGTTTCTGCTCTACCTTGTCCTATCAGTTATGTCTGTCTTCCCCTCCCACTGCCCGCCGGCTTTATCCCATTTGGCAGGAGGACTCTGGGCCAGAGAGGAGCAGGCTTCCGATCCTTTGGTGCCACCACCACCCTATCAGGTTCCCGGGGGCCGAAGAGAGGGAAATACTAACAACCCCTTTTTGAGTCGCCCCCACACTAGGGCTGGCACGTTTTACCAACCCCCCTGAGAAGGATCACTCGGTGGCAGCCATTCTCCCCTTAAGACAAGCAGCCCAACACCTGGGGAAGACCCCGAGTCCCTTTCTTGGTATAGGTCCCCTTTTCCTCCAGTGATTTGTATAATTGGAAGCAACAAATCCCTCCTTTTCTGACACACCACAAAGTCTGATTTCTTTGCTAGAAACTGTTTTCCACACTCATCAGCCCACCTGGGACGATTGCCAGCAACTTCTCCAGGTGCCGTTCCATCAGAGGAACGGAGCGCATCCAGAGAGAGGCCCAGAAGGCGGTCATTGGACCTGATGGGCAGCCCGCCGGCACTCCCCACTTCTGAAAAACTCTTTTCCCCACTGCACAACTGACGTGGGATCCAAACGCCTCACAAGGCCTGGAAGCCTTGACAGGTATCGCCAGTTTCTGTTGCAGGGCCTCAGTGGAGCGGCCAGGAAACCTACGAATTTATCTAAGGTCAGTAAGACTTTACAGGCTCTTACAGGAGAATCTCCAGCTGCCTATTTAGAGCGGCTGATGGAAGCCTACAGGCTTTATACCCCTATAAACCCGGAGGCCCCCAAGGACAGGAGGGCAAGAAATATTGCCTTTGTTACTCATTAGAAAGAAATTGCAGAAGTTGGAAGGGTTTGAAGGGAAACATTTTAGTGAACTGGTAGAAGTGGCTCAGCGGGTGGATAACCACAGAGATGACCCCACCACGACAGAGACAAAGAAACTGGCTACAATTCTAGTAACTGCCTTGGGAGAGCCCAGAGGCTCAGGAAAGGGAAATCCTGGCCCATTCATGGAGAGGCCGACCCAGGGGAACTGCCGACCCCTGGGGAAGAATCAATTTGCCTACTGCAAAAAAAAGAAGGACATTGGAGAAATCAGTGGCCCGAAAATCCCAGGAAAGTTGAACGACCCACTACTAGAGAGGATGGGCCTCGTCCTCGCCTAGAAAACCCAAGCAAGAGACAAGAATATTTAAAGAAGCTGAATGAAGGGGTCAGGGCTCTGTTTCACTTGGCCCCCAGGAGCCCAGGCTAACTCTCTAAGTAGGGGGCCAGTCAGTAAATTTCTTGGTGGACACAGGGGCCACCTTCTCATTTTTGAAAAAGACTGCAGGGGCATTGTCAAAAGAAAAGACTTTAATTACAGGGGCCACAGGGAAGACCCAAGCATACCCATGGACAACAGCTAGAATAACAGATTTAGCACAAGGGTCAGTTACACACTCCTTCCTGGTAATGCCTGAGTGCCCCTATCGCCTAATAGGTCGGGACTTATTACGGAAACTGGGGGCTACAATGACTTTACTTTCTCACCTGCTGAGACCACTTTAACCCTTGAACCTGAAGACGCCCAGGTTTTGCTCACCATTCCGTTGCCACAGGGATATGTGTTTTATCAAGGAGAAGAGACCTCCTTCCTCATCAAAGGAACTTCTTGATAAATGGCTAAAAGATATTGCTTTTGGTTGGGCAGGGAACAACCCGCCAGGCCTTGCCAAGCATCAGGTGCCCGTGGCAGTACAACTTCTGAGCTCAGCTACACCGGTGAAAGTCAAGCAATACCCTACACCAAGGAAAGCAAAGGTGGGTATTGCTGTCCACATACGCAGACTAAAAAGGACAGGCATTCTGGTGGCCTGCAAGTCTACGTGGAATACTCCCCTGCTACCCGTGCAGAAGCCGGGAACCGAGGACTTCCAACCAGTGCAGGATCTCAGAGAAGTACATGCGAGGGTAGAGACTGTTCTCCCCACGGTACCAAACCCTTATCCCCTCCTGAGTACTATTCCACCAAACCGAGTTTGTTATACTGCTTTGGACTTAAAGGATGCTTTCTTCTCCATAAAGACTTACAGGAATACAAGGAGGAACACCCCAAAACAACCTTGCTCCAGTATGTAGATGATCTCCTCCTAGCCTCTGAAACCCTGGAGGAATGCAAAAGGCTACCAAGGATTTGTTAATAGTCCTCAGTAAACTGGGGTACAGGGTATCTGCAAGAAAGGCTCAACTGTGTGTCAATAGAGCTATATACCTAGGATACCAATCAGGGAGGAAAAAAAAGGAACTTAAATAGACTAAGGTAAAACAGCAGGCCTTCGAATCCTTAAAAAAGGCACTCATATCAGCACCCACTCTTGCCCTTCCGAACATAGAAAAGTCTTTCCAATTATTCATACATGAGGCTGGAGGCATAGCAAAAGGCGTGTTAGCTCACAACTTGGGGCCATGGAAGCGACCTGTGGCCTACCTTTCAAGGAAATTGGCCTCTGTAGCTGCAGGATGGCTGAGCTGCATGCCAGCTGTGGTTGCCATCGCCATCCTAGTTAAAGAAGCCAAGAAACTTACACTGGGACGGATATTGCTGTTGTAGGGGGATATATGGTTGAGACCCTCCTAAGAAGACCCCTGGACCGGTGGATCTCGAACGCCAGGATTATACAACCAATCCCCCTGAGGTAGTGGCCATGACCATGACATCCCCAGTGTCACCGCCACAACCTGCGTATTCGGAGAATGATCTAAAGGTAAGCCAAGAGCTGGGCTGTCAGAAAGACTCGGAGCATCCAGGGTGGCTGCTCCACCCCATGGAAGAAGATTCACATCAGAAATACTGGGGAGAGATCTGATTCAAGGACTACAGGAAGGTATGCACTTGGGGTCCTCCAGATTGTCTCAGTTGCTCCGCAGGTACTTTTACATACCCAGGCTTGGGCACTGGGTGGCAAATGTTACCCACCGTTGCTTGCACTGTGCTCGGGTAAACAACCCTAGAAAATAAAAGGAGCCAACCAGGAGCTCGAGGTAGGAGTCCTGGAGAATTCTGGGAGGTGGACTTTATGGAAATCTAACCTGGCAGGTATGGCTACTGGTATTGGCTGGTGTTCGTGGACACCTATTCTGGATGGGTGGAAGCCTTCCCAAGGAAGAAGGAAACCGCTGCCACTGTGTGTCAATTATTCGTAACTAAATTGTCCCTCGATTTGGCCTTCCCACCACCTCGGGGTCCGGCAATGGCCCAGCATTCATAGCTCAAAAATTACTAAAGTATTAGCAATGCTTCTAAATATTAACTGGAAGCTCCACTCTGCTTATAGGCCCCAAAGTTCAGGACAAGTAGAGAGAATAAACAGAACCCTAAAGGAATTTTTAGGTCAATTGCATTTGGAAACTGGCGAAAACTGGGTTGATCCTTCCTTTACCTTTTGCCCTACTTCGAGTCCGATGCACTGCCTATGTGAAAAGCATTAGCCCATTTGAATTTATGTTTGGCAGACCTCTCCCAATCCTTCCAAGAGGGAAGGAGGTAGAAATAATGGAAGTCACTAACCGTTTCCTCATTAAGTCCCTGCAGGCTGTGCAGCAGGTGAGAGAGACAATCAACTGCCCCGACACCTTCATTTTGGGCCCAAACGAGGGAAAGGTGAAGAGGCAGCCTGCAACTTGCAACTTGGAGACTGGACGTGGGTAAAGAAGCACCAACCCGCCACCTTAGAACCAAGGTGGGCTGGCCCATACCAGGTGATACTTACACCAACTGCTGTTAAAGTAGCGGGGAAGGGGCCGTGGATTCATCAGCCACAAGTAAAGAAAGCCCTCCCTGAGCATATCCAAAAAAGATGGACACTCAGAAAGACGGAAAACCCCTTAAAATTAAGACTTTGCAGAGCTTAATTGTTTTTGTCTGTCTGAATATCACTAACAGCACCCGCAGTTTCCCCCATCAACCGCAAACACATCTGTGGACTGTTACTCGAACCTCCAGGGGGAAAAATGTAACCTCTTACACTGGATAGAATCCCCCTGTTTTCCACTTTGATTTGTGTGATTTGTTTGAACCTCAGTTGCATGTCAAGATCATTGGTGTAAGATATAGTAACTCTTACACCCCAAGGGGATGCTCGAATCTAAATTTTAAAAAACAGCTTAGAAATTACCATTTCTATATATGCCCGGCTGATAGACCCCCTAACTGCCAAGGGGAGGGACATTACCATTGTACAGCTTGGGGTTGTAAAACTGTATCCTCTAAAGGGTGGAAACTTGTTAGAAAAGGCCCTAATATTACTTTTAAAGGAATGGAACTAAAGTTTAAAGGATTTAATCCTGCCACTTGTACAGTTCCCAAATGTAACCCAATAAGAATGGGATTCAAGCATTATTAAGGACAAAAGGGGGTTACTGGGAAAACGTGGAGAATTCAACTTTATGTGAACGGTAGAGATCCAGGGACAGCCTTTACCATCCTGAAAAGTAGAATATGGCAGCCTCCTGTCCCTATAGGCCCAACCCTAGTGATAAACCCTGAGGAGCCACAGCGGCGCGTCACTAAGATTCCTTTGCCGCACCCTCCAGACTCTTTCTTCAGTGACTTTCCCGTTTACCGCCAACCCAACTCAAAAGGCCCTTCCCATTCAGGTGTCACCTCTGGATGCTGTATTCCAATTTATGAACTCAACAAATCCTAGCTTCACAACTGATTGTTAGCTTTGTCTGAACCCTGCTCCCCTTACTATGTAGGCATAGGTACAAATAGCACTATTGGTACAGACTGTAATCAAATTTAAAATGTTAGTATGAAGGATTACACTAAGCAGCAGTCAGTCTGTAGGTGGGCTCAATTCTAAGCTCGCTTTAGAACATTTGCAAGGGCAGGGACTGTGTTTTTATTCATCTAATTATCCCTTACATATGTCAAGGTATTGAGATTTTTGCCTTCAAGCTGTTCCTATTGAACCAAATGTTGATCCTTATTTGTTATCTGCTCTGATGGGTACTGATTTGCTTGTTCCACAGGACTAACACCATGTCTCTTTTCCCCAGTGTTAGCAGCGGACTCCGGTATCTGTGTGCTAGTGCATGTTATTCCTCAAGTGTACCTGTATTCTGGTGAAGGAGGTGTAGGGATCACTTTGGACTTTCTGAATGAGTTAAAAGAGCCCCAGTTTTGGTCCCACTGTTAGCAGGGCTTGGGATTGCTGGGTCAGCCGCAGTAGGGTCAGCTGCTTTAATACAAGGAAACTTAAACTATCAGACTCTTATTCAGCAGATTAATTTGGATTTTCAAGGATTAAAAAGTCAGTTTCCCATTTAGAAAAATCCTTAGACTCCCTTGCAGAAGTTGTGTTGCAAAACCACCAAGGGCTTGACTTGCTCTTTTTGAAACAAGGAGGGCTGTGCATGGCATTGGGAGAAATTTGTTGTTTTTATGCAAACCATTCAGGAATCATTAAAGATAGTTTAACCTTTGTTAGGAAAAGATTAGAGGAAAGAGACAAGAAAAGAAATGAAGGAACCAATTGGTTTGAAAAGCTATTTAATTGGTCACCCTGGCTAACTACCCTAGTAACAGCCCTTGCCAGGCCCCTAGTTCTCCTCCTGTTGAGCCTCATATTTGGACCAATAATAATCAATAAGCTAGTGGCATTCATTATAAGCCATAAAACTCTTAGTGCTAAGCCCATCATACACCCAGCTGGAGACAGCAGGTTCAATGATTTGAACTTGGCTAAGAACAAGAGGGAATGTAGTAGCTCTAGGAAAAGCTTAAACAGCCTTGACAAGAGTGAAGCCAGTTTGAACTGACAGAAGTCATTATGAACTATAAATGAACTAGCTATGAACTATAAATGAACTAGCTGATATTAGGGATGCAGGCTGTGCTGACAAGTGCAACGGACTGTAGCAAAAGAAATATATGTTCAAAAGGCTTGGAAGAACAACTAGAGAGATTATGTTCAACTAAGAGCAGTGATTGACTAAGAATGGCTAACTGCAAGATCCTGCTTCTGTACTCTGCTTGCTTGCATACCTGCACATTGCAAAAGTATAAAAACCTTTGGAAAGCTAGACAGGCTACTGCTTAGTCACCTCTCAAGAGGGCTGACAGTCCCTGTGCAGGTAATAAAACTTTTTCTTTTGAATTTGTCGGCAGTCTGGGTTGTTTTCTTTCTGGGAATGGACAATGGGCTACAACACTTCTTTGCCCTATCTCAGCAGGAAGTAGTTAACACAGAAAACATCGCCCCATTACCAATATTAAGAAGTTTGGAATGTTTGGGCCGGGTCTGAACTAGGCAGCCCCCATTTGGACTAAGCTGAAGCAGGTTCAGGCCCTGCATGTGCTTCCCTGCACATCCCAAAGGTCAGCAGCCGCCGCCAGATAAGATAACCAGTGAAACCAGATGTTCTGTGTTCAGTGAAAGCTGCTGAGGAGTCTACAAGCAATTCTTGGAGTTTCCAGACCCCATATGCTGATTGCCATCATTGCCATACATTCCTCACCACCCCTTTAAAAACCCTTGCCCCCAGCTGCTGAGCACGACTTCCCTGACCTGTTGGCCTAGGTCAGTCTGAGCTGTTGGCCTAGGTCACGGAACTTCGTCTGGGAGCTTTCCCCCACCCCCACCGCCCCTAATGAAGCTATTTCTGGTTCTGCTCTCCCTTGTCCTGTCAGTTATGTCTGTCTTCCTTCCTGTTCCTCAGTTCTGCTTTACAATGATGGAGGATGGAGAAAGCTGAAGGGCCTGACTCCAACTCCATTTGTCTTTTAAGCCAGCACCTGTGTGAGGAGACCCTGCCCGACCCAATTAAGGGCAGTGGGCCTTGAGGGTCAGCAGGAGCTAGCTTTCAGGGGCCTCTTCACCAGGCCCAGTGGCCAGGGAGAGGACCCACCGCCTCGGTTGCCATCCAGTCATGGGCTGCAGCGCAGGACCTCCTCCTCATGGCTGTGGTCTTTCTGAAGCAGATCCCCCAAGGCTTTCTTCCAACGCACTTCTGTGGGTCTGAATGGCAGGTGTTTGGTTCGTAGCCGCAGCTCAGCCAGCTCCCAGCGCCCCCACACAGGGACCCTTAAGTGAAGGAAAACGTACCCCCTTTGCGGGACATGAGAACACACATTGAAGCCCATTTTTAAATCTCTCACTTGCCTCCTCACTTAAATAGAACATTCTCTGGGGATCAGGTGCTGTGTAACAGGTGAAGGCACAAGGCACAAAAAGACTAGGCCACTTGCCAGCAGTGACCCAGCTTGGGTTATTTGCACGCACCACCCCCACCCCCGCTCCCTACCCTGCTTTCACAGCCCTTTCCCCCCCCTCCCCCCCCAGCCACCAAGCAACTGCAGGCGGCCAGGCACTGACTGAGCGGGAGGCGGCTGCATTTTTTTGCCTTGTCCAGAAATGCCAATGCGTCATCATCACACAAAGTCCTGGCTGTTTGCTCCTGTGGTTCCCGATGCCCCTGACAAGTGTCCCCTCACGCAGGCTGGGGTGGGGGCTGGGGCTGGAATGGGCAGCAGGTTCAAAGCACACAATTAAAATTCCTGAGAGACTATTTGGAGTTCTTCATTCCTCCCCAGAAAACATGCAGAACATTCCTGCCTGCTCTCGAAGTTCGAAGTTCGGGGCAGAGGGGGCTTCAAACCTCTCCTTTCACCTTCTCTCGTCCATGTGACCTCAGACAAGGGCCTGGGTGAAATTCTCCGGGTGCCATCCTCCTCCCCACCCAGCGAAGCTGCCCAGGATTCCTGGCACTCTCCTGGAGGCCGGCTGGGTGTGGGCACCCTTGTTGAGCAGACTGGCCAGGGTGGCCCACAAGCTGCTGAATGGGCCTTCCAAGTTGTGTCAAGTGTGTGTGTGTGTATGTGTGTGTGTATGTGTGTGTGTGTGTGTGTTGGGGTTGGGGGCAGAGGACTGGAGGAGATCTTCACAGCTCTCCACAGCTCCACCCAACCTGTTGGTGTTCTTAGAAGATGAGGGCTGTGAGCAGGGGTGGGGGGTAGCACCAGTGGGCTACTACCTGGCCAACAGGGGTGGGGGTAAGCCACCAGTGGGCCACCAGTGAGTAAGCCACTCTGGGCCAGTCATATTAATGAGCCACACAGAGAACCTGCTGTAGCCCTCTCAGGGAAACCATCATGTTGCCCCCACTTTACAGCTGAGGAAAGTGAGGCTCACCCCTAGAGTTTGTACAGCAAGGTTCTCAGAAGGGCACAGAAATAAGCCTGGGAGAAGGGAGGGGGCTGTGCTGTGCTGGCCCTAACTGATGATGATTTTTTTAATTGAAATGAAATTCACATAACATTAGATTTGCCACTTTATAGTGCACAGACCTGAGGCATCCAGGACAGCCACAGAACTGGACACCGGTTGTCTCTAGTTCTAAAGCATGGTCATCATCCCAGGTAAAACCCACTTATCGCCCCAGGTAAAACCCACTAGCAGTCACTCCCTGCACCCCCTTCCCTGGGCCCCTCCCTCCACCTGGCACTCAGGAGCCTCCTTTGCCTGGTCCTGGTCCCACCTGCTAGGGGGCTCA
>NW_022103901.1:39270606-39271850 GCF_000313985.2 Echinops telfairi | reverse complement strand
GAACTGCTGACCTTGAGGTTAGCAGCCCAACTAGTAACCACTGTGCCACCAGGAATCTGTATGCCCCATTAAGGAGTCGTTAACAAAGCTTAGAAGTAGGTGAGGGGGCCCCTGGCATTGTCAGGGTGATGGGCTGAGTGAGCTGTGAAACGGACGCTACCACAAGGGAATAGCACAAGCGAGCGGGTCACACACGTCTTGTGAGTTCCGGGCGTAGTGAAAAGTGAAGCGATGCGACCACAGGCTGTGTCCTCGGGCGTGCACAATAGCGTGACCATCGTGTGTGACAGGGAGCCACGAAGTGAGCACATGGTCTTGGGAAAGGGTGCTGATAAGACTTGTTCGAGGCAGGGTGACCTGAGCCTTCCAGTTGAAAAACAAGCCCTCGCCACAGAGCGCCATCAAGGAGGGTGAACTGCGGAGGAGGCTGAGGAGGGAGGTCAAGGAGCCCTGCACCCTCTGATAAGGCCCGCCTCTCCGTCCCGCCCCACGGATTGCATGCAAATGAAGCCCAGTCGGAAGCCCCACCCCTTTGGAGCCGTGCCGCACCCCACCCTCCTTCCCCACTCCCCACACACTGAGTGGGCGTCCAGGCATGGTGCCCGAGCGGGCCTCATCATGCTTGGGCTTGGCAGCCCAGCCTCCAGCAGGCATTGCCTACCGGCTCCCTCTTACAGTCTCACCCTGCCCCGCAGCTCGGCTGGGATTGGGGGCCCAGGACGCGGTCCTCTGGGTGTGGGGTGGGTGAGCCGGCTCCATAGCGTGTGGAGACCAGCCGTCTCTGAGGTACTGACTGGCTTCTTTGCTGCCCCTAGCCCTGTCTGTTGCAAGCAACTTGGCAGGTGACCTTATCTCGGCGGGAGGAGGTGGGGTGGAATGTCGAGGCAGGTCCTGGCAGCCTTCTGAGGGGCAGAGGATCTGTAGGGGGCTGCCAGTGGGACTGGCTGCCCACCTACCACAGGGCTTGAGGCCATGCTGAGGTGGGCATGGCCCTTGGGAGTCAAAACCAAGCCCAGAGTGTCCTGCCTGCCAATGGGGGTTAGCTACCCCCACCTGGGCTAGGGCCCCCAGGAGCCTGGGGAACCAGAGTCCCACTGAAGGACGCAGCCTGGAGAGAGGCCTGCTTCTGCCAGCACCTGGCATTGATTGGAGACCTTGGGGCTCAGTGCCACCTCTGGGAAACCAGGCATCTTTTCAGAACAGCAAGGTGATCAGGATGGCTCCTCTTGAACTAAACCCTTCCA
>NW_022103901.1:39261089-39269381 GCF_000313985.2 Echinops telfairi | reverse complement strand
CAACATGGCACACAGGACCATGACATGAGCACTTGTGTTTGCACAAAGGACACTAACAGGTTTGCTTGAGGCAGGCTTGCCTCACGGCCATCAAGGCAATAACAACTCACAGCGACCCTATAGGACAGAGTAGAACTGCCCCTGTGGGCTTCTGAGACTGTCGTGCCATGGTAAAATAGAGGGGCAGCAAAAACGAGGAAGGCCATCCAGGAGATGGATTGGCTCAGTGGCTTCAACAATGGGCACAAACGTAGGAACAATTGTAAGGAGGGTGCAGGACCGGGCCGTGTTTGATTCGGTTGTGCACAGGGTCGCTATGGGTCAGCACTGGCTCCACAGCACTGAAGAATAACAACAACCAAAGCTAGTTGCATTGGATAAATCTGTTGCACAAGACCTCTTGTAGGTGTTGCAAAGCAAGGGTGTGATTTTGCAGACTAAGGCGCGCCTGACCCAAGCCATGACATTTTCAATTGCCTCATATTCATGTGAAAGTTGGACATTGAATAAGGAAAAGTAAAGAACTGATGAATTTGAATGATGGTGCTGGCAGAGAATATTGAAAGTACTATCGACAAATCTATTATGGAAGAAGTACAGCCAGGATGCTCATTAGAGGCAAGGATGGCGAGACATCCTTTTGGATTTAGGAGATGTTGTCAGGAGAGACCAGTCCTTGGAAAAAGTAGCCAGGCAGCCAAAGGAAGGCCATCGATGAGATGGGTGGACACAATGGCTGCGCCAATGGCCTCAAACATAAGCACAGTTGTGCGGACGGCGCAGGACCAGGCAGTGTTTCAGTCTGTTGTGCATAAGGTCGCTGTGGGCCGGAACTGACTGGGTGGCCCCTAACAGTCCCAACAACACGAGGTGATACCCGCTGGAAGGCAGAGAGAGGTTAGGTGGAACTCAAGTTGATGGCAGGGCGGTTGGCTGGTTTATGGTTACTGCACACCAGGCGACAACCTAGTGCCCACATCATTTTTCTAGGCGCTGGGATACCAAAGTCTCCATGCGACTGGCTCTCTTGATGGCGCTCTGTGCCCTGGTGGTGTCGTGGTTACACATTGGGCCTCAATCCACAAGGTCCCCGATTGGAAACCACCGGCCGCTCCATGGAAGGGATGGGCTTTCTGCTCTTGTAAGCAATTACAGGGTCAGAAACCCGCAGGGGCAGTTCCACCCAGTCCTATAGCATCACTATGAGTCGGCATCACCTCGCTGGTGGTGAATTTTGTTTTGTTTTTGCTGTATTATGGCAGTCTACAACCAGGCTTTCCCGGACCCAGAGTCAGTGTGATGGGGCTGGGGCACTCTGTGATGAGCTCCAACAGGCCTCACCAGCTCCCAAGACATCACCTGACCCACCTCTGAGCCCCTTCAGGCAGGCACCATCTTTCTGGAATATAGTTGCAGCAATACCAGCCAGAATGAGTCTGGCTTGTGGTCTGGACTCAAGAAATATTACCAAACAACTGGATAACCATAGATGGAGAGTCTCCGTGTGGTCATTAGCCTGCTATCATAAGAGCAGGACATGGGATGAATCTCAAAATGAGATGAGAGAGAGTGAACAGGATATTATTAACACCCACACCTGGGTCTGAGGGAGGGGCAGATCTGGGAAGGTATGCAGAAGCCCAGAAACTTCCTTTCCTCGCGAGGAAGCAGAGGCAACCTGCGTCTAGAAAAAGTTGATAGCTTAGGAAAGCCTATGGGCAGTTCTACTCTGTCCTACAGGGTCCACACGGGCCAAATTCCCTAGACACTATAAAGGTAGGCATAGCTGTGAGTACTTGGCAGGAGTTAGCTCATGCCACCTCGAAGCTGCACGGGGTTCGTGCACTGGGCTGCTAACCACCAGTTTGGAGGTTGGAGTGCACCCAGAAGTGCCTCAGTAGAAAGGCCTGGCAATGGGTCTCCTTCCAAAAACCAGCCATTGAAAACCCCATGGAGCCCAGTTCTTCTCTGACCCATGGTCAACACCATGACACCTGGGTTGAACAGCTGCCTCCATCTCCTGTCCTGCATGCCCTCCCCCACCCCTGCCCCTCAAAGCTCTCTCCAGCTGTGATGCTGGGCCCTGGGACAGTCCTCTCAGCCCCATCCGCTAAGCTGTGTCCTGGGTATCAGCCCCACCCAGCCCCACCCCCGCCCTGCCAGGCTCCAGGAAAGACTTGTGTCTGTCCAGCTGGGGGCTCTGAAAGCGTCGTCACTGCCCTGCAGTAGGGGTTGTGGTACGTGAAGGGGTCTCTTCCGCCGGATGCAGGAGGGTGGTGGAGTGGGGGGAGCCTCGCTGGGACGTCCCATGCTGGGCCAACACCCACAAGACTACTTGTGTTTCTGTCCAGCCAGGCTCAGGTCTGAGGGGCCAGAGAGTAGATAGAGAGGCAGGAGCAGGGAGAGGTTTCCCTGCTGGCCACAGATCAGAGGCTTTGTGGGTCTACACCCAGCCCGTGGTCCCTTCTCAAGGAGGGAGTCTGGGGAGTGGGAAGATGCATATGGGGGCGGGGAGGTAGGCAGGAGCTAGGGGGCTTGCTCTTCCACCTCCCAGGAGGCAGCAGAGCTGGGTGGGTTGCTGGACATTGAAGGCCTGTTTGCCCCCATCCACAACAGAATTGCTTGCCTGACTGGGCACCCGGAGCTGCCCCTTAGGCTAGTGGCCAGGCTTAGTCAGCTCCACCCCTCCCCGCCAGGGAACCCTGGGAACAGAGCCAGGCTGGACTTCATCAAGCTCTAGGTCCCACAGGGCAAAGGTCCTGGGTGGTGACCTCTGGGGCAGTGAAGGGAAAGACTGGGGTTAGCCAGCCCCCCAGACCTTGCGGTGCCTGGCAAACAGAGGACCGAGTGACAAACAGCCTCTGAAGTGCCTGTCAGCTGGGGCCTCTGGCGAGCAGGCCTCTTGGCTGCCATGGAGGCCTGGCAAGCAAGGAAGGAGTGGACATGCGGGGACTCACTCCTCAGGCCCCCTGAGACCAGGAGTTCCCAGCCTGCTCCTTAGCTTACCCCCAGGCAGCCTTAGTCCCACCCTTGCCTAAACCCACACCTAACCTACCCCCAGCCCAGAAAAAAACAAAAATGACCAAACGTACTGTTCTCAAGTTGATGCTACCTATCCATATAGGATAGGTAGAACTGCCCCTATTGAGTGTCTGAGACCGTTTAACTCTTTATAGAGGAGCCCTGGTGGCATAGTGGTTATTCAGTAGACTGTGATCTGAAAGGTCCGCAGTTCCAAACCACCAACTGCTACGAGGGAGAAAGACAGGGCTTCCTACTCCCATAAACAGTTACAGTCTCAGAAACTCACAGGAGTTTGGCCTCTGAATCTTCAGCATGCCCAGTTTCACCAGCCTGCCACCTGTGTTCGAACACATGGCTCTGGGCTCGGAAGGCTCCAAGCTGAGCATCAGGCTGCCCTGTTGGCACCCTGAAACTCTCAATAATCACTGTGCTTTCATTTTGCACGACACCTGGCGAATTTTGTAGCCCGTTCCGAGACCCAAGAAGGGAGTGGTGACTCTGAGGTTTCTGTCTCAGGAGAGCTTTGAAGTGAGAAACTGGTTGAAGTGAGGGCTGGGCGATGGGTCTTGATGGTAATGATAACAGTAATGGTGCTGATTACAAAACAGCACAAACAGCACGCTCTGACGCGCTCACTGTGTGCCAGACACCATTCTAGGCGCTCCCTATGAATTAGCTCATCGAGTCCTCGTTTAACTCTTCCATGGATGAGAACTGTAACTGTGCCCATTTTACAGGAGAGGAAGCCGGAGCTCAGCAGGTTATGGAGGTAGCCCAATCTATCTGCCCTCCCCTTACACTATACCACTCCCCTACAGCCCTTGTTATTTATACTTAAAGGGAGCTTCTTATAAACAACATATACTTGGGTTCAGTTCAGTTTTGTTTCGTTTTATCCACCCTGATCATCTCTGTCCTTCAGTTGGTGTATTTAGTGCCGTGGGTCTCAACCTTCCTAATGCTGCAACCCTTTCATACAGTTCCTCATGTTGTGGTGACGCCCAGCCATAAAATTATTTTCGTGCTACTTCATAACTATAATTTTGCTACTGTTATGAATCAGGTGACCCCTATGAAAGGGTCGCTCAATCCCCAAAGGGGTTGCGACCCGCAGGGTGAGAACTGCTGATTTAGACCATTCACAGGTAAGGTCATGATTGACATAGTTGGATAAACATCTGGCATGATTTCAATGCTTTTGCATGTGGGACACTTGACCTTGGTTTCTTGTTTTGTTTGTTTGTTTATCGTCTCCCTTTTATCTACGTTCTCTGGTTTTAATGGAACATTTTATATGATTCCACTATCTCTCCTCTCTTACCGTACCAATTATACTTCTCCACTACACACATTTTTCTCTTATAAATCATTCTATTGGGGGCTCTTACAGCTCTTATCACAATCCATACATACATACATTGTGTCAAGCACATTTGTACATATGTTGCCATCATCATTCTCAAAACATTGACATTCTACTTGAGCCCTTGATATTAGCTCCTCATTTTGTCCCTCCGCCAACCTTCTTCCTTCATGAACCCTTGATAATTTATCATTTCCCCCCGATGTCTTACACTGACCGCTGTCTCCCTTCACCCACTTTTCTGTTGTCCATCCCCCTAGGAAGGGGTTATATGTTTATCATTGTGATTGGTAGCCCCTTTCCCCACTCCACCTTCCCCATCCCCTCCCCCTCACCTGGTATCTCTATTCTCATTATTGGTCCTGAGGGGTTCATCTGTCCTGGATTCCCTGTGTTTCCAGCTCTGATCTGTACTAGTGTACATGCTCTGCTCTAGCCAGATTTGTATGTTAGAATTGAGGTCGAGGGGGTGGGGAAGAAGCATTAAAGAACTAGAGGAAAGTTGTATGTTTCATTGGTGCTATACTGCACCCTGACTGGCTCGTTTCCTCCCCGCGACCCTTCTGTAAGGGGGTGTCCAATTGCCTACAGATGGGCGTTGGGTCTCCACTCCACACTCCCCCTCATTCACAATGATATGATTTTTTGTTCTTTGATGCCTGATGATACCTGATCCCATTGACAGCTCACAATCACACAGGCTCATGTGCTTCTTCCATGTGGCCTTTGTTGCTTCTCAGTTAGATGGCTGCTTGTTTTATTTTCCAGCCTTTAAGACCCCAGATGCTATATCTTTTGATAGCTGGGCACCATCAGCTTTCTTCACCACATCAGCCTATGCACCCATTTTGTCTTCAGTGATCGTGTCAGGAAGGTGAGCATCACAGAATGCCAGATTATTAGAACAAAGTGTTCTTGTGTTGAGGGAGTACTTGAGTTGAGGCCCAATGCTCATCTGCTACCTTAATACTTCACATATAAATATATGTACATAGATCTATTTCCCTGTCATTATATATAAATATATTTACATATGTACATGCCTGTATTTAGACCTCAATAAAAGTTCTTTGCCTCCTAGCTCTTTCCTCTATTTCATTTTACTTTCCTCTTGTCCCACTATCATGTTCGGTCTTCATTCGGGTTTCAGTAATTCCTCTCGGTTACATTGCTCTTGATTATGCCCTACCAGGCCTCCTACACCCTCCTCGCCATCGATTTTAGATCACTTGTTGTTCCCTTGTCCCTGGGTTGGTTGACACCCCCCTTCCTTTCTCCTGGCTCTCCCTCTCTGCTCTTCTAGAACTGTCAGTCCCATTGTTTTCTCCTCCGGATTATTTATCCCACCTATCTTATCTAGATAGACATGCAGAGCCAATAATAATCACAAAAACAAGACAAAGCAACAAAAGAAGACAAAAAAAATAGCAACAACAAACCAACATCAAAAAAGGGAAAGCCTATAAGTAATTCCAGGTGTGTTTGTTGACCTTTAAGAGTGTTTTCTGGTCGAGTCTCGTGGTGCTCGCGCCCCAAACTCTATTTTTGTTATTCCCTGGGGACTTCATTCCCCTGCTCCCTTGCTGCTCTGTTGCATGCCCTCAGTGTTTTGCCCCAGAGTGATGGGGTCAGATTGGGCACAGTTCCCGCCCTGAGTCTCCAGCATCTATACAAATATTTTAATGGTTGCCCTGAGGTTTGCAATATACTCATTTAAGTTCTTTCTCAAACAACACTATGTCATTTCAGAGTTTTCCCAATTCCTCCTTCCTATACATTATAACAAAAAAGTTCTGGTGGCAATATAGCTTAAGTATTGGGCTGCTAACCCCAAGGTCAGTGGTTCAAATCTACCAGCTGATACAAGGGAGAAAGAGACTTGTCTGCTCCAGTAAAGACTTCCAGCCTCTGAAACCTATGGAGACAATTCAACTCTATCCTCCAGGGCCGCCGTGATGAGCCAGGATTGACTTGACAGTTGTGGCTTGGGGGTTGGGGGTTTTAGTTATCCCTTATAGCATCATTCATGTGCAATACTCACTCAATGTGTGTTAACATTTGCTTTTTGCCGTTATCGGTTCCTGAATCCTGGCAAGGACCCAGGGAGCTCTAGTGGCATGGTGGCTTCTGCACTGAGCTGCTGAACACAGTGCATCCCTGGAAGCCCATCTGCTGCATGGGAGGAGCCCGAGGCTGTGCACTCCAGTGAGACTTAGAGCGGCGGTTCTGCTGCGACCCTGTCCTGCAGCTCCTCACATGGTGGGGACCCCCCAACCTGAAAATGAGTTTCGTTGCAACTTCATAACTGTAATTTTGCTACTGTTATGAATCATCATGTAAATATCTGATATGCAGGATGTATTTTCATTGGTACAAATTGAACGTAATTAAAGTATAGTGATTAATCACACAAAATTATGTAATTCTATATTGTGAAAAATGTATTTCTAATGACAAATAAATGAAATGTTGTCTTGAAGCATGGTGTAGCATGGGTAACAGTCTTTATGTCAGGTACTCGTAGGTGGGTGTATCTGCATGTGGGCGGACCCGCCTGGAGATGGATAGAGGAGCGGTGTCTCGGTTCCTAAGACCATCAGAAATATGTGTTTTCCGATCATCTTAGGCGACCCCTGTGAAAGGGTTGTTCGACCCCCAATGGCGTCTCCACCCACAGGTTGAGAACCGCTGCCTTAAAGTCTTGGAAACCTAAAGGGGCAAGTGTATTCAGTCCTATGGGGCACCAGGCGTCAAAATGGACTCAATGGCAGTGAGTTGGGTGTTCCGGTTTGGTAAGAGCTTGATGGGGTAGAGACTCTCATCATCTTATGGGGGAGTTGACAGAAACACTAGGAGGTTCGAGGTCACATAAGCCACAAGGGGCAGAGCCAAGCTTTGAACCTGGGCATCTGCGACACATGAGCACCTGCTTTGGTTGAGGCAATATGTTGCTGCTCTAGTTAGGTGCAGCTGAGTGGGCTCCAGCTCATAGCAACCCTTTGGACGACAGACCCAACCACTGCCCGGTCTGCGCCGTCCTCCCCATCGTTCCTGTGCTGGACTCCACTGTTGCAGCCACTGGGTCCATCCACCTCGCTGAGGGTCTTCGCTTTCACTGCCCTCGGCTTTGCCAAGCAGGGTTCTTTGCCAGTCTCCAGGGACTGGTCTCTCCGGATCGCATGTCCAAAGTGTGTGAGATGAAGGCTCGCCATCCTAGCGTCTAAGGAGCGTTCTGATGGAACTTCCAAGGCCGAGCTGTTGTTTCTTCTGTGGGCCCAGGGTTCTTTCAATCGCCTTCACCAGCACCATCCTTCGAAAGCGTTGGTCCTCTTCCGCCTGCCTGATTGGATCTCCAGCGTTCACAGGCACGGGGCCAGGTGATACATCACAGACAGCGGTACAGGTTGTTGATCGGATTAAAGTGGTCTAAGGAGACTTTCTGCACGGCACCTGTGCCCTCTTTTGTATTGATGACTGCTTTGTCAGTGTGTTACTAAGATGGGGACCAGGAGTCCCTGCGTGGTGCAAACGATGAACCAGTTTGGTGGCCAGCAGAAAGGCTGGCTGCTGGAATCCACCCAGCTGTGCCTCAGAAGAAAGGCCTGGCAATCTAATTCAGAAAATTCTGTCCTTTAAAACCAGAGAAGCACAGGTCAAGTACGGCACATGGGCTCCCCGGAAGTTGGAATCGATTGGAATGCAATGGGTTTTCTGGTAGCAAATGAGACAAAATAAAACAGCAACCAAACTCACAGCCATGTAGTCAATGCTCACTCACCGTCCTGGTGGCTTAGTGCATTAGGCATTGGGCTGTGAGATAGTTTATTGTGCCAGTCTGGCTGATAAACGCAGGTGGGATTGACTGAGGGGCGGAGAGATGGATGGCTTGGTGAGCCTTGCCTTTC
>NW_022103901.1:39254604-39259878 GCF_000313985.2 Echinops telfairi | reverse complement strand
GGAACCGGCCCATGAAGTTCCTGGTCTCTGTTCTGGTGGGCGGGGGCCCTTCTGCCTACAGCACCCCAGTTTCCCTTTATGAAACCACACTTTCCCTTTGTTCAAGTGGCCCCACCCCTCTGTTCTAGGGGGAGATAGGCAAATCACACCTGACCCATTGACCCTTCCCCAGCCACTGTGATTGCTTGAAGCCATCCAATGAGAATCAGCCCTGGGACTTTCGGTGGGATGAGTGGGGAAGCCTCCTGTCACTGAGCTCGTCCAGTTAGCTCATCAGATGTCACCTTGGGCCCGCCTGCCAACCGAGAGAAAGCAGAGAGCCATCAAGAACCATGCCCCTGGCATTCCGAACCAGCCCCCTCTCCATCGTCGCGAGCAACTCAGGGGGACAATTGGCTGCACATTGCAGAGGGCAAGCTTGTCAGATCTCTTCTTCACGTCATAAAGAGAAACAGAGCCCAGTTAGAAGAAAGCAATATTCAAAAGTAAATGTCGTGGAGGAAAGTACAAGAGAATGTGTTTTGAGTCCGTAGGAGAGCACAGAACCGTCACAAAACCTGGGGGCTACAAAAGGTTGGTTGCCTAACAGGGAACCTATCTCACCGGAGATGCCCCAGAGAAAGTCCCAGGGTTCATCAGGTCTGGGAGGAAACATTTGCAAAAGGGTATGAGACAACTACCCCTAATTCCAAGAGGGCCTGACCCACCGTAAGGCAAAAGGAATCATTACGTCAGCCAGTCACAGAATCGTCTCCCAGAAGGTTGCTCACTGCTGGAGATGCTGATCAAAAAGAAGAGCTCTGGGAAGGGATTTGAAATGACGCCATGCCTGCAACCAGGGAAGGCTGAGCGAATGTTTAATCAGGAAGGAACGTTCGAGAGGAAGCATGGGAGAGTGTCGCTGTCAAACAGAATCCGAGGCACACAGGAAAACCCTAATCTTCTAATGCTGTTCATTGCAGAGACATGGATAGAAGAGCCATATCGAGAAATTTCACCCTAGCACACACTGTGAGGCACTTAGCACACTGCTTGGCTCAGAGTTAAGAGCCTAACAGTTGACTTTGGGTAGTCACCAATTATTACCAAAACCACTGCCATCAAGGGTGATTCTGACTTATGGCAACCTGGTAATAGCATTTCCAACACTTTGTCAATCATTATAGGATCAACTAGCTTCATCTTTCTTCCAAGAAGCACCTGATGGGTTTGAACCACCAAACTACAGTTAACAATCTAAGGTTTACCTGACAACAACACCAGTATAGTCCTTAGAAGCAAAGATGGTGAGATTTCATCTTACACACTTTGGACAGGTGCTCAGGAGAGACCAGTCCCTGGACAAGGACATCCTGCTTGGTAAAATGGAGGGTCAGCAAAAGAGAGGATTAGTCTCAATGGGCAGAATGACACAGTAGCTGCAACAATGGGCTCAAATATAACAATTTTGAGGATGGTGTGGAACCAGGTAGTATTTTGCTCTGTTGGACATAGGGTTGGAATTGACTTGATGGCACTTGGTGACATCAAGCGTTACCAAAGGCACCCCGGTGGCACAGTGAGTTAACGGTTGAGCTGCCAACCATGAGTGAAAGAGGAGGCTGTCTGCTCCTGTACAGCTTTAGTCTCAGAAACCCCTTGGAGCACTTCTATTTTGTCCTATGGGGTTGTTATGAATTAGAGTCGACTTGATGACAGTGGGTGGAATTATTACCAAAGGCGTCCTGGTGGCTTGGCTGTTAACGGAGACATCAGTGGTTTGCTCTGGAGGCGGAAACACTTGGTGAGCGACTTCGGTGAAAATTCATAACTCAAAAAACTCAAGTGCCATTGCATTCCAGAACACTGCAGTGTACTCCAGCAGAACCTGGGCATGGACCAAGAGACAGTAGTTTGAACAGAACCAGGGAGCACTCAAACTTACTGCCATCGAATCCATGCCAACTCAGAGTGACCATTGAGGACAGAGTACAACGGTCCTTTTGGGGGTTTCTGAGACTGCAAACTCTACAGGAGTCGAGAGCCTCCTTGTTCTGTGGAGTCACTAGTGGGTTCAGACCACTGGCCTGTGCTTAGCCCCTCAGGGCATAACCCACTGCGCCACCAGAGCCCCTCAAGTGAGGATGACAGCCGGGAAAGCCTCGGTGGCAATGCCAGTCTGTCGGATAGGGTCCTTGTGAGTTGGAATCAATTCGATGGCATACAGCAGAAACAATCATTGCCAACTATCATAGCTGTAGATGAAGAATTCAACATACTTCCACAAAGCACAGTGGGTTAAACAAAGACCCACATGAAAGCATGTCAAGAAGGTAGATTTTCATTTCGCTCAGGAAAAAAAACTCCAAGATTTTGCGCTGCTCTGCCCAATATGGTGGTCACTGACCACATGAGATCACTGGACAGTGAGATAGCTGGTCCGAAGTGGGGGTGTCAAGGGTGTGCTGGATTTCCAAGACTAAGAACAAAATATGGAATATGAAACATCTCTGTACATGTTCATATTTATTGCATGTTGGGATGATCCTACTTGGAGCTGTTGGGTCAAAACCAAAACAAATTGCCATTGGGTCGACTCTGACCTATATAAAGACCTATAGGACACACGAGGACTTCTCCTGGGGGTTCTGAAGACTGTAAGTCTTTATGGGAGCAGACAGCTTCATCTTTCTTCAGAGGAGTGGCTGGTGGTTTCAAACTGCTGACCTTGTGATTTGCAATAAGTAACCCCCTATGCCATCAGGGCTCCATTGGGTCAAAGCGAATGCATTATAAAATTCATCTCACCTTTGAAAACATCAGGTTGAACAAAACAAGTCAACCATGAAAGGACAAATACTGGATGATTTCACTTATTTAAAGGAAGCAAATATTCACCTAGAAATCGGATGGTTGGTGGCTGTCTTGGGTGAGGGGTTGGGGTAAGGAGTATTCATTTAGGTGGCATTCAGGAGGCAACACTTGCCAACGGGAACCTGCCATGATATAGCGTTGGCTCTGGGCAGGCTACAGGGAGGCCTGATCCTCCTCCCAGGCTTACACAAGCTTGGGGGAACCGGCCCATGAAGTTCCTGGTCTCTGTTCTCAAAGTGTGTCCAGAGGGAGGGCCCCTGTGGCTCTCCGTTCAGTTCCCAGTGCTCTGCTAAGCTCTCATGCTCTTGGCTGGGGGCACTGAGTCAGGACGGCATGGTGTCCCACCCCCTTGTGCACGGGAGTGCTGTGTGTTGGAACGAAGTCAGGGTTATTGAATTCAGAAGCATCAGCTCAGCCCCTACCCGTGGCATCCTCTCCTTTTTCGTTGCCACGCCTTGTGTGTCCCACCTGAACGCTGCTGTTGGGGTCGACCTTAACTACTAGCAGCTGACCTCTGCGGCTCTGAGGCAGAATTCTCCAGTGCAGAACACCCAAATGGGATCTCAGTCCATGCAAGGTCACTAGTTCAAATCTACCAGTTGTTCTGAAGAAGAAAGATGAGGTGGTCTGTTCCCACAAAGCATGTCTAGCCTCAGAAACCCACAGGGGCAGTTCCAGTCTGCCCTAAAAGGCTGCTATGAATCAATTCCACGGCAATGTTTTGTTTTTTTAAATTTTTTTAAATTTTATAGCAAGGTGATGACTCCATGAGGAGGGTCGGGAAGACTTCCTGGTAGGGAGGTGGGGGTGCTGCGAGGAAGCCTAGAGCCTCACTAGTTGAGAGAGGACCCCAGAGAGCTTTCTCGCCAGTGCAGCTGGTGGGCCGGAGGGGTTGTGGCTTAAGATGGAAGGCAGAGAGGAGTGGCCAGTAGGCCTGTGGGTATCACCAGGGTCTGGGGTGCTGGGGAATGTGGGTTTTACCCCCGGGAGCCGTCAAGCAAGGGAGTGAGTGGGTGATCGGATTCTCCTTGGAAAGAGCTGGCGCAGCCGGTGGACCCACAGGAACGACCCCCTCCCCCGTCCCTTTCCTTCCTCTGGGGCGCCTCTCATCCCTTGTTCTGCGGAGCCTCGGTCTTTCATCTTCCCAGTGCTTAGTCCTGAACAGTCGCTTTGCGAACCGGGGCCAGAGGCTCCGCCCCCACGCCACACCAAAGGTAGGATGCTATCACCCATACAGTGACTCATGGTGTTGCACCCTCTCCCCCGCCCACCCCTGGGCAGGGTGGCCAGAGAACCACCCCAGTCGGCCCAGTGGTCAGGCCTGCGTCACCTGCCCCTTCGCAGGGCCCCTCCCTCCAGGCCCCACCTCCCCTGGCTCCCAGCAGCTCTTCTCCTCTCTCATTGGCCAAGAGAGACTGTTCTCCTTTCTTCACCCAATGGCAGGTCCCAGGCAACCTGATTGGCAGGGGCGTGAAGGGCGAGGGGAGTAGAGGGGGGCGGGAGTCATGAGTTCTGAGTTCTGGCACTGGGTGCAGACCCACCCTCTGCCACAGCCTCCTTGCAGACCTGGGTCCCTTTGATGCCACCCCCTCTGGCAGTGCAGGGGGGGAGGGGGTGTATCTGCAGCTCTACACCCAGCTAGTGACAAAACTGCTCAAACCGTCAACTTCTGAGTTTGCAGCCAAGCTAGCGTCCTATGCCACCCAGGGCCTCTCTTCCAAGCTGCGGTAGCGAATACAAATAACAACCGCGCTGATGTAGTTGACAAAGTCAATTTGCATTTAGTCTTCACAGCAACTCAAAGAAGCAGGAACTAGCTTTCCAAAACTAAACTCGCTGCCATCAAGTGGATGCATACTCATAGCCACCCTGTAGGACAGGGGAGAACTAACTGTCCCATTGGGTTTTCCAGTCTGTAACTCTGGACCAGAGTAGAAAGACATGGTTTGGTTTGGTTGGTGTTTGCTTTGGAGCATCTGGTAGTTTTCAACTGCTGATCGTGAGATTAGCTCCTCCCTGGGTTCCCAGAACTCCCATTAGCTCAATGTTATAGATGAGCAGCCCGAGGCACCGAGGAGCTGAGCAACTGGCCTGAGGTCATTGATAAGGGAAACTGGTTGAGTGAAGACCTCAGTTTGTGGCCAACTGCTTAAGAAAAATTAAAGGGGACCAACCAGCCCCTCCAGTTTGCTGGTATTTGAAATACTGGTGGCATACCGTCCAGCGTCCCAGCAACACGCATCCACACAGTAGGACACACTGACATATCCATCTCCTTGAGGGCCTTCCTCTGTTTCGCTGCCCCTCTATTTTACCAGGCTTGGTGCCCTTTAACATGCTTGCCTCTAAGGAGCACAATGGCCGCACTTCTTCCAAGGCAGATTGGTTTGTTCCTTTGGCCGTCCGTGGACTTGCAGTATT
>NW_022103901.1:39252273-39254098 GCF_000313985.2 Echinops telfairi | reverse complement strand
TAGTTTTCACCTTCTTTGGGGTCACCTTTCTTTGGAATGGATACATCCGTGGATCTCTTCTAGTCAGTTGGCCAAGTAGGTGTTTTCCAATATTCTTAACAGGGACATGTGGATGCTTCCAGTGCTTCCTCAGTTTATGGAAACAGTTCAGTTATTGACAGATGTTTGCAGCTGTTTCTTCTCATTTCGAATCATGTCCCATCAGCAATTGAAAGTCCTTCCACATGATGATGGTCAATTCTACTTTGAGAAGGCAGTTCGTCCTCAGTCAGACTCCGACCTGAAGGGCTCGTCTGGCCCTGTCTCTGACTGCATGCTGCCACTGCTCACCAGGTTTTCAGTCATTGACAACGTTTTCTTTCCGTGGCCAATGAACTCCCGATTCCTTCTTCTTCGTAGTCTGTCGTTAGTCCAGAAGCGCTGCAGAAACCTGTTCACTTTGGCTGACCCTGCTGACATCTGACATACCAGTGACACAGCTTCCAGCATCACAGTCACACACCAGCCACCACAGTACGACAAGCTGACAGACAAGGGGCGGCAGCTCCTGGTAGTCACAAGCCATCTTTGATACCCCTGAGCTTGCAGCGAAGGAGCTTCGGTGGCACAGCTAAGGGATTGGCAGTTGGCGGAAAGCTTGGCAGTGTGAGCCACTCAGCAGCGCTACAGGAGAAGAATGACCGCCCAGGAAACCCAGGGGGGCACTTCTTCCCTGTTGCACAGGCTCACTCTAAATTGGAATGAACTGGCGTCGTCTCAACGGCATTAGGCACTGGCAGGGCCGTCCCTGCAACTTGTCTCCATGTGCACATGAGGAACCTTCTTCCTCGTGCGTGCGTGTGTCTGCATCCCGACCTTGCTCCTCTTAGAAGAGTCCCAGTCATTGGCCTGTCCTAATGCAGCATGACCTCATCTCAATTCTTTCCAAATACAGTCACTCGCACAGATACCAGGACTTTGGACTTGAACATGTCTTTCTGGAGAACAGAATTCAGCCCAGAAGTTCTTCTCCAATGTATTCAATGCAGACATCTTCCAGCACCCAGGCCATGTGTAGGAAGGGGCTTCTCCTCCTATGGTGGCTAGCTAGAGCCCATACACCTGGATTTCTGGGCTTTGGTGCTGCAAGGACTCCCTGCCCCACCTCCCACCTCCAGGAGTTCAAGGTGCCAGGTCTGTGCGGAACCTGTTTCCCTGCTTGTTGTGCAGGGTTGGGTGAAACAGACTTAGGGGTGGGCTGGGTCTCAGAGGAGAGGACTTGGCATCTTGTTCTCCCCAGAGGCCAGTTGGGTTTCAATTCCCCACCCCCAGCCCTCCGCCACCCCTTACTCTGCCAAGGGCTGCCTTGTGATCACGTACAAAGACTTGCAGATAAGCAGGTAGACCTACCAGCCTGCCCCAGCTGGCAGCTGGAGCGACTGCACAGGTAAGCTCTGAATGGGAATTGGAAAAAGGCCACTGTCTCTCAACAAAGGGGGAACCAGACCATGCAAGCATGTGTATGTGTGTGGACATACATGCTTGTGTATTTGTGTGCACATGGGTGCATGAGCATGTGTGTCCAGGATTGCAAACTCCCTGAGAGGTGGGACAGGGCTCTCAGACACATGGTGCTCTCCCTGCAGACTCAAAACAGCCCTTAACATCAAGGTCCCTGCATGCGATCACCCTCCAACACCAGCCTGGGGATGGGGTGCTGCTTGCTGGGGGACAGGACTTGGGGTGAGGGTAGGGCAGGCTGAAGAGATCATGGGCCATCTCTCCTTCACCTTTCCCTCATTGGGCCGCTCTCTCAGCTCAGGCCAAAATCACCACACAACCCCGC
>NW_022103901.1:39249194-39251369 GCF_000313985.2 Echinops telfairi | reverse complement strand
GGTGCAATGACTGAGTGCTCTGCTCACCGACAGGGTGCAGTTCAAACCCACCCGGCAGCCCTGTGGAAGAAGGCAAGCCCTGGTGATCTGCTCGTGCACGAATGACAGGCTGGAAAACCCTCCACAGGGGGCGACGAGGAGTCAATCAGCACCCAGCAACCACCACCCAGCCAGGGTGGGGTCGCCTTAGCAGAAACACAACTGCCTAACACGGGAGGGCTCCATGCCCTTCCCCCAGCCCCCCTTCCTGCAAGTCTCACATGGTGGCATCTTCTTCCTGACCCAAAGCTGGGGTCTGAGACATCGTGGGGCTGGGGCACTGCATTCTGACTACCATACCAATAAACGTCCAGACTCATACTACAGTCCCACAGAGAGGGTGAGTCACTTGCCCAACGTAGCAGAGCTAGTCCATGGTGGTGGTAAGATTCAAGGTCGAGCCCACCCACCTAGGCACAGAGTCTGCACTCTCATGGCAGGCAGGAGAGGGTGCGCTGGATGGGTGGGGCTGGGAGGTGGGGCAGGATGGCAGGGAGGAGTCCCACATGATCAAAGGCGCAGAAGAGGGACAGCTCCCACCCCTGCTAGAGATAAGGGTGAGGCTGGCCGAGGAATGAAGATCCGTGGAGCTTCTGCCTGTGAACCCCCACCTGATCTCTGGATTTCAGGGTCAGCGATGGGCAGTGGAGTCAACCATGTGCCTCTGCTGCCCCCTCAATACTGCAGACCCCAAAGGAGGATTAGGCTCCTCATGGACTCCCCAGCAGCCCAGCCTTGCCTCTCTCTGGGTACCGCTGGCCAGCTTTCTCTCAGGGTGCTCTAGGAAGGCAGGCGGAGGCACCCCACGCCCACAGGAATGGGAGCAATGCACTTGGGAGGCCAGGGCTGGTGCTCCACTAGCAAGGGCATCCGTGAGTGCCTACTGTGTGCTCGTCGTGGGAGGAGAGGCATCTGGGATCCCTGCCCTGAACCCTGCCAGGCTTCCCCCTGAAGGAGTGGGGGGAGTTTCGATCTCGCCTCTCAGCATCATCTCAGCTGGTGGAGAGCCAGGTGGGGCTGGGCGGGCCCCTACGCTGCTATCTTAGGGAGCTCCAGGGAAGCCAAGGACCTGACTGCCACCCGCCACCCGGCCCCCGTCAGTGGCCAGCTACCCCTGGCAGCCGAAATCCTGTCTTAAGAATGCATTCCTCAGGGGCTGGAATCTGCGCCACAAAGTGCAGGGCAAACATCTTCAGAGAAGGGCATCGGCTCGTGCCCAGTGCTGTGGGAATGACAAGTGTGGGACAGAGCTGGCCGCCTCTCTGAAGAGGGGTCCCTGAACAAAATGGGGACAGGGTGGCAGGATGCAGGTATTGGGCTAGGGGTATCCAACCCACCTCCATCTGCCTGGGTCTGGGCTCCCTGCCCTGGGGGTGCACTGGTTAGCAGTTTGACCCACCCAGCAGCTCCCAGGACAGAAGGACTGCCTATCTGCTCCCTCAAAGATGACAGATGGCCTACGAAACCCCAGGGGGCAGCTCTGCTGTGTCTGCCAATCAGAACCAAGGGGGTGCACACAGCACCCCCACCTCGCCTTGGGCACATCAGTCCTTGCCTTGTGCCCCCTCCCCCTGCTCCCCACTAGTGGTAGCAGCTAGCCCCTGCCCACTCATCTTATTGTTGGTGTTGACAGGGCTGGGCTGCTCAGAGGGAGTCAGTACACTGGGCCTAGAGAGCTGTTTGACGAGGTGACATTGCTATGACAGGCAAGCCCCTGCCCAGCCCCCCACATTTGTCTTACTGGACGTGTGAGGGCAGTTAGTGGTGGCCAGGTACAGCGTCCTTGCCTTCCAGGACGGAAACTTGGGTTTGATCCCCAGCCAGTGTATCATCTGCCAGTGGAGGCTCGCGTGTGTTGCTATGGTATGGAATAGGTTGCTATGATACAGAACTACTAGACTGAGACAGACTAGGAAGAAAGGCCTGGCAATCCACTGCCAAACCTGCTATTGACCAGCACCTGGGATACACTCAGTAATGACACCATGAGTTAGAATTCACTCAATGCTAACTGGTTTCCAGGGCTACGAGGGGGACAAGCAGTTACCTGTGAGGTTTTATTTATTCGTGTTAAAATTTAAAGTACTATTTATTAATTTTTAAAACCTTTTTTTTCATGGTCAATTAGGCACTGTC
>NW_022103901.1:39247186-39248523 GCF_000313985.2 Echinops telfairi | reverse complement strand
TTCTGTTATCTTCTGCTTCCTTTTGGATTGAGCGTTCCCTGTGTTTTACTCTCTTCTTGGTGGGGCTTGGGCATGACTTTCCCTTTGTGAAATCCAGGTTAGGTAAATCTACAGCGACAGTAACTAGATGAACAGTTTCTTGGGCTTGTGGCAAGGGAGGCTGGGGGAAATGAGAAGCTAATCATAATGGGTAGAAGAAAGAAATGCTATTCTAAAGTTGAAAACAAATGGGTCCTTTTGTGACCGGCGAATCTCACTCAACAAATGTCCTCCAGGTCCGCCCATGCCATGAGGTGCTTGGTGGCTTCCTCGTTGCGTTTCAGCGATGCACAGGATCTGCTGTGGGTCTGTACCGACGCTCCTCCATCCACCCTTCTGCTGCTGGCATTTGGGCGGTTTCCACCCTCGTGCTCTCGTGAACAGCGCTGCGGCCATGACGAGGGTGCACCTGTCTGCTCCTGTGATGGCGCTCACTTTGTTTGAAACCCAGCAGAGGCACTGCTGGGTCATATGCAGGATTGCTATTCCCGGTCATCTACCTGGCACCATGTAGCTTCCACAGTGATTGCAGGTGGCAGGGTTTCCAATAGCTTCATGAGGCTGGGGGACTGGGAAGGAGGGGCAGAAGTGAAGACCGTGGTGAGGGTGAGTCTTCTCACCCAAGTCTGAGGCAGGCCTCTCTCCATGCTCACTCACCCCCGCTGCGGAAAGAGAGCACCCGGTAAGGAAGGCTGGACCCCCTCTGACCTCACTCCCACCTCCAAGTGCATCAAGGGCAACCAGGCAGGAGGCGTGAACCCCACTTCCCCCACCAGAGAGCTGCCCTTCCCAGGGGCGCTGGCCCTGCAGGATGTGGGATGAGCCCTAAGGAACCCTAAGGTGTCTGCCCTCCCCAATCCTTGTGCCCCCAGACCAAGGCTTCTGGGACCTCCTCTTCATACATGTGTGTGCGCGTGTGTGCATGTGTGCATGTGTGCACATGTGCTTGTGCTCAGGTGTGCTCTGAGCAGTGGGGAGGGCCCTGGCTGAGCTCCTGCCCATGCTGGCTGCTCAGACTGCCAGGCCTCTTTGCCAACAGGGCTCCACACTCACCTGCATGCTCTTCCCGGAATTCCCTCCTGCCCAGCTGCACTGGGGGTGGAGGGGAGCCGGGGGAGGTGCCTGACTCCAAGGTCTGAAGGTCAGGATTCTTCCCAGGCAGGAGCAAACCTGTGAGTTGTCTCTTGCTGTGATGCAAATAAGCACCCATTGAGAGGCTTACACCAGCACCCCTAGGTAGTTCACAGTGCTGGCAGACAGCATGGGGCTGGGGCCTCCGGTAATGAAGTTTTCCTTGG
>NW_022103901.1:39241258-39245368 GCF_000313985.2 Echinops telfairi | reverse complement strand
TAGGGCTCATCCGTCCTGGATTCCCTGTATTTTCAGTTCCTATCTCCAGTCTAGGTTTAACCGCTGCCCCTCAGAAAGCCCGTCCCAAACCACCCTGCCCAAAGAAGCAGTCCCGTCACCCTGTTTGGCACCCCGTCTGTGTCTTCACATCACTTCTCAGGACTCAAAGTGGGACCCGTTGACACGAGCACCTTGAGAGTTTGGATGGAAGCACACGGGTTAGGAAAGAAGGGTGCAAATGACCGGAAGCTCAGAGAATGGCCTCGATGTCATCAGTGGTGCACACACAAACTGCCGGACTGATGCATGCGCTCGTACACCTTCAACAGCAACCCAAAGACATCCGTCTGCCGTGAGACCAAAGCACGTCCTTGCCTGGTGTGCTTACACCGAGTGTCTGGGACTGGTAAATGCCCAGGAAGTATTTCCCGAGTGAATGAGGAAATGGCCAGCGTGGAGTCTCAGAGACATATGAGTGGGCGCTCGGCATTGCTGCTGCTGCTGCTGGTGGTGGCTGTCAGGTGGAGTCCAAGTGTGAAGGGTGGGACTGCCCCAGGCCTAACTCCTGAGATGCTCCAGGGGGCAGGGGGATGGAGGTGGGAGTTCAATTTGCCCATCTTTGGCCTAGCAGTCAGGGTTTAATTATTTGCACCACCCAGGAGCTCTGCCAGGCACTCTTGGATTTTAGAAACTCACACGCTACCATCCCAAATGAAGTACACGCTGCAGGTGGTTCAACACACCTGTTAATTGTCCAACACACCTCGGAGGTAGGTGCACTTGTTAGTCCTCATGCTATGGATCAGGAAATGAAGGGCAGAGAGATGACGTGACCTGCTTAAGGTCTGACTTGGTCAAACCAAGACACAGTCTGGCCCCAGAGCTTCTGCTTTTAACCCCTAAGCCCCCAAAAGTCCCACCTATTGCCATCAAGTTGGTTCTGACCCCAAAGAACACATGGAACTGTTCCCTAGTTCCCAAGGCTGTCATCTTTATGGGGCGACAGAGCAAAGGAGCCACTTGGAGGATGAAGACCACCAAACTCAAGCGATGGTCTTTTCAACCCCTTCACTTGTGCCAGAAAGCTGGACAGGCAATAAGGCCACTGGAAGAGAACAGATGCCTTTGAAGCAGGGTGCTGGCGAGGGATGCTGAGATTTCTGGCTGCCAAGAGGCCAAACAAACGAATGCTTCCTAGGAGGAAGGGTAGCCAGGTTTCCCTGATGGACTCTGGCCTGTTACCGGAGGGACCAGTTCCTGGAGAAGGACATCATACTTGATAAAGGAAGGGTCATCAGACAAGAGGAAGACCTTCAACGAGCTGGACTGACACAGTGGCTACAATGGGCTCGAACCTGGGAAAGATCGTGAGGATGGCACAGGACTGGGCACCGCCAGAGGCTGATAGTGAGGCGAGCAGTGGAAACGGGCGCCGGAGCCACGGGCTGAGGCTGCAGGAAAGGCATTAGAATCTTGGCCAGAGCTTGGGGGACAAGATGGTGGGCGTAGTGGGCACCTGTAGTTACCCCTGCTCGCTGCCCAGTCCCCCTCTCTCAGCCACCAGCCACACATTCTCTTCTGGGGATGGGCGTGAAGAGCCGGAAGGCACTGGCCAAACCAGGTGCCCAACCTTCCACTGGTGGGCACATGACCCACCCTAAGCCAATCAGTTCACTTCTCCAAACCACACTCTCAACCCAGGGAAAGGAGCAGGGAGCCAGCAAAGCAAAGTCACCTCTTCCCAAACCTAGCCTCCGGTAGCCCCTCTGCTGGGGGAGAGCCTGCTGCCCAGAGCACTCGGCCTCACTTCCCAGCACTGTTCTCAGTACTCACCACGCCCAAGGCAGACTCCCTCGTGGGTTCCACACAGGCAGCAAACTCGTGCTCACCTGGAGAGTTGGCTCTTGCTATCCCTCCGCTCAGAACATCCAGCCCGTTGCAGCCTCCACCTGAAGATGTCCTGAAGGTCGCCTTCCAAGATCACCACCCCCACCCCCAGCCCCCATTGAGACCATGTAGTATCCAGTCAGTGACGCCCCATCCAGTGGCACTTTCTTCCTGGCACGTGCCACCACCTAAGGCTACTTTGCTTTCCTATTTGTAGACTTAGTCCATCTCCTCTTCTGAATCCAGCCTGAAGTTCTGGCAGCTCCCTGCAGGTGTCTGGCTGCCATTGCTTTTGAAGGATCTTCAGCAACATTTTAGGAGCCCTGGGGGTGTAGTGAGAGGTGCTGGTGATATACTGGTACGTGTTGGGCTGCTAACCGCAAGGTCCGAAGTTCAAAACCAGTTGCTCTGCAAGAGAAAGATGGGGCTCTCTCCTCTCCTAAAGAGTTACAGTCTCAGAAACTCACAGGGTCCTGGCTCGTGCTGCAGGGTCACTAGGAGTCAGAATTGCCTTGATGGCACTGAGTTTGTGTTTTTTAGGTCCGGTGGTAAAGTGGGTAATGACTTGGGCTGCTAACCGCAAGTTCAACAGTTGGAAACCACCAATCACTCCCTGAGAGAACAACAGTCTTTCTACTCCTGTAAAGCGTTACTGTTCCCGACACCCACGGGGGCAGCTCTCCTCTGTCCCATGTGGTCACTACAGGTCAGAATTGATTTTTGAGTAATGTTTTGCTCACATGTGATATTAAGGATCTTGTTTGATTGATAATTTCTGCATCCCATTAAATTGCCTTTCTTTGGAATGGGCACCGATCTGAACTGCCAATCGGAAGAACAATCAAAGCAGTCTTAGAAGAAATGTAACAAGAATGCTTCTTAGACGGGAGGAAGGCGAGAGGATTGAGCTCATCGGCTTTGGACGCATCATCAGGAAAGACTGATATCAGATAGAAACAGTCATCCTGCCTGGCCAAGTAGAGGGTCAATGGAAAGGAGTGAAACCCACCATGGGATGGGTGGAGCCCACCACCACAGCATGCAGGCAAAGCTCATGCAGATGGGCGCAGGACTGGCAGCGCTTCATAAGGTCACCTGAATCAATGGGAGCTGGCTCGGCAATTGGCAACACTGGCTGACTTGCTTTTATTCAGCCTCCTGAGCTTGCTGGGAGCTCCATGATCGGGCCCATCTTGAAACATCTTGCTTTGATCACTGCTTCCCCGAGGCCCGGTGGAGCCCCAGGACCTGGAGTAGCACTCAATGAAAGATGTTGGAGTGAACGATGAATTCACAGGAGGCTGGGGTTCGCCTAACCCAGGATATCACCTTCGGAAACGCTGGGCGAGTGGTAGGGAGAATGGGGAAAGTCAGCTCCGGCACACTCAACTTGTTCAACCAGTCTTCATTTCCTGTGGGAGAACTTTCCTGACACACACTTGGACTTTGGGCTCACTTGCCACAGTTGTGAGCCAAGGCACCCAGGGGCTGGGAATCCCCAGTAAACCAACACCCCCGCCCCACCCCTTCAGAAAGGATTCTTTTCTGCTCTTCTTTGGGAGAAAGACAAAGGCTCTCATGTGTGGATGGAGGAGATGTTGAACACCTGGACCTGGAGCACCTGGGAGGAAGGGAGGAACCTGGGGGTGAGGCCAGGCGGCAGACGAGCTGGGTCATGCTGTGTGCCCGTCCAAACAGATCGGCTGGCATGTGGGTGGTGTGGTTGGACTGGTTGGGTGAGCTGTGGGGTGTGGGCTGGTGTGGGTGCCTGCTAGTGAACTGTGACACCCCCACCCTGGGACGATACCTGCATCCTACCCTCGCACCAGCCCCACTTAATGGTGACTCTGGGTCAGCTAATAAGACCCCACGATTAGCCGCCACCCTCCGGGGCCACCCTGCGGGGCCAGGGCGGTGACAGGCTGGCGCACTTGAAGAGAGCTGTCTCAGAGAGCCCTGCCTCCTGGTGGCAGCATGCTGGGAGGGGATCCAGGGTGGAAGGATTTAGAAACGAGTCCAGGAACTGGATCAGGAGACTATAAGAAGTGGATCAGAGACAGCGGGGACAGCTATTAAGATTTTGAAGTTGTCAAGGATTTCATTTTCCTTGGATCCACACTCCATGCCCATGGAAGCAGCAGTCAGGAACTCAAAAGGCACGCTGCATTGAGTTAAGGGTGCCACGCTGAGAACTAAGGGGCGCCCGACTCAAGTCACCGCAGA
>NW_022103901.1:39230079-39235852 GCF_000313985.2 Echinops telfairi | reverse complement strand
ACTGAAATGTGTAGTTTTAACAAGCACCTTCTCTTGATTGTGTATGTGTTTTGAGAAAGCATACCTTCCGAAGGAGCCCTGGTAGCACAGTGGTGAAAACACTCCACTACTAACAGAAGGTTAGTGGTTCAAATTCATCAGTTGCCCCCTAGGGGAACGATGGGGCTATGTGCTTCTGCCAACCTTTACAACCTTGGAAATCCACTGGGGCATTTCAGCTTGGTGCTCCAGGTTGCTATGAGTTGGAATCCATGCTAAGGCAATGGGTTTGGATTTGTTTTTGTTTCGTTTCGGGGTGGGGAGTGTAATCCCTTCCTGAGCCACCTCTCTGAGATGTGACAGTTCTTAATTCCACATGCTACCTTCTGTTTGCTGCCTTCCCTCTCTGGTTGGGGCAATTCAGAGCAGGTGGACTCAGGAGCTGGGCTCATGGGAGGACTTGCGCATGGTCGCTGCTGTGTATGCTAAATAAACAGACTCTTTCCAAACGTAGGTGACCACAGACGTGGTTTTGCCCCTGGAATGGGAAAGTGTAAAAGCAGCAGGGAAGCCATCCTAATTCCTCACCAAAATCACGGTTTCCAGTTTTCCTGCCAAAAAAAAGTCTGGGGTGCTCCATGAAAGAGGCGTGGGAACCATTGTTTCCTAGCCCAAAGACCAGGGTCTGCGTGGAGCAAGGACCAAGTCTGAGGAGTCTCTCATGTGTTGGCCAGTGCCAGGCTGAGCCGAGGTGAGGGAGGGAGTCTGTAGGTACGGGTGGAAGGGATGAACCAATACTACTGAATGGGCAGTGCCTTTTAACTCCACAGGGATCCCCTAACCCAGCTTTGATGTTACAGATTCTGATTCACTGCAGGAGCTTGTACATGACTTAGGCCACCCATTCTAGAACCTCTGGCTCCTTCAAGGACCACCCACCTTCCAAGCTTAAAAGGCACCTCTAACAAGAGACTTCTCCTGGACATCCTGAACCCTTCCCCCTTTAGCCCTAGGACTATTGTATCTGCTACAAATTCTTTCCAAGTCTAGTGTTCACCTTCTGTGTTAGGCAGGGTTCTCTAGAGAAACTAAACCAGGACACTTATGATTATATATATATATATACACACACATATATATATACATATATATGGATAGGTTTATATAGAGAGAAGAAATATAACAGCTCATTAGTCCACACTGCAGTACAGAGACCTCAGTTCAACTCACTGTGGGCTGCTGGGTCCAAGGTCAAGGAAGCAGACAGCAGAGTCCTCCCTTGGGTAAGGCAGGCAGAATCTGCCCACAGGCAGTAAGCAGCAGGGCAGGTCACCAACAGTCAGTAGCTCAGGAGCTTAGCGAAGCAGGCCAGGATGGGATAATGAACTCAAGCAATGCAAGGCGACAGGATCCACCAGCCTCAAGCTCAAGCAATGTGTGCACCACCAACGTGGTGAAGCAAGTCTGGAAGGAGCCTTCAGCTCTAGGGACAGAATCCATGATCCACAGGTTGGCTTGGCCCACAGGTGATGTAGCACACAGGTTGAGACAGAGAACTAGCTAAAGCAGCAGCACTCTGGTTCTGTCACCAGAGAACGAGAGAGAAGGGGGAGGGCCTTGGAGAGCCATGTATCTCTTTGCCCTCCTATCAAACTGTGATCTGATTAATCCCACATGCTCCTATTGGCCCAGGTTGGCACAATCAACCTAACTATCCCACCTTCTAACATTGTGTATGTGTGTGTGACTTAATCATTGAATTTTGTTTGGTTGGGTTTTTGGCTTCCTTAGAACCCTGGTGGTGCAGTGGTTACTTGTTGGGCTGACTCCCACAAGGTCAAGCAGTTCAAAACCACCAACCACTCCTTGGGAGTAAGATGAGGCTTTTTGTCACCGTAAAGAGTTGTGGTTTTGGAAGTTCACAGAAGCAGTTTTATCCTGTCCTACATGGTTACCACGAGTTGGGATCGACTCCATGGCAGTGAGTGTGGTTTCGGGTTTCCAGTAGCAGGAAGGAGCCCTGGTTACCTAACGTTGGGCTGCTAATCACACGGTCAGCAGTTGAACTCCCCCGTCCACTCCTCGGGAGAAGGATGAAGCTTTCTGCTCCTGTAAAGACTGGCAGCCTGGGAAAGCCGAAGGGGAGGTCGACGGCATGCTCCAGGTTCACTGTGGGCCAGAATCGATTTCATGGCAGGGGGTTTCATTTGTATTTCTATTTTGGTTTTAGCAGCAGGAACTACAATGTACAATTATGCTTGTTTGTTAATTCTCTCATGGTTCCCCCACCAGTCTCTCCTCCTCAATGGGTCAACGACCATGTCATTTTCACTCATCACGGTGGGACATCCTCCAACCTGCCTCCCACCCCCTCTCATCAGTACAGAGCCTGACTCCTGGGTGGCTCTCCATAAATAGTTGTTGGATGAAGCAATGCTTCTTAAACGTAAACAGGCATGAGAAGCACTTGGGCATCGGCATGGCTAACAAGCTGGGGGGTGGGGGGGGATGCTGCTGCTGCTGCTGGTCTGTGGACCATACTTTCAGCAGCAGCAAGTGGGAAACACCTAGAGGATGTTTGTCCTAATCAGCCGTCCATTCCTCCATCCCCTGTCTGCTCAACACCCAAAGAGAGGTCCCAAGCTTTTGAGAAATAGGCAAAGGGGGAGGCTACTGAGACTCCTGAAATGATTAAGAAAGAAGCAGGGGAGAGTAGCACAAGACCTAAGGTGCTCCCGTAGCCTAGCTGAGTCTGGCGCCCCAGGCTTCCAGGACTATCCATCCCTGCGTGATCTAGTTGGCCTGGTCCTAGGGCTCTGCCCAGGATTTCTCTCAGCAGCTACAGGAGCTGTTCTAGGATTGGAAAAGTCAACCATGATCTCATCAGCATCTCCATTCCTCCATGCCGAGGCCACCATGCACATCCTGGGCACTAACACACATGCTTTGGCTATTCCACTGTGTGTGCCCCATCTCCACCCTTCCCAAGGGACCCCCACAAAGTCCACAACTCACCAGTTGCTTAGGACCCCAGAAAACCCAATCTTACATTTGCACTCAATTACTATGAGCACGTTTGGCTATGGGACAAATGCACTGTTTCTTTCAAAAGGTGATCCACATGCCAGCTGCATCAGAATCAGTTGGGGAGCGCTTTTTTACATAGGTTGATTCCCAGGCCCTGCTCCAGACCCACTGTACCAGAGTCTCTGTCAGTGAGGCCCAGGAATTTGAATGTGCATTTATCTTCCACAATCCCTGGACTAATATGTTTATTTCCTGATTTCCTCTTCCAATGACATGGTTTCATTTCCTTTTGTGTCAGGTCTTTTGTGCATAAGCTGCCTCCAGCCCCTTTTGAAAGCAGGATGGGTACAGTAAACATGAGGTTTCCTACATGACTAGGTGTCCTGGGGAACCACCCTGGTCCTTGATGTACATCTTACAAACTATCCATCAGCAGCAGGTCCCAGTGAATCATTCCTGATTACCTGAATGGAGTCCAGCCCAGCCACAGCCGATTAAAAACACAGATGAAAAAGATGACCTATAGCAACCCAAACCCAAACCCACTGCCGCTGGGTCAATTCTGACTCATGGTGACTCTATAGGACAGGGTAGAGCTGCCCCTGTCGGTTTCTGAAATGGCAGCTCTTCACAGGAGTAAAGAGCCTCATCTTTTCTGGAGCTGCTGGTGGTTTCAAACTGCTGACCTTGCGTTTAGCAGCCAATGTATAGGCAGTATTCCCTCAGGGCCCCTGGCCTACAGGAAGAGGTGGGGAAGACACTTGCAAATCATCCATCTGATAATAGTCTGGTATCCAGACTATGTAAAGAATGATTGCAATTCCACAACAAGACAAGCCATGTCATTAGAAATGGGCAAAGGACTTGAATAGACACTTCTCCCAGATGATACACAAATGACCAACAAACACACGAGAAGATGCTCAGCTTCATTCACCCTTAGGGAAATGCAAATCCAAACCACAGCGAGGCAGCACGTCACACCCACTGTGACCGCCGTTGTGTGCCCTCTAATGCCAACAGGTTAGTGCCCGTCCTTCCCAGGGAACCAAACTCACTACCGGCAGTCAACTGCAGCTCACACAGACACGCCCTTTAGGACAGGGTATAACTGTCCTTGTGGGTTTCTGAGACAGGAAATCTTTACTGGAGTTGAACGCCTCCTCTATCTCCCATGATGCACCTGGTGGTTTCAAACTGCTGACCTTGCAGTTAGCAGTCCAATGTGTAACCCACTACTCCACCAGATCTCCTTAGTCCAATGCATAGCGACCCTCTGTGACAGAGTAGAACAGCCGTATGGGGTCTTTTCAGCTATAACCTTTATAGAAACACATCACCAGGTTTCTTCTTCCTCAGGCCACTGCTGAGTACACATTGCCATCATTGGGTTAGCAGCAGAGGGCTCCGCCATTGCCTCACCTTTCACACGTAGTCAGATGACTTCTTTTTAAAGGGACACAACAAGTATTGATGAGGACATGGAGAAATTTGAACATTAGAAGGTGACACGGTTCAGTGACTGGGGGACAGAGCTTGGTAACACCTCAAGAAGTTAAATGTGGAATCACCATTGCATTCAGTCAATGCCAACTCACAGCGACCCTATAGGACAGGATAGGACTGTCCCTGGGGGTTTCTGAGTTTCTGAGACTGAAACGCTTTAGGGGAATAGAAATTCCATCTCTCTCTGGTACCGCAGCTGGTGGTTTTGAACTGCTGCCCTTGAGGTTAGCAGCCCAACTTATAACCACTATGCCTCCAGGGCTCTGTGGAATTACCACATGACCCAGCATTTCCACTCCTAGGTACATATCCCTCTCAAAATGAAACAGGTTCTTAAACAAATCCTTGTCCATGAATTCTAGTAACAACGCTGCTTACTATAACCCAAAGGTAGAAATAACCCAAATGCTTGTCTGTGGATAAATAGACAAACACAATGTCACGTATGCATGTGTATGCATGCGCACGCGCACACGAATACGCACACAGAGGAATATGATTCATCCATGAAAACAAAATGAAGAAGTGTTATGTGGCACAATATGAGTGAATCCTGAAGATATTCTCATTAAGTGAAACAAACAAACAAGTACAAAAGCTCATATACATGAATCTGTTTTTCTTAGCATGACCCTGGTGGCATAACGGGTTAAGCCCTCAGCTGCTAACCACAAGGTCAGTGTTTCAGACCCACTAGCTGCTCCTTGGGAGAGAAATTAAGCTTTCTACTCCCATAAAAATGTCCAGCCTTGGAGCCCCGCAGGTGCAGCCCCGCCGTGTCCTATAGAGCTTCGATGAGTTGGAATTGACGTGATGGCCGTGTGTTTTGAGTCCAGAACAGGCAAGTCCATAGAGAAGGCAGATTGGTGGTTGCCAGGGGCTGAGGCCTTGGGCGGAATGGGAAATGGCTGCTAATGGGGGTAGGTTTCCTTGGGGGGGGATGGAAATGCTCTGGACCCCAATGGAGGTGGGGGTTTTGTGATGCTGTGCGTGGACCGAGCACCACAGACCCAGACACTGCAAAATGGCATGTCGCTGTTGGAGGATATTTTACTGGGTCTTAGGTGAAAGTGTGCACAGCAAGTTGACCATTTCCCTACAATAGCCCCGTGCCATTTGTTACCTTTACCATAGTGTGTCAGCGTTCTCTTTCATGGGGGGGTTGTCAGTTCCCTTTCCTGTACTCTAGTTTCCCTATCCCCTTAGAGAAAAGGTTGACCTTGCAAGTCTGGCTAGACCAGAGGATGTACACTGGTACAGA
>NW_022103901.1:39219482-39229624 GCF_000313985.2 Echinops telfairi | reverse complement strand
AAGGTTGAAGTGATCAAGGATTTTGTCTTGCTTGGATCCAATGCTCATGGAAGCTGCAGTCAAGAGATCAGAAGATGTGTTGCATTAGGAAAATCGCTGCACAAGACCTCTTTAGAGTATTGAAACGCAAGGGCGTTAATTGAGGACTCAGGTGCACCTGACCTGTCATGGTATTTCCATTGCCTCATGGGCATGTGAGAGTTGGACGTTGAATGAAGAAGACTGTAGAAGAATCAATGCATGTGGACGGTGGTGCTGGAGAAGGGCATTGAAAGAGCCATGGACTGCTGAAAGGACAAACCCATCTGTCTTGGCAAAAGCAGAGTGCTCCTTAGAGTCAAGGATGGAAGAGTCGTCTTACACCCTCTGGACGTGTTGTCAGAGAAGGAAAAGTGGAGGGGCAGCAAAAAAAGAGGAAGGCCCTTAAGGAGTTGGATGGACACGGTGGCTGCCACAATTGGCTCAAGCTTAGGAACCATGGTGAGGATGGTGCTGGACCAGCCAGTGTTCCATCCCGCCGTGCACAGGATCACTATGGGTCAGAGCCGACTTGATGGCACCTAACAACAGAAACAACAACGACCATTGTTATTTTGTTGAAGAGACAACCCACACATGCAACACCACTCAGGAATCTTGCAAGTTCAAAAACAAAAGCACATTATCCTTGCCAAGCTGGAGAAGGAGAACGGACAGATGCTGGTTAGTGAATTCCTTGAGAGCAGGGATTTTTTTTCCTTTCTTTTTCTTGGCACGTTTGTCCTCTGCTGTGTTCCTGGTGGCTCAAACAATGTCTGGCACATGGTAGGTGTCCCCTAAGTGACCGTCAAATGAATGATTGGGAAAGGAGTATTTCCCCTGAGCAATTGTTTAGAAGGGAGGAAGAAGAGGCGTTTTCTTAAATTAAAAATATTTATAAAAATACAAAGGATGGTGTCATAGCTTGAAGGGATATTTATGACAGCGCTTGGGAAAATGAGAGGCCACTTCTGGTCCTCTGTCCACAACGGGGACTCTTCCTCGTCCTTCTCAGAGGCAAACTGGACTCTCGGCTTTTCAGAAGAGGAGCCAGGAGGCCTGGCCTTCCTCCACCTGGCCTGGCTTGAGGACACCTGGAGACCTTCACCTGTAGGTCTGGCCAAGAGTGTTCCCTGGGCCGTCCTGAGTTCCAGACGTTGGGTGGTAATGATGCTTATGGTGGAGAACAAGCTTCCCCGTCTTGCTGCGGCCTCTCTCTGGCTGCATGACACAGGCATTCAAACCCGGAGGAGCGCTGAAGTGCTGGCCCTATTGGACCAAACCTCCGTATGAAATGAGGACCAGCCCCAAGCGGCCAGACGCCTGGATCCTCAAGGAGTGGGAAATGACACAACGCATAAGGGAGCGAAGCCGGACGAGACCTTTAATGCCGTTCTACTCCCAGTGCGTCTCATTTACTACATGGCATATCATCAAAACACTGAGACACTCGAGTCACGGTTTTAAAATTCTGTGCCCATTGACCCTGGTGATTAGTCAAACCTTTCTGTCATCGTCAAATGGATGGTGGTTTGGATTGAATTGTATCAACCAGAAATGCGTGTCAGCTTGACTGGGCCACGATTCCCAGTGCTCTGCAATGATCCTTCATTGGGTGATCTGACGTAATTATCTACAGGATTAGGTTATATCTGAGTCCATTTCTTCTGAGCTATAAAAGAGATGAAACAAGTGAGCAGAGAGCAGAGGGACCTACTACTATCAAGAAAAAAAAGCTGGGAGTGGAGCATGTCCCTTGGGCCCAGTGTCCCTGTGCTGGAAACCTCCTAGACCCAGGGTAAGATAGATTCTGAGATGTGTAGGGCTTTCTGACTCTTCAAGGGATGCTGGGTCACAGAGGTTGAAAGAAGACAGTCTTCCCTCCTGAGTTGACTGGTAGGGAAGGAGAGAGAGAGCGAGAGATCCCCTAGAACCAGAGCTCCAGATGTGGACTTCTAGCCTTAGAAACGGAGAAAAGAACTCTGTTTGTTACGGCCATATACATGTTCTATTTCTGTTAATGTAGCACTAGATAGCTCAGCCAGGTAACATTTATCTGTATGATCAATTCTTATGGAGTTTACGGGAAGTTTCATGATAGCGAGTCTGATATATTTCTTTTTTCCTTTTAATCATTTTACTGGGGGTTCATATAACTCTATCACAATCCATACATCCACCCATTGTGTCAAGCACCTTTGTACATGTGTTGTTGCCATCATCATTCTCAAAACGTTTGCTTTCTACTTGAGCCCTTGGTATCAGCTCCCCATTTCCCCCTCCCCCCTCCCTCATGAACCCTTGATAATTTATAAATTATTATTATTTTGTCATATCTTACAGTCTGACGTCTCCCTTCACCCACTTTTCTGTTGTCCATCCCCCAGAGTCTGATATATTAATATCGTCCAACAAGAGACAGAAGGAGGTAGCAAGGGTTGAATATTGGAGAGACGGCTTCACTCCTGACCCCCAGGGAGAAGTGAGAAGACTCAGAGGGCCAGGCTTGTTTGCTCTGCTGGAAACCATTGTTTCCATCCTGCCTCTAATCCATCTGTGGAGGTGGGCGACAAGGAGGAAATGATCTCAAGAGGCCTATTTCTAAGATCCTTTTCTAGGGATGAGGACTTCCAGACTCTGTGTACAGGCAGGGTAAGGGGTGTCCCCACTTGACTCCTGGATCATAAGATGGACAACCCCTGAGCTGGATTCCAAGTCCTGATGACAGGGTCTTCAGTTGGCAGAGGGACGCTTGGACTCAACTTGCAATGGGTTTCCTAAAATTGTCACACTTAAGATATAGCCTGGTCTTCAGCTTTGGAAGAGTAGCCAAGAGAAAGAGAGTCACTTGGGAAAGACTTGAAAGGCATTTGCTATATTGCTTCTTTCCAAACCATTTAAAGATGTATGCCAAATTCCAAGCAGAGTTAGACAGGAAGTGACTTGTCAAGATAATGTGGCCAGTAGGAGATATTTTGCTGCTTGGCCATATGACTGGTTTTGCCAATGACATTAATAGCCAGTTAATAGCCAGTGTGTGATTCATCATCTTATCTTTTCTCTCTTCCCTGAGACCCGCAACGTTCTACATAGACGTTGCTCAATCAGCCTGAGCCCTAAAGCGATAATGACATGGCCACAACCAACCCAGGATGGACATATGAGTGGGAGACAGCAATGTGTTACGTCAGCCAAAGTGGCTTTCGAATGGTTCATTATCATAGCCTAACTTAGCCTCCTATCCAGACTGATACGAAGATCACAACTAGAACCCAGCCTCTCAAATCCGAGTGAGTGGAGAGGAATCCTGTTCTCAGTTTGTATGTTCATTACTTATTACCGCATAACAAGTTACTCCTCAATTTAGCGGCTTGAAAAAAATACACATTTATGATCTCACAGTCTCGGTGAGGCGGGCGTCCCTGCGTGGACTGCATCCTCTCCCTCCGGGTCTCTCACTTGGCTCCAGTCAAGATGTGGGCTACCGCTGGGGCCTCATGTGAAGGTCCAACTGGGGAAGGCTTTGCTTCTAAGCTCACATGGCTGTTGATAGCATGTAGGTCCTCAAGAGCGGTTGCTCCGAGGGTCTCGGCGCTTGGGTGACTGTTGGCCAAATATCCCCCGCAGTTATTTTTCAGTGGGTCTCTCCAATATGGTAGCTTACTTCCTGAAAACATGCAAGTCAAAACATCATAAAGTTCTGCTCAAGAGGCAGACAACACAGTCTGTTCTGGGTTGGATAGTTAGGTTGTCTCAGAACTGGGGATCAGATTTGCCCCTAGCATGGAAGCTTCTCATCATGCCTTAAGCTGGCAGTCAAGCGTGGAGGTGGTTGTCAGTTGCCATGAACTCAGTACCGACTCACAGAGTCCCCCTACACAACAGAGGAAACACTGCCTCACCCAGGGCCATCCTCATAACTGTTCTTATGTTTGAGCCCTTTGTCCCAGCCACTCCATCTCATTGACAGGGACAGCCAATCCAGCCGATTAAGGCCTTCCTCTTGTTTGCTGCCCCTCTGCGTTACCCCGCGTGATGTCCTTCTCCAGGGACTGGTTTTCCCTGAAAACGTGCCCAAAGGACGTGAGATGAAGACTGTCCATCCTTGCTTCTAAGGAGCATTCTGACTGTCCTTGTTCTAAGACAGATTTGCTTGTTCTTTCGTCAGTCTGTGGCACTTTCAATATGCTGTGCCCGCATCACTATTCCCATGCATCGGTTCTTCTTTGATCTTCCTTATTCCTTGTCCAATTGTCACATGCCTATGAGGCAACTGAAAGATATTATGGCTGCGTCAGGTGCACCTTAGTCCTCAAAATAATATCCTCCCTCTTCAATACTTTAAAGAGGTCTTGTGCGGCAGATTTAGCTAATACAATGTGTTGTTTTATTTCTTGACTGCTGCTTCCAGGAGCATTGATGGAGCCCTGATAATATGATGGTTACTTGCTGGGTTGCTAACTTCAAGGTCAGCAGTTTGAAACCACCAGCCACTCAGGGAGAAAGATGAGATTTTCTACCCCCTTAAAGAGTTACTCTTGGAAACCCTCGGGGCAATTCTGTTCCGGTCTACAGGGTCACTATGAGTCAAATTTGACTTGGTGGCGGTAAATTTGGTCTTGAAGGAGTGAATTGTTAGGTGCCAGCAAGTCAGTCTCTATTCACAGTGGGCCCATGTACAGCAGAATGAAACTCTACCAGTCCTCCTCCACCCTCGCATGGTTGTGATGTTGGGGCCCACGGGGGCAGCCACGGGGTCCATCATCTGGTGGAGGCCTTGCGCTTTTCCACTGCCCTCCATTTCACCAAGCAGGATGTCCTTCTCAGGGACTGCTCTCTGCTGACGCCATGTCCAAAGTACCTGAGTGGACATGATCAAGTTATCAGATATGAGGACATCCTGAACCGTTCAAGCCAGAAGCGGCCCCTGGGATGTCACTGAGCTCTCAACGCACTCCTGTCCCCACCCTGCTCCAGCCTCCTCCCATCTTCTATTCTTCCACGGTCATGCCTTAAGGGGGCACCCTTACAATTCTCCTCAGGAAATGACCCTTTCACCCTGAACCCACAGTGAAGCACAACTGACACACATTTCTCACTCACCTGCCAGGGGCTCTGAGTCCCAGGAGGAAGTTCAGCAGACCTTCGGGTCTTCTGGGCCCTGGGGCTACCTGGGGGCCTACTCCTCTCATGAAGGTAGCAAGAGCACAAGATTGCACGCCTAATTCCACGAGTCACTTCTAGATGTGGCATGGGTCACACCTGCCAATAGCTTGTGGATCGAAGTCAGGCATGCAGACTAGTTCGTTTAAAGGGTCGGGGGCTGTGTTAGGGTGGGTTCTCTAGAGAGGCACTGAGGCGGCAGGCAAGGGGCACAGGCTGGTGGATGCAGACGTCCAAAGGTGGTTGAGTGAGTCCACCTTCAGGAGTCTGCTGATGGCTCCTGGGGTCGGCAGGCAGTGTAGCAGGCAGTTGAGGAACCGGCAGACAGCAAAGGGCCAAAGAGGATTCAACTCTCCTTGGCCTCTCTCTCTCTGTCTATTATAAAAAGGGTTAGGATACCAAGGAGGTGTCACCGGGCTGCAACACAATTGATAGGCTTCACTCCGCCCCTACCCATACCCAGAAGTGTCTGTTGACACAATCCCTAATCATCACAGGGGTGTAGACTCCTGCCACTAACACCAGGACCTGAGATATAAGTGAGGTTAAGGCAGGTTTCTGTCTCCCATATTGTTGAGCCAGAGGGGCAGATTCAAAGCGTGAACGTGAAGAGTAGCGGGTAGTAGGAGAATTTGGCAGGTCACAGGGGGCTTCAGACATGGTTTAGGAACCAAGGAGGGGAGCAGTCAGTTCATCCCTTTCTGTGGGCATGGGAAAGACATCTCATCATGTGGTTAAGTCCTCCCTAGTGTGGATACACCCTGTCACTGGGCAGCCGGAAGCACAGTGACCCAGAGAGGAGGCCATGGCTAACTTAGAATCACAGAGTAGAAACAAGATTCCCTTTCCCAGTTAGCTTGCAACACTTCTGATTGGAACCAGGAGAAAGTCTCCTCTCAGCTACCGTGTGTGTTGACCTCCCTTTTTAATGGCTCTGCCGTCTCAGGCTCAAGGACTCTTGCAGGCATTTGGAAAATGATATTATTACTATTTTATTTTGGTATTGTTTATGCGCTGTCTTCCATTTGTGGCAGATGGGGCCGGTTTCCTGTTTACCACTGTGCTTATAGGGCTTCCCTTTAAAATAAATATCTTTACATAAACAGAGTTGATTTAAAGAAAATTCTTACATCAACACTGGTTCAGATGGTAGGGGGATGTGGCCAGAATGATGCATCCTGGGTGGTGGTGGCTGCTGTCAGGGGCCCTTGAGTCGGTTCTGATCGTGGCCACCCCAGGGCACAGAGCAGAGCTGCCCCGTCGGGGTCCCAGTTGGTTACAGGAGCAGACAGCCAGAGCCTTTCTCCCGAGGAGTGGCTGATGGCTTTCCAACTGTCAATCTTCATTAACAGCTGAGCTCTCAACCATCACACCCACCTCGAAGGCACCCACCCCGGGCACACTGCTATCGACTTGGTTTCAAATCGTAGTGATCCTGTAAAGGGTTTCGGAGACTGTAAATCTTTACAGGAGCAGAAAACCTAATCTTTCTCCATTGGAGAGGCTGGTGGGTTTGAACTGCTGACCTCGTGGGTTGTAGCCAAATACATACCCAACTACCACATGGGACCCCTTTTGTGCCTGCTTAGCATGAGGCAAATACTAGTTAAGTCGAGCCGGAGAAAGACAGGGCTTTCTTCTCCGTAATGAGTTAGTCTCAGAAACCCACGGGAGCAGTTCTGCTCGGTCCGTGAAGGTCGCTGTTAGTGAGCATTGACTTGATGCTGTGGGCAAAGTGGAAAGAGGAGCGTGGGGTTCAAACCCAGGCCCCGCCATTTGAATATGACTTTGAGGCAAGTTATGGAAGCTTTTCTGCATTTCAGTTTCTCCCTGGCTCATAAACAACTGGCACAATGGGCAGAGCCCACCATCTCCCGGCCGACGTGACCTTTCCATTCAAGGACAGCCTTTGGGTGTTTTCTGTCCTTGTAGTAACCATGGGGCAGTCTGGCTCCACTGTCTGGCAGGTGAGCCCTGCGGGGGTGGGGGGTGGGGGCCCGCACAGCAGGGACCAGACCTTTCCTCGCCCTTTATGGGAAGAATAGAATTAATTGAAATCAACTTCAGTTTCTACCCCCACCCCCCTCACCTCCTTGCCCCACCTCTCCAGCCTCTACAACAACATCTCTTATACTGTCTTGATTAGCCATCAAGAGTACAGTGAGGTTTCAGGATCAGGATAGCCTCAGGACTGGGCGGGCATGCAGGAGTGGGCCGGGTGGGGTGGAGGACTCTTTGGAGAGGGTTTCGAATCCACCAAGGGTCTCTCATTTATATACCCAGATGAGCGTGCCACAGGGGCAGACCTCCCACAGACTTGAAGAGACGTTTCTCAGAAAACGCAAACATGGTGTCCCTACCGAGCCACACCGCAGGTAACATGCAGTGAATAGTGACTGTCTATTGCCCTCTACAGTGTGTGTGCGCGCGCGCGCTCACAAATAACATTGTTATTGTTGGATGCTACCGAGTTGAGCTTGACTTACAGCAACCTCATGTGACAGAGCAGAACTGCCCCCGTGAAGGCTTCTAGGGACTGACTTGTTCAGCTGCTAACCACGAGGTAGGTGGTTGGTACCACAAGCCACCGCAGAAAAGACGGGGCAGATTGCTTTGTGATGACGACAGCTGTGACCCTCGATGGGGTAGGTCCACTCCTCTCCGATAGAGTTGCTATGCGTGGAAAGTGACTCCGCATCAAGAGGTTATCTTGACGGAAACCAGTTGCCAGGCCTTTCTTTGCAGAAGCACTGGGTGGGCTCAAACCACCAAACTTTCCGTTAGCAGCCAAGCTCTCCACTGTGGTGGCCCCTGCAGGTAAGATCAACCTGGAAAATGCACCACGAAATTGTGCACCCCTGTTTTAGATCGTGTTCTATTTTTAACACGCTAAGGACCGAAGAAGAATGGGTGCCCTTGAATGATGGTGCTGGGGAAGATTATCGAAAGCCCCTTGGACGGCCCACAGAACCAACAGATCTGCGCTGGGAAGGACAACCAGAAGGCTCCTTCAAGGAAAGGATGGCGACACTTTGTCTAAGATATTTGGATGTGTTGTCAGGAGAGACCAGTCCTGGAGAAAGCCTTCGTGTTTGGTAAAGTGGGGGGGACGGCCCTGGACCAGATGGGATGATACAGTGGCTGCGGCCATGAGCTTAAACATAGGAACAATGTTGGGGTGGTGCAGGACTTGGCACTGTTGTGTGTTAGGCGTCGGAACCTAACAACAATGGACACACGGAGGTAGGCTTGGTGGGGTAGGAGGTTATGAGTTGGGCTGCTAACCGAAAGGTCAGCAGTTCAAAACCACCAGCGGCTCTGCAGGTGAAAGATGAGGCTTCCTACTCCCTAAAGATCTGCAGTCTCAGAAACCCACAGGGGCAGTTCTATTCTGTTCTGCAGGGTCGTGGTGCGTCGAAATCCTTGATGGCAGTGAATTTGATTTTTTTTTAAGGACACACACACACAGCTCAGTTCAGCACTCTCTGGGAGAGCCTTGAGGGCATGTCAGCCTTCCCACTTTCCGGTTTCAAGGCAGTTCTCTATATTCTACGGTCATTTCCAAGGACAGTGAGTTCCAGGACTGTACGTTCTAAGGTTAGGTGGGGCACTGTACAGGTGAATGGGCTTATGGGTGGGGAGAGCAAAGTGTCTGAGGCCCTTTAAGGAGACTTTGCTCACTCTCCTCAAAGTCCCACGCGCTGTGTCCCAAATCAAACTTGGAGCGGATTCCCAGGAACACGGCAGAGCAGAACGGCCCCATAGGGTTCCTGCGGCTGTAAATCTGTTTTTAGAGAGGCAGACCGCCTCATCTGCCTTCTGTGAAGCAGCTTGTGGGCTCACACTGACAACCTCTCGGCTAGTCGACCAACGCTTAAGCTGAATTCAGCGGATAAATTAGATTGGGCTTCTTGGAGCTTGATGTCAGACAATTAAAATGGCCATCATCCTGAAACTCACGGCCATCGAGTGGACGCCAGCTCACAAGGCCAATGCTTCCCGAGCGCTTCATGCGCGCCAGGCGTCGCTCAGGGGCCCGCGCTCCTATTGGGTCTTATTTCCAGAAAGGTAAACTGAGGCACGGAGAGGTGAAGGACTAGGTAACAAACGTGTCCGGGAAGGGGCTCTTACACCGGGAAGCCAGACTCCTGAACCGCGCTTTGAACTCGTACCCAAAGGAGAGAGAAAGTGGGGGAGAGGAGTGGGCAGCGTAAGGGAGCTGCAGCCTGGAGCTTGCCTGGGCTGGGCGGCTGGGGCGGGGTCCGGGCTCCGCGGCGATCGCCACCCCCTCTGCCCCCCAGCCCCGCCTTCCCTGGCCCTAGCCCTGCGCCCAGGCTCCTGACATCACGGCCCGGGGGCGGGCTCACGGGAGGAGGGGTGCGCGGGGCGGAGGCTGGGCGCCGCCGACAGGAGGAGGGCGCAGCGGTCGGCCGGCGGCGGCGATGACGGCGGCGGCAATCGGGCTCTTGGCACAGCGACAGGAGGAGGGCGCAGCGGGGCCCAGAGCTTCACAACTGTCCGGCGGCCTCGCCTCGCGCCCAGCCCGCCGTCGCCGCCAGCGCCTGGTGAGTGGGGAGCGCGTCCCGTGAGCGCGGCGCCATCGGGGGGACTCCGAGCCCGGTGCGCGGGGTGGTGGGGGGCGGTGCCAGCCCGCTTCCAGGGACCCGACGGAGAGGTCCCTGGGAGGCCTGGGAGGCGGGAAGGGAGCCGAGGCGCCCGCCTGTCCGAAGCCCCCCACCCGGCCTCGCGATCGCACGGACGACCCCAAACTTCCCGCGGGACTCGGGCGCGCTCGGGACCCCGAATTCCACTTTCCCGCCTCCGGACCGTGCTCGCCTCTTGCGCCGAAGCGGTCGGGCAAAGTTTGGGGAGAAGTCAGGGCGGCGCCCCTCGTCCCCTCCAGCGTCACTCCCAGGCCTCTCTGGGGCCAGAGCAGCCCCCACGTTGCCGGCGGGGCCCCG
>NW_022103901.1:39211927-39218837 GCF_000313985.2 Echinops telfairi | reverse complement strand
GGGGGTGGGGAAGGGCCAGCGTCTTGGTTATCCTTGGAGAAGGGAGGGCCGAAGGATGGGGACAGGAGCACCCAGAGTACAGGCAATGCCCTTTCCCCCCGCAGCCGGTCAGGTGCTGCCAATGGAGAAGCCAGGCCGCTGGGCCTGCCTTCAACCCTTGAACCTTGACTGGCTCCCCCTGTTTTCCACCTGAAGATGGCCATTCTGACGGGTCCCCCTGATGGGCTGTTTGGATAGGGTGGTGGACTCACTTCTGGGCAAACCTGGCTCAGCGGCTCCCGGGGGCCTTGCAGGGGGCCTTGGCACCGGGAGGGCCCTCAGTCCTGGGAGTGGTGTGGGGGTGGCAGGAAGGTGTGGAACCGGTTTTCGTACTAAGAGATTTTGGATCCAGCCACCTCCACCCCTCAGGGGAATTGAGGAGGGTGGGAGGGAGTCGCAGGGCGCATGATCTGGGGATCTCCTTCGCCCCTGCAGTGGAGAAAATGGGATTCGCAGGGGATCCAGACCGGGTGCGGGTTCGGCAAGCCATGGAGGTGGCCTTGGAAGGCGGGACGAGAAGGACCAGCCTAGCGTTGCCGCTCGGAGCTGACACTGCCCCACCCAGGAGTAGGCTTCACCCTCTTCTGGCTGGCACCGCCCCAGATTTGGGCACAGCTAGTCAGGGGCTGGCGCTGGGGGCCCCTCATTGTGACTCTAGGGCACATCTTCATATACAAACAGCGCCCCATTTCAAAGCCCGTTTTCGTCACGGACTGAGGTGTGTGTTTCCATTCGCTGCCCCTCCTGCAGTCCCTCCGCCCACAGGTGCCATCCTGCACGAGCCATGCCTGCGCTAGGGATGTGCTCATACTCCTGCTTCCTGCCGCAGGCCCCGCAGCCGCCCTTTCACCCAGGGCAATTGGCGGACACTCCAAAGCGGCTGCCCTGTGGCCTTCCTGGTCAGTGGGGGCCTAGGGGAGGGCTGCTCTTTGTCATAGACACTCCATCAGATATGACCAGGAAGGGAAATATGTGGGGACAAAATTGTATCTGTGCATTTCCAGGCCTTTGGTGGGAAGAGGGTTTGGAGGCAGGAGTCCAGGCCCCCTCTGTGGGGGCAAAGTGGAGGGCAGATGATTGTGTGTGTGTGTGTGTGTGTGTGTGTGTGTGTGTGTGTGTGTGTATGGGTATGTGTGTGACAATATTTAACTTCCGCCCATCTTTGTGTGTGAGTGGGCCCTGAAGTGGGCTGAGGCCGTGGTGTTGGGGTGAGGGGGCTAGGATGGCTTCTCAGAACTTTGCCCAAAGGTGGGGTGCAGTCCCAGGCCCTGGGGCTGGCAAGCTGGGGCCTCTCGGGAGGGAGGGAGGGTCTCCAGGGGTTCCTGCTGGCTCTGGGCAGCTGGTGCTGGCAGCAGTTGGAAGTGGGGAAGAGCCCAGGTCGCCATTTGGCAGCGGCCCAGGGCAGGAATGGGAATGGGGTGGGGGAAGCAGGAAGAAACGGGTCACTCACCCCTGCAGTGGTGGGGTTCCTGGGGAGTGCCATTTCGCTGGAATGGGTGGCAGTGTCAAGTGCATCTGGCTCTTGTTAGGGGCAGCTGAGGGGGAGTCTAAAAATATCTGCTCAGAGTTGCCACCCAGCAAGAGGGCCTGCTGTAACTCGATCCCTCAGGGCGGTGGGCAGGCAGGCGGGGCGGTGGGCAGGCCTGGAAGCCTACACTGGCTCCCTCCATCTCGAAGTCCCTCTCACTCTTGCAGACAGACCAGCCGCAGCCACCTGGCTGGGTAAGACCTCCCTGCCTCCCAAGTAGCCTGGGGCTGAGGTTGGAGGGCCGGAGGAAGCCCCAGTTGGACAGCTCAGGAAACCCAGAGAGGGGGAGTGACTTCCCTCAGCGGCTAGAATTGGGGCGTGGAGCCTCGTGGCGACCCCACATGCAGAGCAGATCTGCCACATTGATAACCTCAGGTCTTCCTCCGGAGGGTCCCCTGGGTGGGTTCAAATCCCTACCTTTGGGTTAGCAGTTGAGTGCTTACCCCCTGTGCCACCAGGGGTCTTGCCAGCTATCCAAACCAAGCCCATTGATGTCAAGCCCATGCCGGCGCCTTGGGCTGCTAACTGCAAGGTCTGCAGTTTGAAAACATCTTAGGAAACCACCTCAGGAAGAAAGATGGGGCTTTCTACTCCCATAAAGAGTTACAGTCTCAGAAGCTTAGGGCACTTCTACCCTGTCCGAGAAGGTGGCTATGGGTCAACTCTCCAGGAGACCCCACACTGGGCCAGGAGCTGCCCTCTGCATGGCAAGCATGGCTGTGGTCCGCATGGGAGCAGAGTGCCAGGCCTTTCTCCCATGGAGGCACTAGCTGGCCGGCTTTAAACTGCTGACCTTTCAGTGAGCAGCCACGTGCTTTCACTGGGGCCTCCTCCGACAGGTGCAGAGCACAGCGTTGCTAAGAGCTGGCATGGATTCTGCGACAGCGGGCGGGGTTTGTGCAGGTATTGAGTATCTGTGGTGTGATTGAGTCCGTGTTCCTTGAGGGGTGATTGGTGGATTCAGGAGACAGCAGATAGACCACAGTGGGGCTCTGGTGGCAGGGCTGGGCACAGACTGAGGGGGTCTTTGTAAGCCAGGCCCCAGGCCATGATATTACTTCTAGGGGGCACTGTCAGTTCCTGCCTTTGGCAACTGTGGGGTAAGTTACACGGATTTATTCTTCACTCCCTCAGTCCAGCTTCTGTGTACTGAGCACCTACTTCCTGTGTGTCAGACAGTGAGCCTCAGGCAATGGTTCTCAACCTTCCTTCTGCAGTGACCCTTTCATACAGTATCTCATGTTGTGGTGACCCCCCAACCATAAAATTATTTTCGTTGCTACTTCCTCACTGTAATTTTGCTACTGTTATGAATCGAGCGATCCCTGTGAAAGGGTCATTTGACTCCCAAAGGGGTCGCGACCCACAGGTTGAGAACCGCAGCTCTAAGGGCTGCACTGTGTGTCCCCAGCAGCGGAAGTATATCTCAGGAGACTCAGGGAAACCCAGGTCTTTGAAGGGCCTTTGGCTCTTGGGGGTACTGAGAAAAACTAAGACCACCCCCCTGTTTCTCCTTCCTTTTAATGGATATATTTATCTTATCAAATTATGTGGACTTTTAAAGAGAGAGAGGTGGCAAGGGGTCCCCATTGGTCCTGTTTAACCTAATGTCGCTTGGGGACAAGGCAGGCCAGTTGGAAAGTGTCTGGTGGCTGGGAGCCTGGGAGAGGCTGTGATCACTGGCCCACGAGTGTGTTGTAATCCGTGACCTCAGGAATGCCACCGTCATCCTGCAGTGGCTCGTTCTGGAAGCCTGGAGCCATCTCTCCATCACCTTCTTCAGGTCTGTCTGCACTATTTCTGAAATCCGTTCACTTCTCTCCAATTCTGTGGCCAGCAGCTTGGTCCAGACCCGCTTCCCGCTCCCCCCACTCCGATCTTTCTCACTGTCTCCATGACTATGTTGACCCTCAAATCCATCCTCTGTATGCATCTGGAAGGGTCTTCCAGACAGGCAGAGCCGGCCAGGTCATTCCCTGCACCCAACTGAACTCTCCTGTAGTTTCAGTTGCTCCCAAAGGAGAGCAAAAGATCTTGACCTTCCTCAACCTGACCCTGAGGCTCTCGGCCGTGTTCATCCAGTCCCCACACCTCAGTACTTACACTGGGGTTTCTGGGGGGGAGGGCGAGCGTATAGGTAGTGTTTAAAGTGCTTCAGCAGATGAGAATCTTCAGCAGAGTGGGGGTTCGAACTACTGATCTAGCCCTGTCCTGCCTCTATTTCTTTCCATCACTCACCTCCTGGCTTTTTTGCTTCGGCGTTATTAGCTTTCCTTAGCTCTCGTCCCTCCTACTCCTCCATCCTTTGAGTAGGATTCTCCTTCTACCCAGGGGTGTGCTAGAGGGAGTTCATCAGCTTGTGAAGCTGCTTCTGCCCGTATCTCCCCAGCTCCAACACTCCCCACCGCCCCACAGAGGGCCTGGGAGCAGTGTTTACACCACAGGTATGGGCAGATGTTACGCAGTGAGAGAGCTGGTGTTCCGTTCCCTTCTTCCTCCCACCTTCCCTTCTTCTCTCTGCCCAGCTAATGCTTCTCACCCTTCAAGACAACGCCCCCTTTCTTCAGGGAAGCCTCCAAATGTCCACTTTCAGCTCCAGCTTTCCCTGTACCACCCTTCTCAGCACTGGGCTCGCCCTACCGCAGCTGGTGCCGTTGGTTGGAGCCTGGGAAAAGGGCCGGCCCAGAGCTCCGTGTGTTGATGGGTCTCCGGGCACCTGATCCATAGCCCAGGATGCAGGAAGGACTCACTGCATGAGTAACTGAGTGAGGGGCTCGCCCTGAGGGTCCCAGCTTCCTGCTTTTCAGCAGATCCCACAGGAAGGGTGGAAGATGGGAAGCCCATGTCTCTCGGGAGCCGGCCAGCTGGGGGCTGGGGGCCAGGGGGAGGAGGGCTTGGAGGATGAGAGAGAGAGAGAGAGAGAGAGAGAGAGAGAGAAAGGGGCTGGGGCAGCTGAACCTTCTCCTTCCAACAGTTGGTGTTGCCTGGAGCCACGTCAGACATAAGTGGTGTGGTCAGCATCAGTTTATATTGGCGTGACCTGGGCTTGAATTCTTTTAGACCAGATTCCTAAAGACGCTTAATCATTGGCGTGCCCTCTGTCTTCCTGTGTGTGCCCCCACAGCACCGGGTCTGCAGGTGCTTTCTGTAGTGGGTAGACATGGTTAGAAAAAATAGCAGAACTCAAAACTCACTGCCATCAAGTGGATTCCGACTCACAGTGCCCCTGCAGGACAGGGAAGACCGGCTCCTGTGGGTTTCTGAGCCCGCCATCATTTTACGGGAGCAGACAGCCTTGTCTGGTGGTTTTGAACTGCTGACTCTGCAGTCAGCAGCCACGGAGTCACCACCAGGCCATCATCGCTCCTTGTTAAAAAGTGTACTCTTTACGTATTTGCATGTTTGAAATGAACTTGTATGTCACTAAAACCTCCAAGTCTACTTCAACTTTACTTGTTCTCCTTTTTCCGGCTACTTAGCCCAATGTTCATAGTGACCTGTGCTTCTCCCGGACTGGAGCACCTCACGGGGGAAGAGAGCCGTCTCTCTCCAGTGGAGGGGGCACCTGGTGGTTTCCAATGGCGGGTGTCTCGCAGAGCGCAGCCCCACGCCCAACTCACAACCACAGCTCACAACTCACACCAGGTTGCTGGGTCGGGACGGGCTGGATGCCAGGGAGGTGTGTTTTGGTTTAGACTGATATTTAGATCCTAGGGGTCAGGGATCTGGAGAGGGCTTTTGTTTGTGTACTTGTTTTGTTTTGAAGGCTGTGAGCCTTCCCTCTCGTTTTTTGTTTTTAAAGAAGCATATTCCATGTAGTTATACAGCCCATCTCAACCAAGAACCTCAGTAATAAGATTCTGTTAATCCCCCATAAATGTCACATGCTTTCTTCTTTCCCCTCTCACGCCAAACTTCAGCCAGACACATCTTCCCTCCCTCTGTACTTCCTGTTCCTCCCCTCGCCCTGTTTCCACCCCTGTCCCTGGCCTCCTCCTGGTCTTCCTTCAAAGTCTTATCTTTTGGTGTAATATCCATATTTCTTCTCCTTTGTTTTGCCTTGTAACAATGGTGTCATTAAATATTTATCTTTATAAGCTGGACTAACTTTGCTAAGCATAATGTTCTCTAGTTTTTTCCATGTCTTGTGGTGTTTAAGAGCATTGTCATTGGCTTGTTATTGATGCGTAATCATAATATTCTATTGCATGAATGTACCAGAGTTTGTTTATCCATTCCTCGATAATCAGAGTTTTGGGTTGTTTCTATGTATTTATTTTTTAAATGTATATCCCTAGAAAGTTATGCTGATTTTCCATTTACCGTAAAATACACATTGGAAGTGAATGGATGTGAGTTTAATTTGTTTTAAAAGAAGATATGGGGATGAGTAGTGAGTGGTACCCATGGTCCACAGATAGGGGAGAAATTCTAATAGTGCTGGACATGACGCTATGGGCGCCCCACCTTGGCCACCTCCACCCCCACAGCTGCTGTAAGCATCTCCTGCCACTCTGAGGAATTTTCAGAACCCACTGCTCAGGGATACTGGGGAGGTCATTGTCAGCACACCCCTTCTAGGAGGCTCACTCACCGAAAACCATTGTGTTTATTCCGACTCTTAGTGACCCTGTAGGACAGAGTAGAACTGTCTCTGTGGGTTTCGGAGACTGTCACTCTCTCCGGGAATAGCAAGTCCCATTTCCCTCCCTCAGAGTGGCTGGCGGTTTCAACTGCTGACCTTGTGGTTAGCAGCCCAACGTGCAGCCACCAGGATTCAAGCCCTCAGCTAATGACTGTGTGCTGCCCCAGGACAAGGCAGACCTGCCACTCATGCTCCACAGTCTCCCTGTGATCAGGCTGAAGCCAAAGTTCAGCCAGACACATCTCTTGACCTGCTTCTTCCCCTCCTCTGTCTGGCTTCTCTCATGTCCTGTCACCTGAGGGCCTTCACAAATACTCACCTGTATAAGATAGATAAGTGTGACCTCATAAAAAACAAATACCTTTGTTCATCAAAAGGCTTTATCAACCAGGTGCAAAGACAAGCCACAGATGGGGAGAAAATTGCGGGGAACCATGTAACAGGTTAGGGCGTAAAGTCCAAAGACTATGGAACACACCTACACCTTAACAAATGATAAGCAACCCAATCAAAAATGAGGCAAGAGATTTCAACAGGTTTTTCACCAAAGAGAGTATTCACATGGCCAAATACATGATGTTGAATTCACTCATCATTAACCCCCAAACCGAACCCCACTGCCATCAAGTTGGTTCCACCTTATTGTTGCTGCTGGCGCTAACACACATGCACACACACATACACATGCACACATATAA
>NW_022103901.1:39208639-39211724 GCF_000313985.2 Echinops telfairi | reverse complement strand
CACAAAGCCGCTGGTGGTTTCAAACTGCTGACCATGCCGATCACAGTCCAATGCATAACCACTACACCATCAGGACTCCATGTTTATGTGTATTTGTATGTGTCTATGTATGTGTAGTCCCTAGGTTACAAACATCCGACTTATAGATAACTCCTGCTTTCCATTTAAACTGATTCTATCATGGCTAGTGAAGCAAAATAGGCACAGATCCAAAGTGTAATGATTTGGCAGATTCAGCGTGGTACCCTGAAGGGGGAAAATTGTGAGTCGAAGCTGTGGACTGAGAGAAGAGGTAGTGAGCACTTTCAGGAGCCTGATGTATGCGATTGGATTATTGGGTGAGACTGTGGGCCAAGCAAGACACATTCAGAGCAGTGTGGTCAGCCACCAGATTGACATGGGATGCTACTATGTTTGAGTCAGTTGCCACCATCTCTGAGTGGGGCAGCACGGCCTGGACCGTACTCTAAGCCTCAGGGCCCAAGATGTGGTTGCTATGTAACATGCATGTCGCCCTTCTTCTGTAAGAGGGAGAAAAGTTTCCAGCAAGTTTTGACCTGTCGTTTTCCCCATTACAGCCATCTTTCTGGGTCACCATGATTTTAAAAATCTGAGCTCGTTCCCATGACGCTTCCTTCTTGCTCACAACTGAACTGGGCAGATGTAGCTGACAGATTCTTCGACAGTTGTTAGGAACAGATCTCATCCATCACTAAGGACTGCTGACCTACACTTCATTGGCTTTGCTCCAGACAACCCCACCTGGGCATTTAGTACTGAGAGGCAGTCTGCCTGGAAGCTCTGCTGCTCACTTTGGGCGACCCTGCTGGCATTTGAAATAGCTTCCAGCCTCCCAGCAACACACACGCCATGCCGGTATGACAAACTGACAGACAAGTGGTGGGGGAATCATTCTAGTGGAACACAGTGGAACCAATTTCGGAATTGGTTCTCAAGTTTCACGAACCTCTGCCTCCAGTCGTAATGAGGGCGTTGCTAGTCTACCATGAGGTGGCAGCAGCAGTATCACCAGCCATGGGTACTAGGAGAGACAAGGCTCTAGGTGATTGCATATTGGATACTTTCCTACAGTTTTTATCCGAGTTAGAAGTATAAGGAAGCTAGTTGGTTGTCTCGACTTTCACAAGCAAAGTGGTGAAAGAACGGATGAGCTTAAAGCTTTGGAGTTGCCGCTCAATTCCTACATGTAAGACTGAACATTGCTCCTTGTTCCTTGAAAGAAAGTCATGTTCCTTGTAGGAGCAGAGCTGATAATACCGAAAACCAAACCCAGAGTCTTAAGATGAGAGTGGCAGGATTAGCCATGTCAGCTGGATTCCCAGTCTCAATTGGTGCTTGAGGTTAAAGCGAGGGTATTGATTGGGAAGAAATGGGATTCTAAAATTTGAGCTAGGACATATGGGCAGATATTAGGAAGCTGGGGATATTGAGACCTGCCTATTTGTTCATTGAATTCCATGGAGTCATCCCTGCCAACCGAGCCAGCCCTTTCACTCCTCATGAGGTTCTTCCATCTGTGTCCCCAGTTCAGCCATTATCTTTTCCACCTCCGTTTAACAACGCAGCTATGCCTAAAGAGTCTTGGTCCAAAAAAATCTCTTGGGGAAAGGCCTGGGAAATTGCCCAGGGCATTGCCTGATGCAGATGCCTTCTTTGACGTCGCTAAAGGTCTCCGGGACCTACCACCATGACTCATTTCTGTTTCTATACCTTTAACTACATGTCGGTTCCACAGAACCCCAGGAAAGGAAATATGCTCTGAAAGAACGGTTTGGTTTTTCTCATATATACAAACAGAGTCCTGTGGACATGTGTGTGAGCAGTTGGTAAGGTTGTGAGATAATAGTACAAGGGGTATAAAGTTGAATCTGTCTGAGTTTATTGATATGTGCCCACTAAGCACAGATTCTTCATTCAGTGTTTTAGCTTGCGAAGTTAAAGAAGGAGCTCATAATTTATTGGATTTGGTTTATTGAGACATGGATTAAGTGATTGTTGCTGGGTACCATTGAATCGGCTCCGACTCAGAGAGGGCCTGTGTATAACAGAGTGAAACCCCACCCAGTCTTGCCATGTCCGCACAATTGTCAAGCTGCCGTCCATTGTTGCAGCCACTGTGTCGACAGAGTTCATTGGGGGTCTTCCTCTTTTTAGCGGACCCTCTACCAAGCATGATGTTCTTTTCCAGAGATGAAGCAGTGGTCTATACTGAATCGAGTTGAAATGCCAGACGAACCTGCTCAGTATACGATAGAAGAAGCTATCCAGAGTTTAGGGAAATTGGCATCTTAGGGTAGATTTATCAGGTTGTCCCCAAGATCTATCTGTGGAGTGCCCAGAGGACATGCCTTTTACCACAATGGTGAGGAACAAATTTGTGAAGGGAGCCTCAGTATCCTTGAAGACTACTGCTGAAGATTGTTGTTTTATGTATGAGAGTTGGCTGTGGGGCCTGCCTGATTAAATTAAGACGCTTAACGCCAATGTGGCTGATTCGACTCTGGTGGCCTGTCTACCATCATGGAGTAAGGAGTAATCAGCAGGATGTGACTTGACTGTGGCATTGGATATGTAGTCTTGATGTCCATAGGCCTGAAACAGATGGGAAATCTACTGAATGTTTATGTCATCTGTACAAGCAGAATTCTAGGTCAAGTGATTGGCAGTCAACTTGAATTGCCAGAATACAGCCACAGTCCCTCAGTCACGTCCCAGACTTGGGTCAGGGCCCCTTGAGGAATAACCAACTGCACTGCCAAAAATTTAGACTGTTAATCTCTCTCTGAGCATTCCTGAAAGGGACCTACACCCTGTTAAAGGGATAACTATTCACTAGGGAAAAGGAAATAATAAAACTTTTGGGGGGCTTACTGGAGACTGCCTATGCAGTATGTCTAATTTCAGGAGACCTAAAATATCACTGTGGCCCACCAGTCAGAACAGGAGCATATGGAGGCCTTAGTTCAAATCTATCTCAAAGTAGGCGAGAAGCCATCCTGTAGCAATTCCCTCCATTCTAGAGTGCATAATTTGAATAGACATACAGTGAACCCTCGTTTATCGC
>NW_022103901.1:39198479-39207084 GCF_000313985.2 Echinops telfairi | reverse complement strand
GACAAAAGAAGGGTCTACAACAAGGTCCAGCTGCCTTGCAAGCTGCTCTGCCCCTTGGGCCGTACGATCCAGTTGATACAATAGTGCTTGAGTTTCGGTGGAAGATACAGAGACTGGGGTCTGTGACAGGCCCTTACTGATGAATCAGGATCCCTGGTGGCATACTGGGTTACACTTTGGACTGTCAACGATATGTCAGTGCTTAGCAACCACCAGCACCGGGAGGTAGAAAGATGAAGCTCTCTGCACCTGTAAAGAGTTGCAGCCCCATAAACCCAAAGGGGCAGACCTACTCTGTCCCATAGGGTCACTATGAGACAGACGATGAGTGTTTTATTGATTAGCCACAGCACAGACCCTTAGGATTTTGAAGCAAAGTCCTGCCATCCTCTGCAAATAACGGCTATCCTTTTGAAACAGCTTTTGGCTTGCCTTAATAAAGACTGAACGCCAAACCATAGGCCACAGAGTCACTCTGCAGCCTGAGATGCCCATCATGAGCTGGGTGGTCCCACCACAGAGCCATAAGGTCCCATGTGCGCAGCAGCACTCTGGCATTAGACTGAAGTACACAGGAGATCAAGCGCACCTGGGACCAGAAGGCACAAGTAGGTGGCATGAGGAAGTAGCCTAAATGTCCATGGTCCCCACTCCTGTTACAGTCATTACCTTCCCGCTCCCAGTCTGTACCTATGACCTCCTGGAGAGTTCCTTATGATCACTGGACTGCGAGACAGGAAACTCTTGCTGGTTTACAGACGGTGCTGCATGATATACAGGCACCACTCCAAAGTAGATAGCAGCAGTCTGGCAGCCCCTTTCTGGGCTCTCTGGAGAAGAGTGGTGAAGGGAACTCCTCCTCCCACTGGGCAGAACTTTGAGCAGTGCATTGCTTCGAAGGAAAGATGATCCGCTGCATGATTGTATTCTGGTTCATGAGTGGTGCATTCTGTGTACGTTAGCCAACTTTTGCCCCCCAACCACTCCTGTCAATGAGCAATGGGCTTACAAACAAAGTGGCCATGGTGGCAGGGATGGAGATTAAGCATGGACTCACCAAGACCAACTTGGCTACGGCCATTGCTGAGTGCCCAATCTACCTTCAGCAGAAGCCAACTGAGTTTCCAGTATGGCACCATTCCTAGGGGCGATCAGCCGGCAATCTGGAGACAGCAGCCTATCCTTCCAAGAGGAGGTTCCTTGGGAGTGTGGCTTGCATTTGATATAGTTCGATTTTTCTGGCAATGTTTACCCACTCTCAATCCTGCATCTGATTTGTCAGTGTCTGATTTCTAGGTCTTGGAATTGGAGCCAGCAGCTTAATGTTAGATCTGTTGATCTGAGGATCTTCCAGCTCCTTCAACAGCCCCTTGACCCAGCTATTTTTCATCGTCCTGCTGATTTGGGTTCATCAGGCCCTGCAACCACATGAATCAGGAGCAGCTTCCAGCCTGACACCTGACCCAAAGATTCTGGAGAATTGCCAGCCTCCACACTGTGTGGATGGAAATAAATCTCTGCACATATGTACACTTCACTGTTTTTGTTCCTCTGGAGAGTCCAGCCTTAGACACCAGCTCTAGGCATCGGCCAGAGGACGTGAAGGCAGGAATGCAAACATAAATTTTAAAAAATGACAATAATAACAACATAAAACAGATTTAAACCTCAATAAAAAAAGCAGAACACATTAAAAACCAAAACAAATTAAAAATGGATAAAACAGGGAACTCAAATGAAAAGTTGTTAACTTTTAACCTATCTGCATCTGCAGTGAACGCACCTTGCAGAACACTCCGCATGGCTGCAAGGCTTCTCATATCCCTGGTCTATGGTCACTGGAAGCTTAGGGAACCTGTCGGCAGGCTTGCACTGCCAGCCTTGAGTGGTGAGGTTAGGGCTCAGGGAGGATGCACTGCCGGGCAAGTGAGCCCCGACATAGGTTGCATGCCGATGAAAGGACAGGATCATACAGTGCTTCCAGATGAGATTGCCCAGGTTTTATCCTTGTTCTGTGGGGCCAGTTTCCCACTTCCCAACCCAGGGTCATTGCTGCAGGTGAAAGGTCAATGGAGCTGCTCTGGAAGTGCATAAGGATTTGCTGTTCCAGCATGGCGGCCTCCCAGCCCCTGGCATGCTGGGAAGGAGGCGTTACAGTGTGAGTCCAATACCACCACATGCTTCCCAGCTCAGAACTGCCACCTCTAGTGCTGCCTGGGCATTGACCCTTGGCTTGAGGGTTACACAGGAGGAATCTCATCCTTCAGTCTCCAGAACCTTCCAGGTAAGTAAGGGGCAGGGCCCTGCCTGCTCGGGCTGGTCGGCTGCATGGACTAGATATCCTACCGGGAAGATACTTCAACCGGACCAGACACAGAGCATCAAATCAAATAGAATCCCTCTGTTTTAGACCCTTGAAGGAGAAAGCGTGTATGGTGCTAACCTGTCTTTGTTGCTAACTGCTGTGGAGTCATGGTGACCCCTTGTCCACAGAACACAACATTGCCCGGTCCATTGCCATCTTCAGGAACCCTGGGGACTTAGTGGGTTACCGCAAGTTCAGCAATTTGACTCCACTAGCCACTCCTTGGGAGAAAGATGAGACTTTTTGATCCCATGAAGATTTACAGCGTCGGAACCCAAAGGGGCAGTTCTGGCTGTCCTGTAGGGTCCCCGAGTCGCGAATGACTTGATGCTAGTGGATTTGGGTCCTGTGTTTGTTGTATGTATCATTTCTGTATGTGAACACATGGTTCGGCCTCTGCAGGGTGGGGGCAGGGGGTGGCTCCCTTCCAGCGCCACACGGCAGCATATTCTGTTGTGATGTATGGGGCTTCCACGGTTCTCAGAATAGATCAGTGGGCCTTTCTTCCTAGTCTGTCGACCTGGACGTCGGCTGAAACCTGGCTACCACGGCTGGCCCTGCTGTTTGAAATGCTGGGGACATTGCTCTTAGGATCATAGCAGCGTCCAAGCCGCCACCATACAACAAACTGACAGATGGGTGGTGAGACGCAGTTTTAGAGCATCACACACACATGTCCTGTTTTAGCAGAGAGAAAGGGGGCCTCAGGCAGCAACGGTTCCTAGCTGAAGTTGAATAAACTGAAATTGTCTCATGTCACGGTGTTTATTTCCCTAGCACCTCTATTTATGGCCCATGACGCTGGTTTTCCACTTTGGTTGTGACATGAGGTTTCCTTTTATAAAAATTTTAAGCTTAAAAAGTGAGTAAGCTACGAGTCATACCGAGGCACAGATAGGCCCGGCACTGTGCAGGCGGGCAGGGCCTAAAATACCCTCTGCCCAGTTGCCCCCCTGCCCTGGGCTGCCTGCTGCTGTTTTGCACTTCCTTCCCCCTTGCAGCCAGCCCTGGGGGCTCATTTGCACCCGTGGCGTCCTGTTCCAGAGTGGTGGCAGTGGCTGGGAGGAGGGAATGTTGGCTCTTGGGGGGGTGGGGATGATGGTGCTACGACAAACCCCTTATGTGGACATGGACTGGAGCCCATGGCCTCGGGGAGGGGGCACCCCCTTGATTTCTCCTTGAGCTTGACACAGTGCTGACAGTGGTGCTGATAGTGGTGATGGTAAGGTGGTGGGCGTGGTGGTGGTGGTGGGGGTGGGGGTAGTGGCAGTGGTGATTGTGATGGCCGTAGAGTGGTGGTGATGGTGAGGCTGATAATGGTGATGGCGGTGATCAATGTCTTGGTTCCCCAGTGCCGAGCACAAGCCAGGCCGTGTCAGCATTGCTGATTCCATCTTTGTTGTCGCCTCGGGCATCCCTGGGTTGCGGACAGTCCTCACGCGGCATTGGTCTTCCGTCCTCTCCTCTGTGAGTCTGTCTTGCACTTGTCTTCCCTCAGAGGCGGTCAGGCTTCGGACGCAGCCAGCACTGGTCGTGAGGGGGGCTCAGGACGGTGCCATTCTGTAGCATGTAAGGTCCCTATGAGTTGGGGTAACAATCCAACACAGGATGACAACAACAATCACAACCATACTGGCATGGCCTCATTAACATGACAAGAGACAGCCCCTAATCCCACATCTGTCTACAGGTATGCAACACAAACAGTGGGATGGCAAGTCTTCCTCTCACTCACTTTAGACATGTTATCAGGAGACACCGGTCCCTGAACAAGGACACCGTGCTTGGGCTGTCACGGTGGCCCAGCCATGGGCTCCGCCCCAGCAACAATGACCAGGCGGTGCACGGCCGGGCCGTGTTCTGTTCTGTTCTACACGGGGTCGCTATGACTCGTAACCGACAAGTCGGGGCTTCACTGCAACAACATTCCATCCAAGCACTGGGTCACAGGCACATCCCCACAGAGTTACTATGCGCATGACGCTGTTCCCTCATCTCCCAAGGCAGAGGCGGACTGTTGCCGTCTCCGTTGCACAGGGAGGACACTGAGGCACCGAGGAGTGAAACAGCTTGGGGCAGTCCTGCTGTCTGGCTTGAGTCTGCTCTTACTCCATTTTTTCCCTTTGCCCCCTTCTTGCCTTAGCTTACACCCAGGCGGAGCCTGGTCTTCAGTTCTTGAGGCTCCTGGAGTCTGGCTGGGTGGTAGGCAATGGTTCATGGCCTTTAACTTGCTGGCAAAATCTGCCTACAGAAATGACAGCTCTGTGGCTTAAGAAGACAAAGGGCTGTTACCTTGACCTCTTGGGGCTTCTTGGAAGTCACGTTAACCAGGTACTCTGTGGAGGAAAACACTTTGCTGCCTTAGTGGGTGGGGAAATGGAGAGCGTGCTGAGTTTGACACCTGCCTGTGCCGGCACGCTGCGTGCCTGCAGATACGCTACCGATTCTCTTTGGGCTGGGGTTGTAGACTGACAGGGCTGTGTAATTACAGGGGCTCCTGTGATGACAACAGCCAGCAGTGAGCTTTTTAATTGAGGGTTTCACGCAGCAGTCATTGGTAAAATGGCAGTTAATTACTTACTGTTCCGTAAAAGTTGCTCGAACTTGCAGATGTTCATTTGTTTGCTCAGCAACTTTGGATGCTGGGATATGAAGGCGGATGAGACATGGTTTCTGGCCTTGAGCAACCCTGAGTCTGATTAAGCTGCGTTTGTCCGGCTGCAGTTAGCTCTTGCTTTGTAACAAATTTCCCGAAAATATAGTGGTTGACACATAAGTGAGCATCCCATGTATTTTAGTCTGAAAAGCATTTATATATATTTCCTTTTCTTAATAATACTTTAACATCTATACCATTGGCTGGATTAATTACACTGTCATTAGAATTATCAGATGTCTCGTAGAGGTTACTTAAATGATTTCTCGACAAGCTGGTAATGCTGCCTCTAAAGTGGACAGGGGTATATATAAACTTTCAATATATAAATGGATTTTGAGTTCATATTACATCATCGGCCCTATCTAAGAACAATTAGTTCTTACAATGTGCCCCTGCTCAATACTTGCCCTCATGAAGTGATCACTCACTGAAGATATGGGCACTATAGCAAAGTGACAAAATCAGATGGTGCCTGGCCACCAGAAAGAATAGTATCTGGAGTCTTAAAGTCTTGTCTTAAAACAATCAGCCATCTAAGTTGGAGGTGTCAGCTAAGTCCACATGGAAGGAGCACATTAGCCCATGTGATCCAAGGATTATAAGTAAATCCAAGCTCAGAGGAGAGAATTGTATTCGAGCTTAAATTCTGAGCACCTAGCTTGCAGAAGGCTATGGGTGACAGTAAGAGACTCGGTGGCAAAGTGGATTGCACATTGAGCTGCTAACCACAGGTCAGAAGTTTGAAACTGCCACCCACTCCACAGAAGACAGACGAGGCTTTGTACTCTTAAAACAACTAGTCTCAGAAACCCTGTCTACCCTGTCTTATAGCATTGCTACAAGTAAGACTCGACTTGATGGCAGTGTTTTTTTGCTTTTAATGGATGATAGTGAAAGGCCAAAATCCATTTACAGATTTCCCATGCCGATTAAGCCTCCATTGAACTCCCTCAGACCATTGACCAGGGATATGAATAATCCTGCCCCCAGATAGAGCACATTTGGAAAGTGGCTTACTGCCAATCTAGTTAGTTAAACTTAAACATATCATCATTTGCTTTACCTTTTGACCCAATTAAAATTTGCCCTGGTTTCTATTCTGCTTTGTTTTGGATTGAGGTGTTTCCGAGTTTTATTATGTGGTTCTTGTTGGGATTTTGTATGATTTTCTTTCTATGAAACCCAGGACAGGTAAGTCCATAGGGACACTGACTAGAGTAATAGTTCCTTAGGGTCATGACTGGGAGATGGGGGAATCCTGGGGATCTAATAATAATGAATCCAAGAAGAAGAAAATGTTCCGAACTAAACGACGATTGCAGTGTAATGGTTTAAATCATGAATCGTTTTGTTTGCTACTTTTGAGTCATGTAAGGTTTTTCAGTTGTAGAATACATACAGAATCATGGAATCATATTAAAATACTAAGAAAGACAATGTAACATCATGTGGGACATATATGCCCCATTGGACTCTGAGGGTCCAATAAGTGGGATGAGACGGAAGGAAATGGTCTGTTCCCCTTCTATTGTGTGAAACTGTTGGCAACATGGGCTAACATGTAAGAGCCCCCTCAGCAAGGGTCACCATCACGGTGGCTCGAGTTCCCTTAGTGCTGTATTCTCGACAGCAGTGATTCTCAACCTGTGGGTGCGACCCCTTTGGGGGTTGAATGACCCTTTCACAGGGGTCGCCCAAGTCAACAGTAGCAAAATCACAGTGATGAAGGCACAGCGAAAATAAGTTTATGGTTGGGGGGTCACCACCACATGAGGAACTGTATCAAAGGGCCGCGGCATTAGGAAGGTGGAGAACCCCTGCTCTGCATTCCAGCCTGAGTGCCACCTGGCACCCTGCTTACTCCGGGCTTGTTCTTCGCCAGGACAGAGGGTCCTCCTGGTGTGATCTCCCTGCTTCACGCGAGTGAGCTGAGAGGAAAGCTGGCCACATCCACCTGGTGTGAAACTGTTTGCCTCCCACGGTCAGGCGGGAAATTCAGCTGTTGGTCCAGCCGCCCTCGCTGCCCAGGATGGCAGTGTTTGGCAGCTGCAGCTGGACGTTTCTTCTGACACCTGGGACATCCTTGAGCTGTGGAGCAGTGACCCAGCTGCCCTGGTTTCCCATCCTGCCATCTGTTGGTCTCCCAGGGATCCAAACACATCACCACTTCATCCTGGGTTCTGTGAATGGGGAAACAGACTCCACCTCTTAATGGGAGACTTTGGCTTGGTGAAAGTGGGCTAAATATTTTGCCTTTCTGTGTGTGAGGGAAGTTGGCCTGCATTTGGGGGAGTTGGGGCAGTGCTGGCCTCTTTGAATGAGTTGGGGAATGTTCTCTCTTCCTCAGGGTTTCTGAAGGAGTGTGTGCAGACTTGTATTATTCCTCCATCAATGTTTGGCACAACTTACCAGTGAAGTCAATTGGGGCTGGAGTTTTCTTTGTGGGAAGGGACTCCCAGCCCTTGATAAACATTTCTCCTTCCTTTTACTGACAAACCTCTTGAAAGAAGCGTCTGTCTCTCTGTCCTTTCCTCTGAGGAGCTTTCTGGAGTCTCTGGGTAGTGCAAACAACTAAGGCATGCACCTGCTCTTAACAGTAGGCTGGGTATTTGAGACCATCTGGCGGTGCCTCGGAAGAAAGACCCGGTGATCCACCTCTGCCCAGTCAGTCACTGCAAACCCTGTGGAGCATGTGTGGGAGCCAATTCAATGGCAGCGGACGGTGGTCCCGTTAATCCCTTAACTCCTGGAAATCTGGATTCAATACACACTTATTTATTTATTGTCTAAAAGCTAGGCCCCATTCCAGCTTCAAAGAATAAGGAGAACTTTTTGTTGACTTTCCTAGAATTGTTCTCACCCAGTTTGACAATGAGCCAAGTTTCGAACCTGATGCTTTCTTTCCAGTCTTTCTTCTCCTGGATTTTGGGGCCCGCCATTGGCCCGTGGTTTTCTATGCCCACTCCTTCTCAGTCTCTCCCACCAGGCTTTGCTCCCCCACCCCCTTCTCATGCTCCACACTTCCTTTCTGGGCACCGTCCTTATCCACCCGTGACTTGGCCCACCATCCATGGTCCCTGACACCTGGATTTCTGTTCCTCCTTTCTCTTTGTTCCAGAGTGACACCCCTACCCATTGTTCGGACTGTCTGTGACTACAGCTCCACCATCGTACACCACGCATCTCCCAAATCCATGGCAGTGTTTCCCCAGCCTGCAAATGTGCTCCTCCTCCTGAGTAGAGCCAGTGTCCACTGGGGAACGCAAGCTGAGGAAGCCCCAGAATCCTTTGCGCAGCCCTTCATCCATTGCCTAGTCCAGGCGATTCTACTACTTGAAGAGCTCTTGACTCCCCACCCTCTACCCCTGCCTCAGCTCAGACCCTCAGCTGATCCTCACCCCTTCCCACCTCCTCCCAGGCCCCCAGTCAGGCCTCACCCCTCCCCACCTCCACCCAGACCCCCAGTCAGGCCTCACCCCTCCCCACCTCCACCTAGACCCCCACTTGGTCTTTACTGAGGCTGCTTCAAGAGTTTTTCCAAACTCCGTTTTGCCTCTTGCCCCTCCATCCTGGCTGTGCAA
>NW_022103901.1:39184040-39198373 GCF_000313985.2 Echinops telfairi | reverse complement strand
CCTCACCCCTCCCCACCTCCACCCAGACCCCCAGTCAGTCCTCACCCCTCCCCAACTCCACCTAGACCCCCACTTGGTCTTTACTGAGGCTGCTTCAAGAGTTTTTCCAAACTCCGTTTTGCCTCTTGCCCCTCCATCCTGGCTGTGCAACGCTCTCCTTCTGGAAGGACATCATATTATTTTCCTGCTTAAGAGTTGCCCTGGTTTCCCCTGCCTCCAGGATGACCCTCGACCTCAGTGTGGTCTCCAAGTCTACAAGGTGTCTGACCTCGTTCGTCTGGGGGCCCAGCCCAGGACACACCCAGCTCGCTCCTGCCCAGACTTTGGTGCTTTGGAGCGTCTTGCTGGCCTTGCCTGCCACCCCCCACCCCCACCCCCGGGGCTGTGCCTATCGTCCGGTGCCCGGGTCAGGTGCCACTTCCTTCTGAGACGGAGCCTGCTCTCGGACTCGGTTCGTCGCACCTTCCCGTGTTGTCACAGCACACGTAGACACCGGGTTTATTGATCTACACACCCTTGTCCTTACTGCGCCCGGCACCTCCAGGGGAACGGGGCCACGTCCTACCCATCCGCCTGTCACCAGGGCCTGGCACTTGGTGGCACTCTGGCCGTGCCCACTGAAGCAGGAGTAACTGCTTCATTTTATAAGAATGAGCAGTAGGCTGGCCACCAGAAAGCCAGAGGGCAAGCCTGAGCTCTGCCTCCCACTAACGTGGCGATTCTTACAGATTCCAAAGAAATTCCTGAACTTTAGCTCCTCGCCCTGTCCTGGCTCCATCTTTTCTGCAGGCCTGTCACCCGCAGCACACCCAGGCGCTTCTCTGGCACGCAGCGCAGGGAGGAGCTGGAAGCCGGAGACCTTGGCCTGACTTGTGCTTTCTGCCCAGGATGTGGGGTCTGGAGCAGTGACATGCGGTGACAGCCGGCATCTGAGGCCGGGGGGTGGGGGGTGGGGGAGGCTCGGGGACCTTGGACATAGTCCTTGACCCGACAGTGGCAGGACCCAAAAGGAGAAGAGTCATTTAGATTTAGGCTAATCAGCATCATGGTTACCCTGATAGAGGACTGACTGCCCGGGTTCAAATCCTGGCCCTAACCTTTGCTAGAAATGTGACCATAGGGAAGCTTCTTAACCTCTCTAGGCCTTGTTTTCGTTATGATAAAATGAGGCTAATGAGTGCTCCTGCAAGTAGACCCTCAGTCAATGTCAGCGGTGGCTCCGCCCTGGACCCCAGCCCTGCTTTCACCATTTCTGGAGAGAGCCAGGGGGCTTGCGGTGAGCCCAGGGGTCATGGCACAATGAGGGCAAAGCCAGCCTGTCCAGGCTAACGGGGCTTCCGCCATTGCCAGGGCAGCTCAGATGCCTAGATGGTCGGGGCTGGCCTCCAGGTGCCAGAGCAGGCGTCTCAGCTGACCTCCACTCTCCAGAAAGCAGAGGGCTTGGATCCCCTCCAGCCCAGAGCCAGCTGAGGGGGCCCTTTGGGGGTGCCGCTGGGGCTCTGCCTTATCAGCCTGACTTTCCTCGGAAGTTCAAGAGAAGATGAAATTCTCCCTGGCTGAATTTTCGGCTGTAGATCACCAGGCCTTGCTTCCTAGGGGCCTGTGGGGGAACTGAAGCCTTCACCCTTTCGGATTGCAGTTGGTTTTCTTGTGTGCCCTGGCCAGGGGCTCCAGGAGGGAGCTGATTTACCGAATTATGGCAGAGCCGCCCCAGCCCACTCCCAAATCATGCCCTGTGATCCCCGAGTTCCGCGTTTTGGGAAAGAATGGGTTAAGGACGTTTTTTCTTTTGTCCCCTTTCCTTTTCCCGAAAGCTTTGGTTTTGCAGCTGTATGCACCACTGTTATCCGAGCAGGGCAATACAGGAAGCCCTCGGGAGCCTGGAATTTATGGGCCTGATGCGGTTGGCATTTTGGCATTCAGCTAATTGCAAAATAATGTGGCATTTAGCCTGGCGCGCGAGGCCAGAAGTGCATCTACTTGGGGCAGCTTGTGACGGCCCTCAGAATGACTCAGGCTTCAACAAAGGGTGTCTGTCCTGCGGGAAATCACCAGAAGAATCCCTTAGCCAGCTTGCTGGGCTCTCGCAAGCGGGGATGGGCAGAGTGGCAGCGGGGGACTCCCCAGACGAGGCCTGCACCCGCTGGTTGGTGATGAGCTCTGCCTCTCGGGAGCTGCTGGCCCCTGGGTGAGTCTGCTCCTGAGTGTCCGGAGGACGATGGAGCGTGAGTGAACGTGGCTGGACGGGGGCTGCAGAGGGAGTGGGGGGAGGGTGCCCTGCCGTGCACACCTGCCCAGGGAGGCCGGAGAGTTGGTGCTTGAGAAAACCAAAACAAAACACCAAAACTAGATGTTCAGTGGACTCCTTGGGATGCCAGATATGAACTGTGCTCTCCAGGGCTTGCAAGGGCCAGTGTTGGGGGAAGTAGATTGCCAGGCCTTTCTTGTTAGGCGCCTCCGGGTGGACCTAAGCTGCCAGTCTAAATGTGCGCATGCTAACGAATCTACTGCAGAAATGTCAGTGGATGCCCCAGGAAGATACGAACCTGGGAGAAATCCAGTAGATCTTAACCAATGGCCCAGGAGATTCGCCTCTGAGATAAAGGAGCAGGCTGCCCCTGGGCCTGCTGGTTTGAGGTGCTTGGCAGGACAGAGCTTTGCTCCTGTGGCTACCATCCCAGAATGCACTTCCCATGCCCAGTCAGGAAAATATCACACCCAGACTCAGAGCCACCCGGAAACCGGGCCAGGGGCGTGAAAGCCAAAGCTAGGCTGAGGATCCCAATCAGGGATCGGGGAGACCCAGGAGGCCTGTCAGACTGGGGGCTGCCTTGATGCTATGCCACATGCCAGCAGGGGCACGCAAGCCGGACAGGTGGTAACAGAGCTTTCCAAAGTAGACAGGCTAGGCAGAAAGGCCTAGTGATCTATTTCTAAAGATTGACCAATGAAAACCCTGGGGATCACCAGAGAACACTGCCCAGTCAAGGGCTGGAAGATGAGCCCCAGCCCCTCGCCCCAACAGGTTGGAAGACCCTCAAGTACATCATGGCCCCAGCAAGGCTGGGCGAGACCTTGTATGATGGGGTCGGGCCTCGTGAATCAGGGCCACGGGATGGCAGCTAACAACTGCAACACAGAGGAGGGTGCCACCTGGGATTTAACTAAACCGGGGGTGGGAGGGGACGGGGAAATCTGCAAAGGACATTATTGGGATCATCCAACCATCAAGTCCGTGCTGACCCACAGCCACCCTATAAACAAGAGCCCTGGGGCGTCGCGGTTGGTTACCAGTTGGGTGCTAACCGCAAGGCAGGCCCTTCAAAACCACTGGCTGTTCCGAGGGAGAAGGCGGGAACTTCTTCCTCCCCAGAGAGTTACAGTCTCAAACTCCCAGGGCAGGTCTGATGGGGTCGCTCTGAGTCGGCATTGTGGGGATGCTTGGTGAAATTGAGACGGGCTGGCTGCGGACGAGAGCACAAACTGTTGTCCGCTGTGGGCGCGGTGTGGCGGTGAGGCCACAAGCAGCTGGGTTTACGCTCACGGCTTTGACCTTGTCGGCTTTGACCTTCTCTCTCCCCAGCTTGAGAACCGCTCCGGGCCGTACGCGCGCCTCGCCTGCCCCGACAAGATGTTGGTGCTCCTCGCCTTTATCATCATCTTCCACATCTCCTCCGCCGCCCTGCTCTTCGTGGCTACCATCGACAGTGTGAGTCTCCTCGCAGCCAGACCCTCGGCATCCTGGCCCCTAGACACCAGGGGGCGGCATGGGGAAGCTTGCCCGGGAGAAACACCCAGGCCTGAGGCTCTGTGACCCAAGGATGGAACGCGGGCAGGTCCCGGTGGGCGAGGCCTTTGTCCCCTTGTTCCTGCAGAGCCCGGCCTTGGGAGCTCCTGAAGGAGCTTGAAAACGATCTGTCCCGACGTCAGAGGTTCTCCACCCCAGCGCTGCTGGCATTTGGGGCTCCAGGCGCCCTCCCACCCCTAGCTGTGCCAGGCGCCCTCCCACCCCTAGCTGGGACAATCAAAACTGTCTGTAGACACTGCCCCCTGGGGACACAATCGGCTCCAGGTAGACCCCATGACCACTGCCCTCCCTGGTCCATGGCTGCTTACCAGCCAGCATGCCCCCCTGGCCGAGCCCTCCCCAACAGTAGTCACCCTGCCCCCCACCCCCTAATACTCAGCTTCTGACTATGAGGCAGGAGTGTGTCTGAAGAATTGCAGTCCCTCGTGGCAGTGAGTGACACATTTGAACTGAGGCCCTCGATGGTCCTCGGGAGTCCCTAGATGGCACGAGATTAAGCGCTCAACTAGTAATTAAAAGTACGCAGTATGAGTATCTCCCCCCCTCTTGCCTGCCCACTGCTGCCTGAAAAAAGGTCAGGTGATCTGTTTCTGAAAGAGAGCTACTCTGCTCTGAAATGCAAGGGGTGGACTGGATGGCAACTCTTTTTTATCTCTTTATTTTCTATTTCTGGCAACTAATCCTTTGGGATGCTGACCCCTGGTCCCAGACACAGAGAGAAAAGCCCCCGTCTTTGGGGCTGCGACCCCCTCAGCCCAGCTCCACCTAGTCCTGTGACCCTGGCCCTCCCCAGAGGGTTCACAGTGAGGCTGCCCTCCTCCACCAATCGGCGACAGGCCGCAGGGCGTCTGTTGAGTGTGGAGTCGGTTTTCATGATCCCAGGACATGTTGCCAGGCCTCAGAAGTAAAACCAAACAGTGGCTGCTGGGACAGCGTAGGATTGCCCCATGGGGCATCGGAGACTGCCAGTCTGTGTGGGAGCAGACTGCCTCTTCTTTCTCACGCAGAGCGGCTGGTGGGCTCGAACCACGGACCTCTCGGTTCCAAGCGGGTGCTTAACCTGCTGCTCCACCCAGGGCTCCTGTGCCAGTGGACTGTGGTGGATGCTTACCAGCTGAATGGGCAGGGGTGTCCAGGGCTGTCGTAGGAGTTCCAGAGCCCTATCTCTTGGCTTGGGGTGGACGGAGAAGGCAGCCCTCTGGGGGTGGGCGCCCCACGCAGGCACTGCAGCACTGGAGCGGACGGATCATTCCCATCCACGCAGCCTCTCCCGCCCTCTAAACATCGTCCTTTTCTCACTGCCCGTGTGGATTGCTTCTCGGGCCCTGAGCCGGTCCTCTGGGTGGTGCAAGTGGTTAGGCACGTGGGTGCTCACAGGCCGGCTGGAGGCTCCAGTGCCTGTCACAGGCCCGTCAGCAGGAAGGCCCCGCGCTCTGCTTGTGAGGGACCAGCCCTGTGGAGCAGTTCCATGCCAGCCTACATGGCAGGTGGGGGGAGAGGCAGAGATGGACATCCCGCTGGCATCTCGCTTCCTGTCCCCTCTCCCCTCAAGGCCCACAGGGCCCTCACTGCTCATGCTTCGGCGGACGGCTGCTGTATTAGTCTGGGTGCTTTAGAGAAACAAATCCACAGCAACTCATGTATAAGAGAGTTTTATGTAAAGAAAGCGCGCATCACGAAAACATCCCAACCCAATGCTGCCCAAGCCCACAAGTCCAACATTAACCCATTAACCCAACACCAGTCCACAAAGTCCTCCACCTCACAAAACAGAGGCAATGATGCCGACTGCAGGAGGAAAGCTGCATCTCAGCACTGGCAGGGGTCTCCACATGGCTGCTCCAGCACCCAGGGCTGCATCAGGGTAGGTCCATGTGGCTTCTCCTTGGGGATGTCTTGTAGGAAGCCAATCTTGCAAGCTGAAGCAGGGAGCTGCTAAGGCAGCTGCACCCTGGTGCGACCATTACAAAGCAAGAGACCCGAGAGCTAGAAAGAGACGAGGCTCACCACCCATTTATCCCTCTGCCTTTCAATTAGCCCCACATGTGTTTATCGGCCAGGTTGGCACAATTAACTAACTCAGCTGCCTCAGTGTCACCCGGGCCCACCCCAGCCCTCAGGGTGGTAACGAGGCCCCGCCCCCCAACGGTCAGCCTGAGAAGAACAGGGTGCTGCGCAGCTGAGGAGCATGCTCCTGACCCACCCCGCGCCATTCTGCTTTGTTTCAGGCCTGGTGGGTGGGAGACCAGTTCTACGCAGACATCTGGAGAATCTGCATCAACGACTCAAACTGCACAGAGATCAATGACACCTATTCTGGTGAGTGCGAGCGAGTCCAGGGGCAGCGGAGAGGAGGAAGCCCCTCGGTATGATGGACGGAGGACAGAGTGTCTTCGAAGATGGGCTAAAGGCGACAACCCCGTGCGGGTGCCACAGGACCGCATCGTGTCCTGTTCATGTCGGCACACACCGGTCGCTGCGAGTCAGAACAGACTCGATGGCACCTGGCAGCGTGAGGGCACCCAGCTGGGACTGAGGACAGAGAAGCCTCCAATCGGGCTTTTCTGAAATGCTTCACTCCCCACTCCTGGCCCAGCGACGGGGCCCCACTGACGGGGTGTACGAGCTCAGTGGCTGGAACCCACCAGCTGGTCCGTAGGCCTGGTGACCTGGTCCTAAAGGCGACTGCCGCAGAAAGCCGACGCGGCAGTTCCACTTGGATCCACAAGGTCCTTAGAGGTTGGCGTCCACTGGGCCGCACACAAGTGACTACTGCAGGGTGGTGACTGCAGCAGGGCCAGCCAGAACTGGGAAGCCCGACTTCCTCACTTCTCAGTTCCTTGGCAAAGCTAACGGTCACTCTGGAAAATTTTCTCCCCTCTTTCATCCAAGCCTCGTCTCTACCTAGGCCCAGAGGCTGGGTCTCCCCATCACAGTGTTAGGCTGGGTTCCTTTTATGGACTGTGGGGCCTTGGGCATATCATTTCAGTTCTGGGAATCCAGCTTCCTCCGCTATAAAACGAAGGCAGCGGCCATGCACCTGCTGTGCCTCCCTCATTAAACAAGCTAAGATACACAAAGCCCAACCCACTGCTGTCTGCCCCCTGGGACGCAGCGATCCTGCACAAGGTTCTCAGGCTGCCAGGCTTTGCAGGAGCAGCCAGCCTCATCTTTCTCCCGAGGAGCGACTGGTGACTTTGAACTGCTGGCCTTTCAGTTCGCAGCCCAGTGCTTACCCCACCACGTCACCAGGGCTCCTTAAGCACACTAAAGGGCTTCGTAGATTAGAAAATCCGACTGAAAGCACGCTCACTACCCTGTCACTGTGTATCCAGCGGCTCTGTTTTCTTTGAGGGGAATTTCAGGGGTGGGAGCCCTGGTGGAGAAGGAGCCCTGGTGGCATGGTGGTTATGCATCAGGCTGCAAACGGCAAAGTCAGCAGTTCAAAACCACTCTATATTAGGCAGGGTTCTCTAGAGAAGCAAAATCAGGACACGTATGTATATATATATATACACACACACACACACACATAGGAATAAGTTTATATATAGTGAAAAAGAATACGAGGGGGTACCAACAAAACCCCAGAATAGCGCTGGGCGGAGCAGAGCTTTCGTAGTGCACATTATTCCAGCTAGGTGAGCATCGAGCAACTCGCCCTGAGCTAGTGCACTCAGTGGCACCGCCTGGGAAGGTTCCCTCTGGTCACAGTGAATTTTTTTGTAAAAGCAGTTTCGCTCGAGCCTGTGTTTTTGTGATGGCCGATTTAAGAGAACAGCATGCAGCCAAGAATGTGCGTCCCTCTCCTGGCAATAAATAGCCAAGTCTCACACTCCAGGCTCCAGAAAGGCCTCGCTGCCCTCATCTGCATCGGTGCACATTCCAAGTGGCACAGCCAGCTGCCATCCTTGGGTCAGGCCCCTTGTTTCTGACGATGGCAGTCAGGAGCTTCGGTTGCTCGGCAGCCCTTCTTCCAGAAGGAGAAGGTGCCTTGGCGGTCCGTGCGGTGTCACAGCTTATCCCTACGCGTCTAGATTAAGATTCTAGCAGGATCTCTCAGCCTGTGCTTTTCCAGCTTTGCTTCTCCTTCTGGGACACGCGCGTTTCACCCAGTCGAGTCTTCCTGCATCACTGCACGTGCCGTGTCCGAACTGGGAAGAGCCGTTCGAAGCCCTGTTCACCCTCTGAGCCTTCCATCCCACCTGTGGAATGATTGTACAAGGTTGTAAAACAGCAACGAAATTAAAACAAAGAAATATGAAAAGAGACTATCGGGCCCGAGAAGCCTAAACTCTAGTTTAAATGTTTCTTAATTGAGGTCAGACTAACATAATATCAAAAGAAGCATTTCAAGTCCACAATTCAGTAGTGTCTGCATCGATAGTGCTGTGTGACGACCACTCTGGCTTGTTCCAGATCATCCTCAGCCCCCAAAAGGAACCCCTGTACCATCAGCAGCCACCCCCTGTCTATCCTCGCCAAGCCCCCAGCCCCTGCTTTCTCCCTCTGTGGATTTGTCTATTCCGGATCCTTACACGAATGTGTCGTCTATTATTGAATTGCCTCCTTTCACTTAGCATAATGTTTTCGAGGTTCATCCACCTTGTCACAGGTGATCAACAAGCCTCAAATCTTTTCATAAAAAGCTTGCCAACCTCTGTTAGAAGGACCTTTCACTGGAGGGCGGTAGGTGCAGGCCCTTTGGCTGCCCTTGTGCTGATCATCCTGCACATGGCCACTGGGACTCCTGCACTCTGGCCGGCGGTCACCTCCACTCCAGAGCAGCCAGAGCCTGCGGAGCCTGAGAGAGGTGGGCCTGCAGACCTGTCTTGGGGGCTTCCAAGACCCAGGGGGCCCCAGGCGGGCCTGGGTCCTCACCATGCGCCATGCCCTCTGCCCACAGACTACACCACCCTGCAGGCCATCCAGGCCTCCATGATCCTGTCCACGGTCCTCTGCTGCATCGCCTTCCTCATCTTCCTGATGCAGCTCTTCCGGCTCAAGCAAGGAGATCGGTTTGTCCTGACCTCCGTCATCCAGCTCATGTCTTGTAAGTAACAGGGCGGGCTTCCCGGCAAAGCTGTCCACCTCCTCCATGCCCCCCACCCCACACGCACACCTACACCTATCCAGTGTGTCCAGGCCCCAGCCCACCCAGCCTGCAGTCTCCACACCTGCCTTCCCTCAGCCCACCCTGGACTGGAGCGTGACCCCCCTCGACCCAGTTTTAGAACAGAAAGCCCCAGTCCTGGGAACCAGTCCAGCTCTCCCCATGGGGCCTTTAGCTGCAAAGCCCAGTGCGTCCCTACAGGGCATAGGCGGTCCTGCTAGGTGAGACCCCTAATTTACATCCCCAGTACGCCTCTGGGCTCTGCTGGCATTTGAAATATTAGTAGCACTGTTTGCAGCATTGCGGGCCCAGAGGACAGCACATGGACAAATGGGTGGTCCAGCCAGCAAGGATGAGAAGGCGGGTGGCTGTATGGTAGGCAGCAACGTTGAGCCACCCCCCGGCCATGGAGTCACTTATGTGGGGTGTCCAAGGCTGTGAATCTTTCTACCATGGAGCGGCTGGTGGGCTTGGGCCTTTTACCACCAGCCCCACCAAAGTAAGACAGCAGCCCCGTTGCCTCTGCATTGGCCTGGACATGGAGTAGAATGGGACGTGGGAGCTCGGCAGGGCTGATTTTCCAGCAGGAGATGGACAGGACTCTCTGAGGAGGCACGTGGGTGGACTGGAATCACCCTCTAGGGAGCAGCCCGGCGTGTGGCCCTGTGCACTGCCCTAGGGTTCTCAGTGCCAAGGACAGCGACGAACGACAGTGTCCCACGCGGCCCCGTGGGGTGGGGTGGGGGGACCGTGATGGACCTGTCTCTGCTTTTCCCCCTGCAGGCCTATGTGTCATGATTGCGGCTTCCATTTACACGGACCGGCGCCAGGACCTGCACGAGAAGAACTTCTTTTTTTACCCCGAGCAGTCGTCCTCCGAGGGCAGATACGGCTACGCCTTCATCCTGGCGTGGGTGGCCTTTGCTTTCACCTTGGTCAGCGGCATCATGTATCTAATACTGAGGAAGCGCAAATAGAAACCCGCACGACCCTCTCCCTGCCTTGCAAAACCCACATGCAGATAACCCGTGTGTATATAACCTCCCCCCGCCCCCACCCCACGGCTTTTCTAGCAAACAGATGGTTTCCTTTAAAAGCCAAGAAAAGAGGTGTGGTTTTTGTTTTTGTTTTTGCATTCTTGACATCAGATCATAGACGATGACGGCGGGGCTGGGATTCAGAGCTGCCGGTCACGACGGTCCTACCAGGCAGAGCCAGAGCGCCGTTTTGCTCAGAGAGATGCTTCATAACCTCAGAGATGTGATGTGACAAAAAGACCAGGAGTCTTGGGACATGCTTCCTCACCCAGCTTCCCCTACCTCAAAACTCTGGGGCGTGGTCAACGGGCTCGGAGGGGCTTGGCAGGGCTTGGCGGGACACAGCTCCTCAGATGGTGTGCCCAAGGGCCTGTGAGAGGCGGGGGAACCACTGACGTGGCCCTGCAGTGGGCGGGGGATTGGCTGGCTCAGAGCCACTCAAATGGCTGGCCTTTGCCAAGGTAGCTTTCACCCTTGGTATCAGATTGAGGCTTAGCCTCAAGCAAAGACTCTCAAAATGTGATCCCAGTGCCCCTTTAAAAGGCCAACTCTCAAGCCCCTCCTCAGGCCTGCTAAATCACAGCTTTGCGCGGGAGGCGTGGAGCCTGCATTTACAGTGGGCTCCTCGGGTGTGCTTAAGTACCCTCAAGGCGGCAGCAGCAAGGCCAGGAGGGCGGGCAGGGCTGCCTCGCTCAGGTTGGGAATGGGGGCCTAGGTCAAACTGCAGGTCAGAATGGTGGCCTTTCTTCTTGACCGCCTCTTCCATGGCTGTTTACATCCGGGCCACTTAACACCAGCTCCGGGCCATGCACCCCTGCAGCCAAACACCCTGGGATGCTGCCTGCTCTCGGACTAGCCTGGAGGGCCTTGCACTCTTACTCTCTCCGTGCCTTGGGCTGTCCAGCTGAGTAGCCTATAATACCCTTCCTTCCCCCACCGTTTCTACAGCCTCAGAGAACCCATCTACCACCGTCCATCCTCCTATCCATCCATCCTATCCATCCGTCCATCCTCCCATTAGAAACCACCAAGCGCTGGCTGTATTCCAGGCACAGAAACAATCTCCTCTGGAGGCTCACAGTCTAGTGGAGACAGATTAAAAGCCAATTAAGAAAAATAATTACAAACTGAAACAAAGACTGCACTGAGCGCCACCGTGGATTGAAAACAGAGGCCGTGGGATGGTTTGGGGGTGGAGCACCTGCTGGCCACCCTACCCGCAGATGACATTTGCTGCAGTGCCCGAGAATCACCCTCAGAGAGGCCTTCCTCCTGCTCTGGGCCTCAGGGTGGGGACTGGTGAAGAGAGCTTGGGGCTCAGCCTTTAGCGGGGGATCTGATGGGTAGGGTCTGGGTGGAGCCTGGGAGGACATATGAGGACCAGTGGGTTTGTCCTTGGGTGTAAAAGCGCTTGGCGATGCAGGTGAGCCAGGAAACGCCCCGAGGGAGCCGGTCTTCCCACCTGGCTGCCCTTCCCCCTATTGCTGGGGGTGGGCCGCGTCCATCACATCTCTGCACTGGTGCTATTGAAACACAGTTGCACGTGACCTTCTGTTAGTGGAATGAGGATCTGCCACCACCCTCCCTCCTTCCAGTGGGATTGTGGTGGTGTGTCTTCCTGGAGAAGTCTGGGGACCACGGGACACACCTTCTCAGTGCGGAACTGGATTGTCTCCCCACTCACTTAATTTTCAGCAAAAGAGTCTTGAATGCTTATTCCTTTCCAGACCCTGTGTGAGGCTGTAACAGAGCTGGGCAGATTCCAGCGCCCTCCATGCCCTTGCGGAGTGGACAGCCTCTACCACAGGGCCCTCCCGGTGGACAGGTTGCTAGTACAGAGCCGGGTGAGCTGGGGCCTGGGGCAGGGCAAGCTGACCCCTCCTGCCTCCAGGGGTGTGGGTCACTCTCCTAGAGTCTGCCAGACGATGCTTGAGCCTTGTGGAAGAAATTAGGTCTAAAGCTCCCCCCCCACACACACATACACCCTGGCAACCCGGGACCACAGCAATGCATGAGTCCCCCACCCCACCCCCAACCGACCCACAGGGGTACAGGAATATCTGTCTCCAACATGAGCCTGTGGGTTTCCCTGGCTGCTGTCTCTGCCCTATGGCACCCAGTGGTCACCCTGCCTGGGAGGCCTTTCCCCACCCTGACGCAGGAAAATGGAGCAAGGTGGGGTGTGGGGAGAGATCCTGGCCTTCCCACCTGCGGAGAGGCCGGCGCTCGCCAGATGCACAACGGAAACTAGAAATTAGCCACGACCCAAACATTAGGACCAAGTGTATCCCCTTTCTGTGGCCACGACTGCGCGTTTGATGACAGTTTATCAAGTACTGTAATTCTTTCTGTGGAGGACGCACTAACTCAGCTTTTCATTTGCATTAACACTTACCTTTACCTGGGTCTCCGCCCCCACACGTTTGGAGAGTGCGGGGCTTGTCGCTTTGCATCCGTGACTGTGGGGGACCTCAGGGACCGGCTCTACACCTGCACACTCCCTGCTCCAGGTGGCTTACCTGTATGGCCCACCCTAATGGACACGCTCAAGTTAGGATGCTCCGGATTACACCATGATGAAGAAACCTGGGGTCCCAGGCCTGCAGGTCTACCAAACCCAGTTGCCCCCTTGGGTGCTGCAACGCAGTTTCAAACCTGCCTGGGTGGGGACCGAGTCACACTCTCACTCGTCCTGCAGTCCAGCAAGTAGTACACCTGTGTGCGCTGGGAGACAGCCGTGACGGGGGAACGCCAGGGACAGGCCTAGAGGCTGAACCTGAATCTTGGTTTGGGAACAAATGTGATTTTAGGGGAGTTAGGTTTTTTCTACTTAATGTGCCTTTAAAATAGCCCATTTTCTATGTTTTGTATAATCTGAAAGTGTACATGAAAAATAAACCTGTCAAACCAAATTGCTGGGAACAACAGACTTGCCTTTGTCCAAATGTGATGACGTTTGGGGGCGGGGGTGGCGTGTGTGTGTGTGTGTGTGTGTGTGTGTGTGTGTGTGTGTGTGCAGGGAAAGCCTTTTGGAAAGCATGGGGTCATTTGGAGTTCTATTCGAGATGCTAATGGATGGTGTTTCCAGCAAGCAACTGATGGCCAGTGAATTTCCCTGGGATAGTCTCCCTTGGCTTCGTGGGTGAGGGACCTGTGTGGCCACATGGGAGCCCACTCCTGAAAGGGCCTTGTCCTTGGCTGGCACTGAAAGGGCTCTGTCGTGATCTTGGTATTCCAGACAAGCAGCACATGTCCTTTGGCGCTGGTTCCAACGGTGGGTGCAGGCAGTTCTGTCCTGGACATTTAACAAGCCCCGTGGGCTCTTAAGACTGTAACTCTTTATTGCAAGAGACAGCCCTGTCCTCCTCCTATGTAGCGGCTGGTGGTTTCAAATGGCTACAAAGGAAGGATCTATTTCCTTGCCTCTACATAGGAGTTGCTGAGCAAAACCTCTGGGCAGCCGTGGTCCACATTTGCGTTTATAAGAGTTTGTTTGGTTTTGTTCTCTGCATCAGCTTGACTAGAGAGACAAATCCAGCGACACTCGTGTGTGTATCAAAAATGGCTTTATATCAAGAAGTCATTATTTATCAAGAAATCATCTCAGCCCAGTCCAATACAAGTCCATAAGTCCAATACGAGTCCATAAGCCCAATTCTAGTCCATAAGTCCAATGAGTCCATAAGTCCAATACGAGTCCATAAGTCCAATACGAGTCCATAAGTCCAATACGAGTCCATAAGTCCAATTCTAGTCCATAAGTCCAAAATGAGTCCATAAGTGCTATGAGTCCATAAGTCCAATACGAGTCCATAAGTCCAATTCTAGTCCATAAGCCCAATATGAGTCCATAAGTCCAATGCTAGTCCATAAGTCCAATACTAGTCCATAAGTCCCCATTCAGACTCAAGCAGCCACATGCAGTGATGCAGAATGCAGAAATCACGGGCTGGTGGGTGCAGAGTCCTGTGCATCCAAGGTCAGTGGAAATGTGGCAGGGCACCGGCAGCTCCCAGGGTGAACAGCAATAGGAAAGAGAAGGGGGACAGAGAGGAAGAGGCCCGTTCTCTGTCCCAGTGTCCTCTATGAGTAGGCCACACTCCCAAGGAAGCCCCAACAGGCTGTGACCTGATTGACAGGTCTGACTGCACCCCGAGCCTAGAGTTGACATAAAGTCATCTAAGTACCAGTCTCCTTGGCAGGTAAGTGGTAGTTACCTTGCAGCATTCAGCTTTATGTTTCTTTCATTCAGGAAGCCAGGCCTAAAGTCCAGTGATTCATCCAACAAATATTTATGTACTCACTATGGCACGAGCATTGTGCTGGGTGGCAGGGACAGAATGATAAACCTGGTCCATGCCAATCTCAAGTTCCC
>NW_022103901.1:39181104-39183444 GCF_000313985.2 Echinops telfairi | reverse complement strand
AAAAACCCTCACTGTCACAGAGTCAATGCTGACTCATAGTGACCTTATAGAACAGAGTTGAACTGCCCTGTGGTTTTCCAGGACTGTAACTCTGTATGGGAGTAGAAAGCCTCCTCTTCTTCTCCCATGGAGCAGCGTGTGGTTTCAAACATACAATCCCTAGCCACCAGAGCTCCTAACCCAATCCCAGATAGAGGTAATGAAAGTGCCGTGATTACCACTAGGGACTGAATCCCCTTCACTGGAGTTACATTTCTGAACCCCACAGGAAGACCAGGGAGCTGACTATGGAGGAGACAACCAACAGTATCTACAACAGGCCCACCCAAGTGCAACTTTAGCTCCACAACTGCACTGCAAAGACAATTCTTAAACATCCATGGACTGAACTCCTTCCCTAGAGAAACACACCGTGAAGTCTCAACCCGTTGCCATTTCCAGCTGTCCATTGAGTCTCTTATCGCTCTGCTCTTACTCTCTCCAAAGGTGGCTCCTCGTGGCCCAGTTACCTATGGCTCAAACTTAAAACTCATATATTCCCACATGTACCGAATATGTAATGTGTGTGTGGGGGGGGGATGGGAATGACAGACAACAAGATGAAAACAACAAATACACCTCTTTGGAAAAGTGATAGGCAAAGAGAAACAGTGCCCAACAGCCAGGTTCACTGCTGTTCACAAAGATTGAGAAGTTCCTACCTGGGTAGTGGTGTGAGACTCTTGGTCACTCAATTTACAGCCCCGCTCTGATCAGTGGAGGGTCTCCCTCATCCACTGTCTTCCACGGCCATACCATGGTGAGCAACAGGGGAGGCCCTTTCCTTCCTGTGGTTGCGAGGCCTAGAGTCTCGGGAGTGGCTCAAGGATGGGAAGTCACTCATTGGTCCAGGTCACATATGAGGTGCCTTTGGCTTTGCAAGGTCAAGCCAACCAAAGACCTTGTCTGTATGTAATCGGCTTTATTAGGGAAGTCAGCAGGTTACAATTCGGGATCAGAATTGTCTCTTCCCAGACATGCCCAAAGGCAGGCCTCTTTCTGGTCCTCAATCTCTCATCCACGATGTTTAGGGCTGCCAATAAATGCCCAAAGGGCACACCACTCCACCAGAAGCCATGGCCTGAAGGTGCGTGACTAACTCTGTTGGCCAGAAACCTAGCTCCTCAACTAAGTGCTCACATTCCACGAACAAGCCTCCTGCCCAACGGCACTTGGCGTCACCCACTCTGTGGGCGGGGGCTCACTGCTCCGTCTTGGCTGCTGGTTCCCGATTCTGCTGCTGCGACTCCTCTGCCGCTTCTCTGGTGTCTTCACTCTGTCCTTGGATCCAGGAAGTGAAGTATGCAGGGATCTCAGGCCCACTCCCGCCTCTCTTTTCTTCTTTCTGTTTTTGAAAAATAAAAATGTATAGGTCTTTATTACACAAAAATATCATATTGTGAAGCTCTTGTTTCTCTTCATATCATATCCATAATACACTTTGGAAGACTTCCACCTCTCTAATCCCTGGCTCTCTTCTTGATGTAATGAACTCCCCACTTATGCACCTGAGCTGGCTCATTTCATAGCCAGCAGCATGGCAAAACTAACTCATTCCCTCGTTAGAGTTCCAAGTTTTTACCACCACAATTAAGCTGTTAACAATCACTCACAGCTGAATTATATAACTCTAGCTACACACATCATCCGTCTGTCCCCTACCCCTTGGTGGGAGTTTGAAAGGCTATTGCTAGAAGACCCATATTAGGTCTGTACTGTAGGTAGTAACTTCAAGCCCTCATCCAACTTATCTCCCTAGATGTACCCCTTTGTCTGCTAAGAATACCAGAGGGTCTGGGCTGTCTTGTTTAGTAATCCTGGATAATGGAAAGAACTGATAGATTTGAATACTGGTGTTGGTGGAGAAGTGTTGAATATAAGATGGACAGCCAGAAGGATGAGCAGATTCATCTTAGAAGAAATGCAACCAGGATGTTCCTTAGAAGGGAGGATGGCAAGACTTCAACTAAGCTGCTTTGGACAGTTATCAGAGGAGACCAATTGCCAGAGAAGGACGTACGGTGTGGTTGAGATGGGTCCATGAAAATGAGGGGAATATTCAATGAGGTGGGCTGACATCACAGCCACGATTGGTGGAAATATGCCAACTATCATTAGGATGGCACAAATGTGGGCAAGGTTTCATGCTGTTATACACGAGGTCACCAAGAGTTGGAGCTGACTCAACCACAGCAAACCCCAAAAAACATCTGTTCTCGCTTTCTGTTTTTCCTTTGTCCTCTCCACTCACTCACTCACTCACTCACTCACACACTCACTCACTCACACACTCACTCACTC
>NW_022103901.1:39176951-39180374 GCF_000313985.2 Echinops telfairi | reverse complement strand
CAGTCCTTGAAGAAGGACAGCATACTTGGCAAATCATGGGTCCAGTTGAGAGTAAAACAGCACCTGACCGTGTTGGGCGTCTCCTTCCTATGTCTCTTGCTCACAGATTCACTCCACTGCCCCTACACCTTCCCTGCACATCAAGTGCCACGTCACCCACCTCATACAAACTCGCCAATCAGGACAATACATGATGCTCTCCTAACTCCAGCACCTGAGGGTTTATCTACCCACACCACCCTAATGTCAGGGCTTCTCTGCTTCTCTGCTCTTCCTCCACTGTGGAGAAGCCCGGCAGACTGCTCTTCCCAATAAAACCTGTTGCTAATACCCGTGCTCCCTCAGCTCTCTTTTTTCTAGCATTTGGTGCCGCAACCCAAGTGGGGGTAGCACCAGGACTGCACCAAATATCTTGGGTCGATTACCTTCCCAGACTCCCTTACTTCCAGGACCTTCCAGAGTGGGTATCTCCAGGGAACTTCTCCGTTTGCTAACAGACCCTGCATCCAAACACCAGCAGATTCTGGGTGAGTGCTGATTTGGGTTCCCCTTCTCAAGTCTTCCACCTGTCTCTTTATGGCCTTTTGGAAATCCTGGTACTAGGTCAGACGACTCTCAGCCCCGGCGGCTTGGGTGGCATTTAATGAGGTGGGGAAGGTGCCTTCCTAACCTGCCACCCCACTTATCTTGGGCCTAAGATATTCACCAATGATTCTCCCTAAGTTCGTTAAACTTTTCAGGAGCTCAAATTTGACTCACCCTCCCCAACTCCATGGTGGAATAACCAATCTAGGCTACCACAAAATTAGCCTGTGGGGTACCTAATTGCAAATCTTAAACCTCTGGGTCTTTCCCATTATTTAACCAATACTTCTAACTTTCCTATGTTACCAGACAGGGCTTCAATACAGATTGGACAATGACTCAAATGGCCACAAGGTGGCACTCTCGATTTTAAAATCATTCAGGAGCTTAATAATTTTTGTCAGCATAATGGCAAATTTTTCAAAGTTTCCTATGGCAAACTTCCTTTCTCCTTTCTATGTCACCCCCATCTATGTCAAAACTACCATTTCCCAATTCCTACTGGTTCAGGGAAAGCTGTCTCTCGCAGACAATCAATTCCCTTTTGATCCTTTCGACCACTCACCTCCATCTAAAGCCACATCTGCCGCCCATCCCCCTTCTCCACCTGTGTCTACTTTCTCTCCTCCCTGGTACAAGCCTCCTCCAGTCTTGTCCCTAACCTCTCTGGCTCCTGCCGCCTCCTCCGACCCATTACCCTCTAATTTCACCATTTTCTCCCCTATCACCCCCTCCTCCTTCTTCTTCGCCACCATCTCCCTCCCACTGCCACCATCTTCTGAGCTATCTGACACTTCCCACGGTCGCCATTGTCTCCACTCCACGCGCTTTCATGCTCAGCCCTTCCTGGCTCAAAAGCCTCTTCTATATACTTCCAAATTCCAGCTTCAGACCCTGCCCCATGTCTCCCTCTCCGTGAGGTGGCAAGGGCTGAGGGATTAGTTAAAGTGCATGTTCCTTTTACTCTTTCTGACTTATCTGCTCTGGGAAAACATCTGAGACTTTTTGCCCCTGACCCAGACATTTATATTAGAGTTCAAATATCTCACTCAGTTTATGACCTTACCTGGCATGACATTTATACTATTCTTACAACTATTCTGTCTCCCAAAGACTGGGAGTGAGTCTGGGTAGCAGTTCAACAGAGAGGTGATGAAATTCATGCCCAGAACCAGAATAAACCAGTGGTCTCCAATGGTGGCAGTTCCCCGATGAGACCCTGACTGGAATTATCAACTCAGTCGTGGGGACCACACTCTCCAGATGACATGGCTATGCACCTCATTGAGGGCTTGAAAAGATGGTTAATAAAGCAGTCAATTATGACAAGATTAAGAAATCCTTCAGGACCCAAAAGAAAATCCTGCCCAATTTTTATCCCACCTCTTGGAGGCTTTCTTTAAATGCACCAGGGTTGATCCCTCAATACCAGTTGGCACCACTTTACTTCATTCACACTTTATCTCACCATCAGTTACTGACATTAAGAAAAAACTTTAAAAGTTTGAGGAAGGTTCCCAGACTCCACAACTAGACCTCCTCAATGCAGTCGTTTAGGTTTTCAATAATAGGAAGGAACAGGAGAAATTATATAAGGTAAAAAGGTACCAAGCTAAATAACAGAAGCTAACTAATGCCCTTCAGGGCAATTTTGGAGGATCCAGACCAATAAACATTGGGCAACAAATGAGTAAGCCATCCAGACCCTGCCTTAGGTGTTCTAAGACAGGACATTAAGCACTTGAATTTCTCAATCCTCATCCCCTGCTAAAGCCATGCCCACTGAAGGCAAGGGGGGCACTGGGGAACTGATTGCCTTTTCCACCAGAGAGTAGGAAGGACAGTCTCTTCCATAATACCTCTGGAACCTCCAGCTAAAGGTGCCTCCTTGCCAAGGTTTGTCGGCTTTGCCATAGAGGATTGACTGTGCCCAGGGTCAATGCCCCCATGGAGATCACCCATCTTGAGCCCCGGCTAATGATCATCATCACAGGTAAGCCGATGTCTTTTAGGCACGGAGGGCACTTATTCAACACTACCTGAACATTCAGAACAAACTTCATTAGCACTCACCACTATTGAAGGAGTCTCGGGTATAATTTCACAACCCCTGATTATACAACCACTCTTATGTAGCCCTTACAATGTACAATTCTCATACCAGTTTCTAGTCATCCCCAAATGCCCTATCCCCCTACTGAGCAGAGATATTCTTACTAAATTCAAAACAGCAGTAACTTTTCATTTACTGGGGGCTCCCGGGCTCCAAGCTTGTTGTTTCTCTTACAAGCAACACCAAACACTCTTCCTGCCTCATCCCCCTCCCCCGCCCAATAGCTCTAGTGTCCCAACACCCCCCACCAATTCCTTTCCTGTACCGCCTGCTCTAGTTAACCCACAGGTTTGGGGTGCCACCCCACCCTGTGTTGTCAGGCATCATCACCTGTTTATGTCAGATTGAAAGGCCCCTCTAAGTTCCCCAAGGTTCCTGAAATCCCTATAGGTCTCAACAGTTGAAGTGCCTTAAACCCATAATTTAAGGTGACCAGATTTTAACATTGGTAAAGCCGGACACCATTGACGGGGGGTGGGGTTCTTGATTAAAAATTTGGTCTATATAGAGCAACAAAAAAGGAAAGAGAGGAAAGAGCTGGGAGGCAAAGGGCCTCTATAGAGGTCTAAATAAAGGCATTACACATGTAAATATATTTATATATGAGGATGTGGAAATAGATCTATGTACATATATCTATAGATTTAGTATTAAGGTAGCAGATGGACATTGGGCCTCCACTCAAGTACTCCCTCAATGCAAGAATACTTTGTTCTATTAAACTG
>NW_022103901.1:39174395-39175527 GCF_000313985.2 Echinops telfairi | reverse complement strand
GATTTAACCTTTCCTTATCAATATATTTTTTAATAATGATACCTCATTAAAAAGATCATTTTCTGAAATATTACTATATGGGAAATTTTGAGTGATATGATCGAATAATTTTTGCACATCATTCCAATTAAGTTCTTATTTTAATGTAACCCAATGAAAATGTTCAATATCATTGTAATGTACCATCCACTCTTCTAAATAATCTATGCAGTTACTATAGAACTTTTAACGTGATTCACGATATCTGCACGATTTATTGCACCTTGTTCTTCTAGCTGGCTTATACTATTACAGATAGTTAACAGAAGAAAATTATTTTCTAACCGCTCTTGACACTGAAATTTTAAATTATTAACTTCATTTGCTACTTCACCGAAATTTTGTCACCTTCAATAAATTTTATAGCATTTTGAAAAAGAGCTGCTTGATTGTGTACAAACTGTAGCCAAATTTTTGAAGATTCTTTTTCAAAAAACTCTTCTAAAATTCTAGGACATTTATCCTGTGATAGAAAGTAGTATTTCAAAGGATCATATATTTTCAAAATTCTTTTGACAGCTGTCAAAAGAGCTAACCAGCGCGTTTTATTGTATCCAAGTGTTTTCTGATATTTGCCTTCTGCAGTTTCACAAAATTCTTTAAGCATTTCAACGCATACAGTGTATATATAGAAATAATATATTTTAATGACATTTTCCGCATCTATGGGCAACAAATCAGCAGCTATTTGAATGGTGTTATATATTATGTGTGCTGCACAACCAACACCAATAATGTTTTGATTAAGGTTTTTGTTTAATTTATTAAAAATATTATTTGTACCTCTCCTCACTTTTCCTCCAAAATTTGCATTCGTGTTGTCTGCACAATATGCAATCATTTTATGTTTTAAATTGTTTTTTTCCAAAATATTAATAATGGAACTGAAAATTATTTCAGAAGTTTCGCCGGGCAAAGAAACAAAATCTAAATTTCTAATTTTTATTCCAGTCTCCGAATTAAAAAATCTAATAATGGTTGGAAATAACTTTATAGCCCCCTTGCAGAGGGGTCTCGGGGAGGAGATGAGCCAGTCAGGGTGCGATGTAACAATGATGAGAAATACAACCTTCCTCTAGTTCCTAAAGGTTTC
>NW_022103901.1:39171616-39172654 GCF_000313985.2 Echinops telfairi | reverse complement strand
GACTGTCCCGCCAAAAGCGGGCCATCTGTTCACCTTACAATCTCAAAACTCCTCAAGGCAGCTCTGTTAAGGCCCACCCACTCTCTAGACACATCCATTCTGCTGGTCATTAAACCCGGTGGCAGTTACACACTTGTTCAGGATCTTAGAGCCTTGCTATCCATTCCGTTGTTCCCAGCCCTTACACACTATTCTCCACTATCCCATCTAATATTACTTAAAATAAGGTTTAAATTTAAAGATGCCTTCTTTACTATCCCTCCCAATAAAAGGTCCCAAGACCTTTTGGCCTTCACCTGGACATCCTATTCAATTCCTTTACATTGATGTGTGGGTTAGCCTCCTTCAGAATCCCCTTCTTTGATTGAAGAAATGTGCCAGACAGGCAGGACTGCGTGTTATGTTTGTTGTAAAATCAAAAGCACCAAGCAGTGAAGCTCCAGCACTGGCCAGTGGGAAGAGAGTCTGGTTGTGCCAGAATGCAGAGACAGTAAAGCTGAACTTGAGGGTATGCAGTAAGTTGTAGAAGGCTTGACTAGAAGTGAACTTTATTTGTCTTGGTTTACAAAACCTGCATGTAGTGAGTTTTTAAGAAGAAAGGACAAAAACTCCTCAAGGCAGCTCTGTTAAGGCCCACCCACTCTCTAGACACATCCAACCTAGAATAAGCCTATTATTTTGCAGTAGCATAGCAAAGATCATAGCTCCCAAGCCTGAAAAAGCAGCTCCATGGTGCTTATTAGCAGTTTGTAATATGCAGATGGAACAACGTTACTTGCTGAAACAAAGAGGACTTAAAGCAATTAATGATGCAGGCCAAAAACTACAGCTTTCAGGATGGATCACAACTCAATGTAAAGGAAACAAACATCCTCACAAGTGGACCAATAAGCAACATCAGGAAAATGGAGAAAAGACTGAAGTTGTCAGGGATTTCGTTTTACATATGTACATGCCTTTATTTAGACCTCTATAAATGCCCATTTGCCTCCTAGTTCTTTCTTCTATTTCCTTTGACTTTCCTCTTGTCCCACTATC
>NW_022103901.1:39168895-39170358 GCF_000313985.2 Echinops telfairi | reverse complement strand
TTATTCCCTCTCAGAAAGAATCCTGGTGGCACAGTAGTTACACACCGGGCTGCTAACCACAGGTCAGCAGTTCAAAACCACCAGCTGTCTTGGGGAATTACCACTCCTTTCAAGAATTACAGTCTCAGAAACCCACAGGGGCAATTCTCGCCTGCCCTGTAGGCTCACTGAGTCGGCATCAACTTGATATAGCACTGAGCTTGTCTCCCTTTTCTAGAGCAGCCGTGTCCTATCAAGTTACCTTTTGAGTCTTCCTTGGCCCACGTGTGAGCCTTCTCCAGCCTATGCCACAGGGCATGGTCAGCCGGTCATCCTATGTCCTCCAAATATGCTCCTCCCTGCTGCTTAAGTTCTGGTCCACTTGACAACTTTCAGGATCCACTCCCTTAATCTGGTGCTGCTGCAATGTTCTGGACACCATCACATTTTCCTTTTTCACAGAGAGGGACTAGCATGGGGTAGAGAAGATAGGAGAGCCTTTCTTCTATGTGATTCATCTTCCCACTTGTTTTGGGTTTTCAGCTTAAGCAAATTGTTTTTCATCTATTTCATTCCATTACAATATGGCCAAAGGAAAAGGGAACTACGAAAGGAGGAGGGACTGTTCCACCGGATGACAAAATCCAGGAGTCAGCCAGGGGAAGAGCTCTTGACCTTAGCCTCTACATTATGAAAACCAGAATGAGTCTAAGGCATTTCCTGTTAAGAATGAAAATCAAGTGAAAAGGGACCACGGTATCCGAGGGATTATCTGAAAGACCTGCTCTAATGGAATCACATTTAAAATGTCAGTCAGTCGTATTTTAAAAGCCGCTGGTTTCCATGGAAAGATAACCAGTGTTTCATTTCCATTTCAGAGCTGGAGTGGACCACTATCGCCACCTGGTGGCCATGGACATCAAAATTCTCATTCACCTCTTTTAGGGGTGACAGCTGTGATATTAGTGTGGTTTTATCATTTTACATTGGCAATGTCTTCACACATGAGGGGGATTTTTTAAAACCAAGGGAGAATGCAATTATAAGATCATGTAAGTTTTTTTTTTTCTTTTAAAAAAATCAATCATGTAAGTTTTAAAGAAAGGAGTTCCTTCTATTTTGTGACCACATCTGAGTGTTACACCACCCCCTAATGAACTTCTTGCCCCAGGAAACCAGTAGTCGAAACAGTACTTCTATGTTTCCCACCCTCTAGCAAAGGTTTTGTTTGTTTGTTTTTCACCCATACTAAACTTTTTTTTTTTAATATATGAAGTAGATAAGCAAAGGTTTTATGTTTATTTATGTTTGCTTTCTACAACTTCCTGAGCACTTGTTTGTTCTGGTCATTTTACCTTAATACTTCCTTACGATGACTGTGTATCTAACCTCAAACCAAATCAAACCGGAACTCTCTGTCACGGAGTCCACTCAGACTCACAGTGACCCCACAGGACAGGGCAGGACTGCCCCGTGGTCTACCG
>NW_022103901.1:39164490-39166219 GCF_000313985.2 Echinops telfairi | reverse complement strand
GAACCAGCAATGGAGGAGCCGAGGGTGTGAGCCGATGTTTACCAGGGTGGTCTTGGGAGAGTGCTTGCACAGGACACCCTCGGTGGGGGGGAGGGAGGGTACATCCAGCTGTTTCAGAGGATTGCTTGCAGGGTGGGTCCCAGGGAGCCCAAGTAGAGGGTGGGTTAGCCAGCCTTGCAACCCCTTTTTGTCTTGTAACTAAGGGTACTTCCTGGACCTCGTGACTGGACCACTGATCCCTTGCCCTCCCCGTCTGTAGGAAAGGCCTGGCCTCTCCCTAGACTGTTGGAACACGTCACTGTGTGAACTCTGCATCGCTTTGAATTGCATCTATTCCTACATAAACCCCTCTGCTCTTCTTCTACCAAGAGCATTGCCATTCTACTGCAGCATTTCTCGTGTCGAGGATCCTGACTCAGGGCTGGGCCCGCCGTGCTGCCATTCTTCTGTTTATAAGACAGCCGTCTCAGATGCAGGGAGAGAAGATTCTCAGGACCATCAGGAGGAAGAACCGCTGGAGAGCATGGGCTTCAAGATCCTGGCCTGAAGGGCGAAGGCAGCAGAGGCCATGCTCACTGAGACTAGAGACCAGGAGACTCAGGGGCAGAAATCCCCAGCTTGCAGAACAAGGCAGAAGCCAATGGATCATGTGACTGAGAGGCTGAGGCCCAGAGAGAGACTTGGCTGCTGGCTGAAGAGAGGCACTGCTGTCGACCAAAGACAGCATGTTTTATGTTCCTGAATTGTGGCAACCTGTTAACTTCCCTAATTGTGGTTGGAGAGGGCCCAGCTCCCCACAACTAATCACGGGTTCAGTAAGTGCAATTGTACAGTTGATACATAGAGAGAGCGTAAGAGATAGAAGAGAGATTGAAATAATGGAGTCGGACACATTTCATGGTAGCATGCTCACCTCCTGGATGGCCATGATCTTAGGCCAGGTCCATGCACAGTGTGGGCTGAGGCGAGGTGGGGTGGAGACCCGGCAGGAGGCTCGAGGACCCGTTTATTGCTAACCAAGGGTTATATCTACTTAGGGGGCCATGATTACAGGTAACTACACGTCGCAGGAAGGGGCAGTACAATAGGCATGCACATCATAGGAAGGGGATGAGCTAGGGCTGTACACATGATAGGAAGGGGAGGAACTAGAGGTATACATGTAACAAGAAGGGCGGACCCTAGATTCATGACAGCAGCCTAACCTTGGCCACCCTTGGGTGGGCTTGACCTCTCTGGGATCTCCTACAAGGAAACAGTCAACTACTATCCTTGTCAGAAGGGAGTGGGTCCTACTTGTTGTGGGATAAACAGTGGTAACTGCTTGCTCTAGATGCCTGATAACCCTTAGGGAGAATGACCCCTGATCTACTTCTGATGACCTCCAAGTATATAGTGATTCACAAGGAGCTAAGTTTGGCATATATTTGGGGGAGACAACTTGGGATAAGTCCTTCTGTTTCCCACACCTAATAAACTCGCACAATTGTAAATATTGTCTCTGACGTCCGTGTTGACAATGCAATGGATTATCAAACGAAGTACAGATACAGAGTGCCACGGGAGGAATGGTTGGCAACAGAGGAGGGTAAACGAAGGATGGAGAACACCAAGGGTTCTTCCTCTTTCCACTATTCTATTTACCAAGCATGATGTCCTTTTCCAGGAACTAGTCTCTTCTTATAACATGATAGCATAGTGGTTACTCGATGGGCTAACTGCAAGGTCA
>NW_022103901.1:39160247-39163096 GCF_000313985.2 Echinops telfairi | reverse complement strand
AAATTATCAAGGGTTCATGAGGGAGGGAGAGGGGGAGGGAGGGGGGAAATGAGGAGCTGATATTAAGGGCTCAAGTGGAAAGCAAATGTTTTGAGAATGATGATGGCAACAAATGCACAAATGTGCTTGACACAATGGATGGATGTATGGATTGTGATAAGAATTGTATGAGCCCCCAGTAAAATTACTTTTAACAAAAGAAAAGAAAACCCCTCAGCATGAGTCAGGCACCCTTTAGTTCTCAAGGTGATGCCTTGGCTCTTTGCACTTCAAAGAGGTCTTTTGCAGCAAATTGGTTCAAGGCGATATGTTTCCTGATGTCTGCACTGCTGCTTCCGTGAGTACAGTGACTCCCAGGTCAAATGAAAGCTGTGATGTCAATCTGTTCTCTGTATTAAAACTGAGTCTTCGATCTTCATCAAAGTGCTTCAACAAATGGAAATTGAGTTACCATATGACCCAGCTATCTCTCTACTGGGCATAAACCCAGAAGAGGTAAGGAATAAACCACGACCAGTCATCTGCGCTCCAATGTTTATTGCGGTGCAATTCATGATCACGGAGACCTGGAAACAACCTAAATTTCCATTGACAGACGAGTGGATTAATAAACTCTGGCATATACACACAATGGAGTACTATGCATCACAAAAAAGCCCTGAGTATCACATGAAACATGTCCTTTCATGGGAAGAGTTGGAGGAAATTTTGCTAAGCAAAGTTACCAAACACAGAAGGAAAGTACAACACGAGTCCCCTGAGGGAAGTATCAACAGCACAGTAGGTATAGAAGAAAAGCCCGTTATCTCACTCTATACAGATTAAGGTACAGGCAGTGGAGTGGAGGTCGGACCAAACCGAAGGAGGCACATGTTAATCCAACCCAAAGAATGGGAAAGGAGGGATGGCGAGGGAGAACAGTTTGGCAGGGAGGGAGATGATGACATGGGGGAAGCAGGGCACTAACCCACACAGGGGGAGAGTATCGGTTATGTCTCTACAGAATTGGGAGTGGACATATAGACCCTACCACGGGGCACCAAACCTTGAGGGCAACCACGTGGAGAAATGCATGAGAAGATTGAGCTAGAGGGCCAGCCCCAATCAGAGCCAAACTGACCCTCTCCCTACATGTATGCACTACAGAGAACAACACTAAACCTACAGGTTGGGGAGAGGGGCCGGCACGCCACACCCACACCTAAACAAGCCAAGAAGGAAAAAGAGAAAGGGATGGGCTAGACCCCAAATGGGCACAGCAAGCCCAGAGGACAGTGTCCCTGCACAGAGCTGCTAAGGCACAGAGAGGACTGTAGGACTGACAACAGTTCCAGACATGTTGTCCCCTCGTTGGAGCATACTGCGACAGAGGACAATACTGGGGACACTCGGTGGGGAGTTAGTCCAACCTGAAGTCCCCGAGAGTGGGCAAACCAAGAAGGGAACATAACAGATCAGCAATGGGAGCAAAGCCAAGCCACAAAGCCCCCAAAGAACCCCCAAAATAGACTTCAGATTAGGAGGGGCAGCTCCCAGAATTCCCCCTGGACCAGTGGGGAGACAGTCATAAAGGACAGAGCTGGAATTATGTATGATTTTTATTTTTGTATTTCCCTTTTTGTTTTTCAATCTTTTGTTTGGTCTCTGTTATTTTTGGGTTGCCTTATATAAGAAAGCCATGGGGGTGAGGAGCTGGTATCAGGGGCTCAAGTGGGAAGAGAATGCTGTGAAAATGTTGATGGCGGCATATGTGCAAATGTGCTTGACACACTGGAGGAATGTATGGATTGGCATAAGAGATGTAAGAGCCCCCAATGAAAGTATTTTTTTAAAGACAGGCATGGGAAGCAAGCTTGAGGGGAGAGCAGCGGGACCAAGGGTCCCGGAGGGACTTGGGGGAAAAAGAGGTGGGGAAAGGGAGTGGTCGGCAAACAACACCATAGACAGGGAACAGGGAACAGCTAGGGAATGAAAATCAGCAACAACAAGGACATAGAGATCCTGGAGGCATTGGAGCAACAGCCATCTAGCTGAGAGGAATTACTAAGAGGCATGATGGTGGGGCAGGAGGAAGGTGAAAGGAAAGAGAGGAGTGATCTAGGAAGCAAAGCTATGGATAGAGGTATAAGCATAGGTGTGTACATGTTGATACATTAATTCATAAAATAGAGATATTGGCCCATGTACATATATTTATATGGCAATACACCAAGGCTGTGGACAAACTTCGGGCCTCTACTCATGCCCTCCCTCAATGCAAGAAGACTTTGTTATAACAACCTGGCATTCTGTGTGGTGCTCGCCCTCCCAGCACAATCACTGAAGACAAAATGGGTGCATAAGCAAATGTGGTGAAGAAAGCTGATGCTACCCGGATATCAAAAGATAGAGAATCTGGGTCTTAAGGGCTTGAAGATAAACAAGTGGCCATCTAGCAGAGAAGCAACAGGCCCACATGGAAGAAGCACCCCAGCCTATGGGATCATGAGGTGTCACTGGGACCGGGTAATAGGCATCAGAAGACCAAACAGCAGACAAGCGAAAAAGCCATATTGTTGAGAACTAAGGAGGTAGGAGCAGAGACCCAAAGTCCATCTGTTGACAATGGGACTTCCCCTCACAGAGGGGTCACAGGGAAGGGATGAGTCAACCAGGGCGCAGTAAAACACTGATGAAACACACAATACTCCTCGGGTTCCTTGAGGCTTCCTCAACCCCCACTATCATGACTCCAGTACTGCCTTTCACTGTGGGCAGACTGGAGCGTATGCACAGGTACAGAGAAGACGTAAGCGCTCATGACACACGGAATCTAGGAGCAGGGATGAGAGTAGTGACAACAGGAGGGC
>NW_022103901.1:39143335-39158109 GCF_000313985.2 Echinops telfairi | reverse complement strand
AACCCCCAATAAAATGATTAAAAACAAAACAAAAACAAACAAACAAAAAGAAATGAACAAGGATCTAACAGGAATAAATGCTATGAAAAACAAAACAGAAATCCTTCAGAAGATCAAAAAAATCTCACAAAATAGAGATGAAAATTCTCCAATAAACCTAAAATTCAATGTAATACCTCCCAAAAGAGGAAATAAATGTCTAGAAAATAATGATGGCAACATTTGTATAAATGTGCCTATAAACCTATAAATATATGCAGATAGATCTATTTCCCCATTCTCATATATAAATATATTTACATATGTACATGCCTTGATCCGATTGATGTATGGATTGTTACAAGAGCTGTAAGAGCCCTCAATAAAATGTTGTGTTTTTTTTTAAAGAAAAATATTAAAAAAAATAAAAAGTGCTTGAAGTCCTTGTCTCCCTTAGGGATCCAAGTTGTGCCATCTGTACAGGGCAGGTTCTTCGTGAACCTTCTCCAGTCCTGATGCTGCATATCTTCTTGATAGCCCAGCTCCTCACAGGATTTGCTCAGCATACAGTTGAAGCAGCAAGTTAAAGGATGCAATGCTGACCCACACCTTTCCTCGTATCCCAGGGTACTTTCCAATACTCAACTGATTGGCATCATTTCTTCTTCAGTCTTTCTTTAACATTCCTTGGATGAGATAAAATGATTGAAGTCATGAAAAAATGCTAGTGAGGACCATTTTCTCGAAGCTACTTTATATGTAATCCATTGTCCTTGCTCTAATCTTGTGAAACATTTTAACGTCTATCCTTGGTGATATCCTCTGCCATGATCTACTCTTGAAGGACAAGTAGACTTGATTCGGTGACTGCCCTCTAAGGGTTAAGAGCATGTGTTAGTTACGGTTGTCATGCCGGGTAGAAGCTTTCCCTGCTGCCATGGAACTTGAGAGTAGGGTTCCCTCTTGGGGAACATCAATCACTTTGTAGAGATGGAGGAAGTCATCGTGTTGGTCGGATTGCTCAAGAGCTATACCTAGCCTTTCCCGTTTACCATAAGCTTCACTGATCCCTCCCATCTCCATTTCCCGGCTTAGTGGAAAGGACTGATAGAATCATCTGGGATAATCAAACCCTGTCCTGCAAAACCTTATCAGAAGTCTTCCTTTTAAATCTGAGGCCCACACCCTCTGAATCCCATCACCCGCACCTCGGGAAATGATCACCAAAAGACCTATTGTCCTCCCTGGTGTTGCTTACACTGACCCTAACATTATATAAGATTTACCAAAATACCCTCCCTTTTTGATGTAATACTGAGAAATCGGTCTCTTAGGTTAAATAAGCCTTTGAATGATGATCAACAAACAAACAATGCATCCCTCTATCCACAATTGAGGGATAGGAGAAAAGTGGTTACTAAACAGAGTGCATTACTGAGTCGAGGATAGAAGATCAAAGGCATAGATCTGACCTGAACAGATAAAACTTTGTCCCCCATGATGCAGGCTGGACCTGATCTGGTTTCCAAAATTTTCTGTATTTTTGGTTTTATTGTTTCGTTTGGTTTTTGTTGGTATATGGTAAGGGGTATCTCAGAAGAGTTAGGTCATTGGGGGCCACCCTCTTGAAGTTGTGTTATATGTTTTTTTCATTCATGGTATATGAAACCCAGGATTGATAAATCTATAAAGACAGCAAGGAGAATAATGAATCCAGGGTTGGGGGGGAGGGGGAACAGTGGGGATGGCAGGGAGGGGGGAGGGTAGGTGTAGAAAAGGAAACTGATTGTGGTAGCAAATGTACAGTTCTGCTGGGCGTGATTGAACTATGGAGTGATATATGTATTCATTCACAATTAATAATAATAAACTTTTAAAAGAAACAAACATTGCAGACTTACCTAACATAGCTTCTGGAGAACACATAACGTTGGAAAAGAGGACTTGTCAGACCATATTTAATTCTCCTTGTTAAGCCCTGTTCACCAAAACTTGAGGGAGTTAAATCTTGGATCCACTTATCGCAACTCAATAAAGTTATCCACTCTGCAGGCCTATCAACCCTCTGGAGACATAAAAGTCAACATTTCAACACCCTTGTAGCCAGAAACAGAGGCTCGAAGGGGCAGATGGCTGATCCCAAGGTCACATAGCAAGACTCCATGCCACTTCCACATATTCTCAGACTTTGCTTCATAATTGTAACTATTCTTATGTCCATTGCCTCCTGTCTTAAAATCTTATTTTTACCCATGCAAATACCTGAAGAAGCTGCCTTTATTATATCTATTATTTTTATTTTAAATCATTTGATTGGGGGCTTTTACAGCTCTTATAACAATCCATACATCAATTGTATGTATCAAGCATATTTGAGCATATGTTGCCTCATCATTTTCTAAACATTTTCTTTCTGTTTGAGCCCTTGGTATTAGCTCTTCTTTTTCCCACTTTCTCCCACCCTCCCTATTACCTCTCATTTTGTCAGCATTTCTTTCCCCTTTAAAATGAACCATGTTCTGACCTATCCATTCTACTGCTTTATTTCCTATGAACTATTCCACAACAGTGACTATAACTGTTATGTTTATGTGATTTACCTTGTTGAATTATTTTTGGATGGCTTTCTTACATTATGAAACTGTTCTAAGTTTTACTTTGCTATTTACAATAGCTTTCCTTAAGGCCTGGGAAGAAAATGTCTTTGTTAGATGAGCTTAATCTAGTTACTGCCAAGGATTCACTGAAATGTCCCTGTCAACAATTTGAACTCCAAAATTCAGGTCCATTAAGAAAAAGTCATGGATGTAGAATCTATTTTGACACATAGAAGCCCTACAGGAAACATTAGAACTGCCTCTGTGGATTTCCAAGGCTGTAAATCTATAGGAGAAGAAAACGGCATCTCTCTCCTGAGGAGTGGATGGGGGGTTGAGCTACTGACCAGTTAGCGTCCCAAAGTGTAATTCCCTATAGCACCAGGGCTTCCTACATCGAATTGCACTTCCCCTATGTTGAATTATAGTTTAATACCCAATGCTATTGTTAACCTCAACATCACCTTTACTGGAGACACATGTGTTAGACTGTGGCCTCCTGGGGATTGTTAGCCACCCTCCAGTACCAGGCCTTAATTGAACTCAACTCATAACATCCAACAGCCAAGTCCACAGAGCACTTGTATCTCAAGATGCTGAGGTATTTGTATGTACTGATTTAGCTATTCATTCCTACATGGATAATGACCTGGATACTATGAAGTCTTACCAGGCAAAGCAAACCTATTGCCTAAGTACATAAAAAATGGCACCCCACCCCACCCTACCCCCACTTTGTACTAAACTCAGGCACCCTCTGTCTTAGGTTGAGTTAACTGGAAACGCAAAGTCAGTGGTGCTTGTGTATTCATGCATGTTGTTGGGAGGTGCTAGTGAGCCCATTCCGACCCATAGCGACCGTACGTACCACAGAGGAAAATACTGCCTGATCCCGTGCCAGCTTCGAAATTGTCTTACGTTTGAGTCCATCGATGCAGCCTCTGTGTCAATCCATCTTGTTTGTCGAAGGCCTTCCTCTTTTCGCTGCCCTTCTACCTGTACCAAGCATGATGTCCTTCTCCAGGGACTGGTCTCTCCTGACAACATGTCCAAGGTACGTGAGACGAAGTCTCACTGTTATGGCCTCTCTAAGGAGCATTCTGGCTGTACTTCTCTCGAGACAGATTTGTCTGTTCTTTTGGCAGTCTAGGTCTTTGCAGTCTTCTTCACCAGCACGTCATTCAAATGCATCACTTCTTCGGTCTTCCCTATTCAATGTCCCACTTTCCCAAGCATAGGAGAAAATTGAAAATGCCATGATTTGAGTCAGGTGCACCTTAGTCCTCAAAGTAACATCTCTGCTTTGCAGCACTTTACAGAGGTCTTGCGCTACAGAGTTACCGAATGCAACGTGTCATTTGGTCTCCTGGCTGCTACTTCCGTGACTGATTATGGATCCTAGCAAAATGAAATCCTTGACAACTTCGATCTTTTTCTGTTTATCATGATGTTGTAATCCACACCGAAGGCTGCAATCCTTGGTCTTTATCAGCAAGTCGTTTAAGTCCTCCTCATTTTCAGCAAGCAAAGTTGTGTCATCTGCATATTACAGGTTGTTAATAAGCCTTCCTCCCATCCTGATGGCATATTTCTACTTCATGTATCCCAGCTTCTCTGATGATGTTCTCAGCACACAGATTGAATAAGCGTAGTGAGAACATGCGACTCTGATGCACACTTTTCCTGATGTTACACCATGTTCTGTTTGCACAACTGCTTCTTGATCCATGTACAGGTTCCACCTGAGCACAATATAGTGTTCTGGGATTCCCATTCTTTAAAAAAAATCATTTTATTGGGGGCTCTCACACCTCTTATAACATTCCATACATCAATTGTGTCAAGCATATTTGTACACTGGTTCCCATTCTTCTTAAGGCTATCCATGGTTTGCTACGGTCCACACAGTAAAATGCCTTAACATAGTAAAACACAAGGAAACATCTTCCTCGCATTCTCTGCTTTCAGCCAAGATCTAGCTGACATCAACAGTGGTATCTTTTCCCATGTCCTCTTCTGAATCCAGCCTGAACTCTGGCAGCTGGCACCCATTCTTGGATGATCCTCCACAAACTTTTACTTTCATTTGATAGTCACGAGATTTTTCTCTAATTTGAGCATTCTGTTGGGTTGCCTTTCTTTGGAATCGGTAGAAATATGGAGCAAGTCCAGTCAGTTGGCAAGGTAGCTGTCTTCCAGATTGCCTGGCACAGATGCGTGAGGGCTTCCAGGGCTTCTTCAGCTTGTTCAAACATTTCAGTGGGCATCCCATCAATTTTTGGAACTTTGTTTTTGGTTGCTGCTTTCAGTCCACTTGGAACTTCTTTCGTTAGCAGCAGTAGTTCTTGCTTGTCTGCTGCCTCCTGACATGAAGGCATGTTGACTGATCTGTTTGGTAGAGACTGTGTATTCTTTCCACCTTCTTTTGATGCTTCCTGCATCATTCAATATTTTGCCCAGGGGGAGGGGGGAAAAAAGGAAAATGAGCTGATTCCGGGAACCCAAGAGGCAAGCGAATTTTGGGAATGATGAGGGCAACAAATGTACAGCTGTGCGCTACACAATTGATCTATGTATTGTGATGAATTTTATGAGCCCCAATAAATTGATTTAAAAATATATTTTGCCCACAGAATCTTTCAATATTGCAACTCAAGGCTTGAAATTTTTCTTTAGTTTCAGCTTAAGAAATACTGAACATGTAGCATCTTCCTTTCTGGTTTTTCTAACTCTATGGCTTTGAACATTTCATTATACTTTGTCTTCTCAAGTGACCCTTTGCAATTTTCTGTTCAGTTTTTTACTTCGTTATTTCTTCCATGTGTTGTAGCTACTCTACGAATAAGAGCAAATTTTGGTCTCTTTTGATACCCACTGGTATCTTTTCTTTCTTTCATGCCCTTTTAATGATCTTTTGCTTTTTTCATGTAACACCCACCCACACACACACACACACACACACACACACACACACACACACACTTGTCACCAAAGACTGCAAGCCCACGCCAGCTTTACTTTCCTCCTGCTTTGACCACTCCGACCAGTAGCTCGAGCTGAGGGGTGAGGAATGTGCAGAGCTTTAATTGAGGTTGTGAGCCTGCACTCTCATCTGTGTGTCTCAAAGAAGGATATTCTATGTAACTGCACAGCCCATCACAACAAATGAAATCACTCATCTCCCGTTAACCCCTCAGAAATGCCATTCTATTCTCCTTCCTTCCCTCCACAGTGTACTATCCCACCCCTCTCTGCTCTCACTCCGATCCCTGGCCTTCTTGTGGTCTTCAAAGTCTCATCTTTTGGTGTGAAAACCACTTTTCCTTTTCTTTGTTTTTCCTTATAACAAGAGTGTCATTGACTATTTATCTTTGTGAAGTTGACTAACTTGGGTAAGCATAATGTTCTCTAGTTTTATCCATGTCTCGAAATGTTTAAAAGTCAGGATTATTTTTCATCGGTGCATAATATTCCACTGTATGAATATACCAGCGTTTGTTTATCTATTCCTCTACAATCAAAGGTTTTGGGTGTTTGCATCTTTTTGCTATTATCGAAATTGCTGCAATAAGCATAAGTGTGCATATGTCTGTTCATGTTTTGGTCTTTATTTCGTTAGCGTGTATACTCAGTGTAAGGATTGCAGGATCATCGGGTAATTGTATTTGCATTTGTTGAAGGAAGTGCCACACTAATTTCCATAGTGGTCATACAACACCATCACCAATGGATGAGCATTCCAATCTCTCCACATCCTCTCCAGCATATATCATTTTCTGTTTGTTTTTAATTTTGCTAAAAGTGTCTGCGTGAGGTGGCATCTCATTGTTTTATTTTGTATTTTCTCTTATTGCTAATGAACTGAAACCTTTCTTCATATGGTGTTGGCCACCTAACTGTCATCTTCGATAAATTGTCTATTCATGTTGTGTACCCATTTTTAATTAGGTTATTTGTATATTTCTTGTTAAGCAAGATGCTGTAGTTTTCAGAAATTAGCCCTTTCTCTATCATTATTAAATTTTTTTCCACTGTGTTCTTTTTTAATTAATGGAATCCTTTAATGTGTATAAATGTCGTATTTTAAGAAGGTACCTGTCCTGTACTTTCTCTTCCATAGTGGGGATATTGTTCATTATGTTCGATAGTGTATTTGTGCCTTGTGGTAGGGCCCTTCAGTTTATCACTATTTTTCCATTGGTTTTCATGTATGCTGTTCTTGTTGTCATCCATAACTCATCAGGTCTATTGTCATTAGTATTCAATGAATCAAGTATCTTCTTGAAATGTTCTCGAAATTCAGGTGGGATAGACTCAAGGTCATATTTTGGCCCTTGTGGACCTGTTTTAATGTTCTTCAGCTTCGACCTGAGCAACTGAGGGTCTGTTCCAGTCAGCCCCGGCACGGATTTAGCTGCTGATATTGCGTCTCCATCATCTCTTCGCATAGATGTAATCAACTTTATTTTTGTGTATTCCATCTGGAGAATTCCTTCTGTGATGCTGAAAAAAGGTATTTGCTATGAACAAATCGTTGTTCTTATAAAATTCTATTATGTGATCTCCAGCGTCATTTCTATCACAGTAGCCATATTTTCCAACTACTGTTCCCTCTTCTTTGTTTCCAACTTTTGCATTCCTATTGTGATAGGTAAGTTTATTGTTCTAACCTGGCCAATAGGAACATATGGGATTAATAAGGTCACAGTTTGATTTGAAGGCAAAGAGATAAATGGCTCGGCAAGCCCCACCCCCGTTCTCTCTTACTCTCTGGTGATTAGACCAGTGTGTGGCTGCTTTAACTAGTTCTCTGCCTCAACTTGTGAACTACACTACCTGTGGAACAGCTAACCTGTGGATCATGTCGCTAGAGCTTGAGGTTCCTTCGAGACCTGCTTTGCCACGCTGCTAGGGTATACTATATATCGTTTGAACTTGAGGCTGTCAGAGTTCGATATCCCATCCAAGCCTGCTTCTCTAAGATCCTGAGCTGCTGACTGTTGGTGACCTACCTTGCTGTCAGCTGCCTGTGGTTAGACTGCCTGCATTGCTCAAGGGAAGACTCAGCTGTATGGTTTCTTGACCTTGGACCCAGCAGCCCTCATGAGTTGAAGAACTTCCAGCATATTAACTGTTCCACAGAAGTGAGCTGAACTGAGCCCTCTGTACTGTTGTTATAATTAATTAGCTGTTATATTTCATGCTGTGTGTGCATGAGTATGTACATATATATATATATACATATATACTTATACACACACACACAGCATGAAGGCGTATTGTCAGAGTACCCATCCTCTAACAATATCAGGGTCCGTAGGAGCAATTGTATGGCGAGAATATATAAAGATCATAGTAAAGCCATAGAGCAGTGCTTCTCAACCTTCCTAATGCCACGGCCCTTTAATACAGCTCCTCATGCTGTGGTGACCCTCCAATCATAAAATTATTTTCATTGCTACTTCATAACTGTAATGTTGCTACTGTTATGAATTGGGCAACCCCTGTGAAAGGGTCGTTTGACTGCCAAAGGGGTCGAGACCCGCAGGTTGAGAACCACAGCTATCCAGAATAGGAGAGAAGATACAATAAAGGAGTCAGACACATTTTATGGTAGCATTCTCACCTATGGGGTGGCCATGATCTCATCAGCCAGGTCCACGAAGAGAGAGGGAAGAGGAGAGACCCTCTTTATTTTTGATCAAGGCCTATATATATTTAGGGCTGTGCAAGCCCCCTTGATTACAGGTAACCACATATGTCACAGGAAGGGGTTGTGTCATGGGCACAATGGGAGGGGATGGTCTAAGGGTGTAAACGCAATAGGAAGAGGAGGGATAGGGGTACACATGTGACAGGATGGGTGGATCCTAGATTCAAGATGGCAGCCTAACCTTAGATGTCCTTGAGCTGGCTAGACTTATTCTGAGCTCCCCTTCAGGAAAGCAATCCACTATCCTTATCAGCAGGGAGTGAGCCCCACCAATGGTGGGACAGACAATAGGCTCTGATTGCTCTATATGGCTAAATGCCTTCAGGGAGAATACCTCTAAGCAGCAGAATTCACAATGTGCTGGCAAACGGCATGACAACCTGGAGAGAAATCTTTTTGTATCCCACACAGTATAACTAATGGACAAATGGTGGCTATTCCTGCATAAGGAGACCTTTATATCTAGAAAATGGCTCATACAGAAGCAGGCAAATCCAAGTCCATGAAGGCTGTAAGTCAGTGGGTCATATGTTAGACTCTCCTAATTCACGAAGTTGCAGGACTGACAAATTCAAAAGAAGGATGACCACAGGAAGGTGGGTTAAGAGGTGAAATGAATCCAAGGTGGCAGCAGGTTGCATGGCAGGCCTCTGACAACTCCCAGGTTCAGCAGGCAATATGGCAAGATGTTGGCTCAAGTACCAAATGCCAAAGACTGGTGAACCAGATGTATCCCATTATGGAGTTGATTACATGTTAGGTCACATCCTGGGAAATTATTAGAGTTTAATTATTAAAACTCTGAGAATCCTAACCCAGCCACATTGACACACAAAATCTATCTGCATATGGAACGGTTATCTACTTATAACAGAATGCTGGCCTGGGAATAAAAACATTCCCGTCCCACAGAAAACACCAGAAACAACATAATCTGTGCTCCTTCTAGGTATGTATTTTTACGTGGGGGGGATCAGATTATCCTGCTTAAAAAAAAAAGACCAAACTCAAGTAATGACTCCCACAGTTGGGCATTATTCTGTCTAGATGGATAGGGACATGATCAATGACTCTTGTGAGTCATTGTGAGTTCCTTAAACCCAGCAGTACATTGACAAAGGGGTGCTGAGGTTCAGGCTGGATTCAGAAGTGGGCATGAAACAAAGGATATCATTGCTGATGTCGCGTGGATCTTGATGCAAAGAAGAGAATACCAAAATGATGTTTACTGACTATGGAAAGGCATTTGACTATATTGGTCATAACAAACTATGGATAGCCTTGAGAAGAATGAGAATTTCAGAACACTTTATTGCGCTCATCAGAACGTGCTTGGTACATGGAGCAAGAGGCAGTTGTGTGAACAGAACAAGGGCATATTGCATGGTTTACATCAGGACAGGTGTGTATCAGGCTTGTGTCCTCTCTCCATACTTACTCAATCTGTATGCTGAGCAAATAATCGGAGAAGCTGGACTACATGCCACCAGGATTGGAGGAAGGCTTATTAATGACCTGTGATATGCAGAGGGCACAACCCCCTTGCTGACACTTGAGGCACTTGCTGATAGAGATCAAGGATGGGTGTTTCTCTGAGTCCTCTCACCAGTTTATAGCACCCCTGAACTGGAGAGATTTGCGAGTGATCTAGTACCATGTGGTACGAGTGGCTTTGCCAAGTCTTCAGAATCCCTTGCTAAGATCGTGCTAGCAACTCAATGGACAGAAAACCAAAACTCTCACAACTGGAGCAATAGTGAACATCATGATCGAAAACAGCATCTTGGTCGAAAACAGAGAACTCCAGAGAGAAGTGTGTCGAGTATGTGAACGCATTTAACTAGGTGAATTATAACAAATTAGGGATAACACTGAAGAAAATGGGAATTTCATAAGACTGATTGTGCTAACGCAGAATCTGTACATGAATCAAGAGGCAGTTGGTAGAACATGATCAAGAAGGAAAAGTAATTCAAAATTTGAGAAGGAATGGAGCAGGGTTATATCCTTTCACCTTATGTTTTCAGTTGGTATGCTGAACAAATAATCTCAGAAGCCAGACTATATAAACAGGCATCAAGGTTGGAGACTTAATAACAACCTGCAAATAGATAACATAACTTTGGTCTCTGAAAATACAGCTTGAAGCTGTGAGAGAAAAACATTCTTCACATGTGCACTGATAAAATGATAGATGGCAGAATTGATGCTGTCAATTATCTAGTTATACTTGGATCCATAGTATATGTCCATGGAAGCAGAAGTCAGTAAACGATGTATTACACTGGGAAAATCTGCTGCAAAAGACTTCTTTAAAGTGTTAAAAATGCCATCATATCACTTTGGGTGCATCTGACCTAAGCCATGGTATTTTCAACTGCTTCATACAGACGAAAACGCTGGACGACAGGAAGGCTGAAGAAGTGATGCATTCAGATTACGGTGTGCGGTAGAAGGTTGAATATACTCACCACTGCCAATGACGGTGAGGCTTCATCTCACGTACTTTGGACATGTCGAGAGACCAGTCCCTGGAGAAGGATGTCATGCTTGGTAGAGGGGTAGCAAAAAAATCAAACCAAAAAAAAGGAAGGGCTTTGACAAAATGGATTGACACAGTAGCTGCATTAATGGGCTCACATACAAGCACAAAGGCGAGGACAGCACGGGGCTGGACAGTGTTCCGTTCTGTTGTACAGAGTTGCTGGGTCAGAACAGACTCCACAGCACCTAGCCCTCATGCCATGGAATCAGTTCTTAATATGCTAATGTGACCTACCGAAAGAAGGACCAAATCAGTCTAGGAATACAACCAGGGCATTCCTAAGAAGCAAGGATGGCAACACTTTGACTTATTTTGGATGTATTATTAGGAAAGATCACTTGCCAGAAAGAGATGTCATGCTTGTAGAGGGTCAAAAACAAAACAAAATACCACGAGAAACTCAACATCGATCCAATAAGCTCAGTGATGGGCTCCAACGTTATCAATGCTCGTGAAGATCGTTCAGGACAAGGTCATGTTTTATTGTTATAGACCAGACCACCATGGGTCAAAACCAACTCAATGACAAGGAATGCAAGTACACAAAGTGCACTTGTATATTCAAAGGATGATATTGCGGGACGGTTAGCTCTCCATATTATGTAACTGCACTATTGGCCAGACTGAGATATTTCTTGTCCTTAGGCAAAAATTGAGAATATTGCTCCTCTCCCCAAAGGGCAGAAAGTCAAATGTCGTAAAATGTCTCCTTTGTCCTAGTGCCCCGCTCTTATGTAACTATAAAAAAATCCAGATGATCTTCAGATTGGGAGTGCCTTTCACTTGGATAATAGGCACCCACATCTAAGTATCCAAGTCTTTGCCCTTGGCTTAATGAGTGAAGATCTGGTCTACCTCAATTGCAGGATAACATTTTCAATGAGCGACTTCTTTGTTCTAAGATGCAGGAGGCCCCACTGTCCTTAGCTTTTAATAAGACCTCAAGAGCTTATCAATTCCAGTGTAGAATCTGTCTTGTTTTGGTAAAAAAGTAAAGGCAGGTAAAGTTGAAACCATGTTTTATTAATGAAGATGTTGAGGCATTCACAATGTACCAAGAAAAACCATTCATTTTATTTATTCCTTTTTCCTCTCCTATCTTTAAAATTCCAGAGCCTCTGAAGCCTTAACTTCCACTATGGAACATGAAAGACCGTCCCTCCCTGAGCCTCTTATTCACAGTGTTAGGGTTATTTTTGTATTCTCAAGGTTCCTAGACAGCTGTCCAGTTTTTCTCTACGGGGTCTCTAATTGAAACCATCAAGTCTGTGACTGTAGACTTTCTTGGGCTATTTGTTCTGTGTTTCCCCAGACAGAAGGACACGTTAGGGGCCCTGAGTGTTGTGCTGGTAGCAGTACAGAGCACTGGTGTCAGCCGGAAAGTGGGCACAGGGACACATTAGAGAATCAGCAAATTAAAGCCTTAAATCTAAGGTGCACAACTCCCTTGTCCTCAACTCACAGAGTGGGATCATGCTTTTTATGAAAGATGCTGCATGTTTTGTGTACATAGCACACAATGTTTAACACACTTTATGTAAGTATACAAACAGATTTAGGGAAAACTTCCAGACTATTTCCCCATATGATTGATATAGCCAAAATAAAAATACAGGGAGGGCACAAATTCATAGCCCTTGCAGAATTTGAGCACAAAATGGGAAGACAATTATTTTCACAAAGCCTTGGTGGATAAAAATCCCAAGGATAATCTGCCCTCTGTAAAGGGCTGTTTTTTCCCCTACAGCTCTGATAGCCATAGGCAGGCCACCAAACAATTATTCCAAAGAAAGAGTGGCTGCTTTCATCCACTCTATGGTTATCACAGCTGTTGTTCCCAACATTGCTTAGTGACGTGGGTCCATGACAGTGTATGCTTTCAAACATAGCCAGTGGGTTTTTTAATGAAGATAAAGGAAATCATGAAATTGTAAGGTACGCCACTTACAACACATGGAAGAAGACTGTCCCTACACAGTGGGTTCACAATCTCAACTGGCTCTTTTAAGTGACCAATAGTGTCAGAGTAACATTATAAACAAATAACTCAAATATGAAAAAAACAATATATATTACATCATTATTGAAGCCTTGTCTTTTAGGGAAGATTTTCAGAAAATCCAGGGATAGCTTTTATATCAGAAAAGGGTCCATATCGCCCCAAAATGTCTTTTGATTGAACAGTAAAATAGTATTTATTGGAGAAAAAAAATTGAGATAAAGTACAGGCCATTGGGAGTGGTAAAGCTTTAATTTCTCCAATTTTCTTCCAAAACAGCTTATCATTCGAGTTGTCATGGCAGAGGAAGAGGTGGTAGCTCTCCACAGGAGCGCACTTGGGATTGATTTTGGTGATATTCCAAGTCAGGGCAAAGCCTCTGGGTTTCAGCACCCGTTTTACTCTGAGCTCAGGCTTCTGGGGAGGAAGTGTCTTTCGAATTTTGTCTACCAGCTCAGGTTGTAGTGATGGAGCTTCTGGGAGAGGTGGCAGGTGCTCAAAAGACTCGGGAACCTAAAAACACATTTGCAAAAAAGTTTAGTGAGCTAGCTTGGTAGGTACTGTTTTAATGTGGTCGACTGCAGTTATAGAAATATATACATGTTTCCCATTCCTCAAACCATTCATCAATAAGAACATGAGGAGGTTTCAGCAATATGTGAGGTCACCTAAGAAGATAAATGGCAACATATATATTGTAAGATGGTGGTTGTTACATGCCTTTGAGTCAATGCCTACTAGTGAACTTACTGGACAGGGCAGAACTGCCCCATGGACTCCACACTCACTGTGGACTCAGAGCAACCTTATAGGGCAGGGTAGAATTGCCCCCTGGTCAGTTTCCAAGACTGTAACTCTTTAAGGGAGTAGAGAGCCTCATCTTTCTCCCTCCGAGTAGCTGGTGGTTTCAAACTGCTGACCTTGAAGTTAGCAGCCCAATGTGTTACCACTACAGCACCAGGATTGGACTCCTGAAACTGCCACATAGTGTTTCCAAGCCTGTAATCGTTCTGGAAGCAGATTGCCACACTTTTCTCTCATGGAGTTACTGGCGGGTTCAAGCCACCAACCTTTTGGTTATTAGCTGCACCAAGAGGGCTCCTTCATTAGTGGTTTGGGAAATGCAATCAAAATGACAATGAGGTTAGCATTTCACACCTACACAATGACTATAATAATACATATGGAGGATAATTGTTGATAAGGATATGGAGAAACTGGAACCCTTGTATGCGACTATTCCAAAACTACAAACTCACTGCCATCAAGTCAGTGCCCACCTGCAGAGACACTGAAGGGTTAAAACCTGCCCCTGCGAGTAGCTGAGACTGGAACTCTACAGAGCGGCCAGTGGTTTCCATTGCTGACCTGGTGGTGAGCAGCCAAATGTGTAAGCACTTCACCACCAGGGCTCCTAGGAATATGAAAACAGCTTAACTATTGGGGGAAAGGGTTTGAAGGGTTCCTTAAAAAAATCAAACAGAGACCGACCATATATATATATATGGTCGGTCTCTGTTTGATTTTTTTAAGGAACCCTTCAAACCCTTTCCCCCAATAGTTAAGCTGTTTTCATATTCCTAGGAGCCCTGGTGGTGAAGTGCTTACACATTTGGCTGCTCACCACCAGGTCAGCAATGGAAACCACTGGCCGCTCTGTAGAGTTCCAGTCTTAGCTACTCGCAGGGGCAGGTTTTAGCCCTTCAGTGTCTCTGCAGGTGGGCACTGACTTGATGGCAGTGAGTTTGTAGTTTTGGAATAGTCGCATACAAGGGTTCCAGTTTCTCCATATCCTTATCAACAATTATCCTCCATATGTATTATTATAGTCATTGTGTAGGTGTGAAATGCTAACCTCATTGTCATTTTGATTGCATTTCCCAAACCACTAATGAAGGAGCCCTCTTGGTGCAGCTAATAACCAAAAGGTTGGTGGCTTGA
>NW_022103901.1:39133621-39142759 GCF_000313985.2 Echinops telfairi | reverse complement strand
GGCAATGTGATGGACTGAACGCCACTGTAATGCTTACACTTACGTTATATGAATTTCATCTCAACAATGCTTAAAGGGGAAAAAAAAGAATATGTGAGACGGGATCCAATCTTTTTTTAATCTAGTAAGTTTCTACTGGGGTTAAGATGTCTATACTCTGAAAAATCACCCATTCAGAATGAGTGAGGTCTCAAACATTCTAAAAAAATATTCCATCTCACTTCCAAATTGTGTTCCCAAATGCAATGCTAATTGACTGGAAGAGTGACAGTCTATGAGAGTACTCATTTCCTTACATGTATACCATCAAACACAATGGTTATTATCCTTGAAAATCTTTCCTACTTTTTCAAATGAAAAGTTGTGTTATTTTCCATACCTTCTGGGAAAAATCAACTGGACTCTTTTAATTGTATAAATGGGCAGATCCACATAGCACATTTTCAAGCACATTAAAGTGTTTTCTACACTGAAATGTGACCCAAGTGCTTCCTCAAGAGCAAAGCAGATACTTCTCCATTTGGAATGAATGTCCCTTACAGAACATCTCACAGTAAGTACCTGGGCTGCAATTTGTGCCACTGGAGTTGTCTCTTTTGAGTTTAAAACAGCTTTCGAAGGTGACTCCAGGGAGGAGACTGGACTTTCTGCAAACACAAGGTTTTAAGAGGTAAAATTTATCTGCAACAATCCATTTCATAGCCTTGAAGCGAGGGACGGTTCGGGCCTCCGGTGGCCATGAAAGGCGAGTGGAAATGACAGCACTGTGGGACGGGAGGACGCACTTGTGAGAAATGCTCCAGACTCACAGCTTCCACAGACTTTTGTCACACTGATCACGACACGGTTTCCCTGCCAGGGAAGCCCGAGTCCTCACGTCCTTGGGAACGAGGCACTGATACACATGGGAGGACCGCGACCCTTGGTCACAGAGTTCTGTTCTGTTTGGCTGGTGAGGGTGTCCACACACGGAGCTGTCCTTAATTGTGTGGGAAATGGGAAACACACAAATCTTGGGAATTCAAGGAAAAGGTCACGTAGCCTGTGGCGGAAGAAATTTCTGCCATTGAGGTTTGTGCTAACCTGGAGGGAATTAGGTATAAATGGTGGTTACGGTTTTTTTTTCCAAGGTCAGTGTGTTGTAAATGTTCTCCAATTTTTACCTTTATAACTGTGTAATGGCTACCTCAATGCTTTGTGTTCTCAAACCAACAGATCTTTTGCTGTGCGTCTACGCACACATGGGCACATACTTATCCATAAAATGTTATAAAAAGGATTTTAAAAGCTTGAATTTGCAAGTAAAATTCACAGATTTAATTTAGAGAGCCAAATGCACCCATTTTAAGTGTACATTATGTTGAGATAGGGACAAGGTCAAGGTGAGGTGAAAAGAAAAAGATGGGAGGGAGGCGAAACAGAGATGCAGATGAAGTTGAGTGGTTTGAAAAAACTGGAATGCGTATATACAAGGGATGGGAAGAAATGAAAGTCTATGTTAGAAAGTCATTTGAACTGGGTCTGTAAAGTAGACAGAAGTTTGAACACATCTAACAGGCAGTAAATATCATTTTTAGTCTACTGGGTGTCTAATATACTTCATGATCTCCCCAATTGAAGTTTTTTCTTTTGCCCCACAAAGATAATCAAGTTTCTACAATGTTTCAATGTTAATCTAGTCATCATTTTATTTGCTAATAATAAAAGACCTTTTAACAATTTATTTTATTTCTGTGATTGAGAAAACACACAGCAGAGCATACAAGACTTGTTTGAAGAGACAATTTTATGCCTGAATTCTAAGAGGGTCCACAGCCTTTTCATACTGGTTGAATTTATTAGGAATAAATCAGTGAAATCTTAAACTGAAGGCTAATCAACAGATGAGCGGTGAAATAAACAACTTCTTGTAAATTTTCAGGTGCATAGTTTTCTACCAATCCCATCCCCCCATTCTAACACATATAACTTCCGATAACTAATATAATTTCTGAGGTAATAAGCCAATAGGGCCTTGGTAAATGAAGCACGTGAAGATAGAAACTCAACTACATGACGGGAGAAAAACACCAGAACCTTCCTCTCAACCTGGTTAGTTGCTCACAAGAGGGGCCTTCAGAAAGCTTCCAGAAAATTTTCATTATCTTTTCATTCCATTTCCTCAAAGATCTTTGATATGCATTCTCAGAACAGTAGCCAGTTCCCATTGTGGTCTCTGTTTAACTTGCACAATGCTAAACCAAACGTGCATGTCTTAGAAAGGTTAGGGATGGAGAGAATGCCTATGAAAACCAAGGTTCCCCATCCCGTCTTTCACTTCGCGCGTGTCTACCTGTGCTTCCATCCTTCTTTGTTGTTGTTTTCCTTCTTTGTTGTTGTTAACATCTCTTTCAGTGTATATCGCCTTCCCCTTCACCCATCTTATCATGTGTCTACTCACTCACTAACCAGTAATTTACCACATATATCTCGTGTATAAGCAGAGTCTTTCAGCACATGTTTTCGGCAGTTTTTTTGTGGTGAAATTGGGTACCTTGGCTGATATTTGGGCCGGCTTCTACTTGAGTATATAGGTGCCATCCCTTCTGCTCCCCCCTCAGGGAGCCATCAAGAAATGCTTCTTTTAATATGAACACCCTTTCTTGCCTTTTTACAATAGTGGTCGAATACAACAAATTATTTCTGTGATTTCTTCATTTCAGCCAGCATAAAGTCCTCCCACTTTGATGTCAGAAGGTGCCTCACAGATGCCATCGTTTGCGGTGGCACAATATTCCACTGTGTGTTGTGTGCTCATTCGTGCTTCCACTGCTGGGCGTTTAGGTTGGCTCCATTTCCTTTTGGAACTGTGACTAGTGCTGTGATGGAAACGGGAGTGCATAGATCTATTCATGTCATAGCTCTTCTTTCTGTATGACAGACAAGCTAGACACTAAGTAGAAGTATTTCTGGGTCATACAAAATTTCCAACGTTTAAGGATTCACCCTACCATTTGACAGTCCCACCAGCATTGTATGAGGGTCCTAGTCTCTCCACACCATTGCTAGCTTTGGTCATTTTCTCTGTTTTAACCTTGCTATTAATGCCAGTGTCAAATGACATCTCATTGCTTTCCTTCGCATCTCCACTGTAGCTGACAAGAACGTGCAATCCTTCATGTTTGTTGGCCACCTAAATGTCTTCTTTGGTGAAGTGTCAATTCATGTTTTCTGCTCATTTTTTAATTGGATTGCTTCTCTTACTGTGTTCAAGATTTCTATAAGCTTTATAGAAAGTCTACTCCCTCTTCTTATATGTCACTACCAAATGTTTTTGTCCAGACTGTAGGTGCCCTTTTAATGAAATCCTTTGATGGACAAATTGTCCAATTTTTAAGAAGTCCCATTTAGTTTGTCTGTGGCTCTTTGTGTTTTCAGTTATGTTTGCTATTGCATTTGCGTCATCTCTTAGGGCCCCTGTGTCCTTTTCATTGATGATATTTATAAGTTTTACCTTTAGCTCTTTCATTCATCTTGAGTTCATTTTTATATGGTATGAAGTATGAGTTTCATTTCTTTTTTCAACAAATAGACATCCAGTTTTGCCAGCACCATTGTTGTATGTAGACACCATCTCTTTCCCATTTAATGTGTTTCAGCCTTGTGTCAAAATTCGGGTGTCCATAGTGGATGAATTTACTTCTGAGTAACCCTTTGACAATTTTTTTGGTCTCTTCCCATTCTGAAGCTATTCCAGTCATATGTAAGTTATTTCTCTTGATCTTGTCCCGCAGGATTTCTAGGCTTTTTATCTATTCTCCTTTTCCCTGGTTGTTCCTGTAACAGACCAACATTGAGATTTTTCTTTAATCCCATTAATTGTCTTCTGTTGATTCAGTTCTACTCCTGTGCTTGTTCAATGCATCATCTATTTCTAAAACTTTAGCATTTATCTTTTAGATTTCTGTTTGCCATTTTTATATAATTTGTAGTATTTTGCCAGTTTGTTCTTGTTGTATTTTCTTAAAATATTCCTGAGCCTTTTTATTTTCATTAGGTGTTTTTCTTGATTTTGTCAGAAGCTTTCTTGATCGTTTTCTAAAGTCACTGAAAGTAAGTTTCATTCTTTTAAATGCCTTATCAGGTAGTTCCAATGCCATTTTCCCCTCAGACTGCTTTTTTTTTTTACTGTCTTTGGGTCATTTGTTTGAGACTATCTTGTTTCTTCATTGAACTGAAATTACCTATTGATTATCTCTGACATATTGTGGTGTTACTATAATTGAGTCGGTGATTGTATGTTAGTGTGTTCTATGGCACTCAACATTTGTTCCCTCGTGGCTGTGATAAAGCATAGGAGTGTGTGCACAATAGTGGAGAACAGGTTTGGCTGGTGTTGGATATTATGTATCAGTGACCAGGTGGTACGGAAGCAGGCCCTCCCCAGTGGGTAAGCTATGTGGGAGCTATGGGTGTGATTGGGCCACGTGGAGACAGTGGCTTTATGGTTACCAGTCAACTGTGTGGATACGTGTGCTTTCTTAGGTGAGTGAAACCAATAATCAGGTCTCTGTCTTTACTGAACTCTGCTTTTCAAAAGCTCAACATGGCCACGCTCTATCAGGCAAATTGACAATTCACCAGTTCCATCTGTCCCCTCTGTAACCATTTTTGTCCAGCTTCTTTTCCTAATTGGTATGCCATCCACCGCACGATCCTTTCTTCTGAAGCTCAGGGTTCCAGGATCATCACCTAGAAGTGTTTCATTTGGTCTCACATGTCTTCGCTCTGTAGTGTGTCTGCCACCTTGCCAGCAACTAGAATGCCATTTTCAATTTCAGGAATTCCACACCTGAAACTACGGAGGACAGAAGGAAGTGGCACAGTTGTTTGTTTGTTTTTTAATGTGCTGAACAAAACAAACAAAAAACCCTGTCAACCATTAATTCCATGTTTGGTGAATCTATCCACTGGTGAATGTCTTTGGATATAATGCCATTCTCTGGTGAAGAGAAACTAGCAGATCTACACTGCTACAAAAGTTTTATATTTTAAAGAGTGATTATAGGAAGTTTTAAAAAGAGACAGAAAATGACAGGAAATCTTGGAAGGATGAACAGAAATACCAGAAATATGGGTACAGTCAACAGGTTATCATTCTCCTCGTAAAGAGTATAAATATTTGATTATCGACAAAAACTTATACCACCACCTTAGAGCAGATTTTGTCAAGTCACACACGCATACTGTAATGCTAACACAATCACTAGAGAAATTACTATACACAGATACAAAACCCCATAGATAAATCTAGATACCCAAGTCAAACCAGCTGCCATTGAATCAATTAAATCAAAACAAAAATCCTAAGAAAGTTCAAATAACCCACAGGAAGTGAAAAACAGAGATTTATAATAGCCCAAACTGGAAGTAATCCAGATGTCTTTTAGCAAAGAATAAACTGTAGTACATCTAAACTTAAGTGATAAAAATGGAATAAATTACTGATAAATGCAACAAACACTTGGGCCAATCTTAAAAGAAATTACTGAATTAAAATTTTATCCTAAAAGGCTTACCTAATCTAATGTACGTAATAGTCTTTGGAAGACAAAACAAAGAACAGATAAAATATAGTAAATGGCCAAAAATGAAAGAAAAATGCTCAAAATAATTAGTAATTAATCCATTATTGTTGAGTCAAATTTGGACTCATGGTGACCTTGTCAGACAGAGAATTGCTCCACAGGGAGACACGGTTGTAGATTGTTACAAAAGCAAACAAGTGCAACTTCTCCCCAGGGGGTGGGGGGTGTTGAACCTTCTGATTAACATTCTAATACTTAAACACTGTTGCCACTAGGTACTTTTCATTAGGGAAATACAAATCATAACTACTATTTGAGACCACTTCATACCTAATAGTGCGGCTATTATTAAATACAATAATAATAGTAAATGTTGGGAGGATGTGGAGAATTTGGAAACGTTGTCCATTGTAAAATGCTTTAGTTGCTGTGGAAAACAGTTTGGCAATTAGGAGGCTTTTTGGCGTAGTGGTTATGTGTTGGGCTGCTAATCACAGGTCCACAGTTTAAAACCACCAGCAGCTCTGTGGGAGAAAGAGAAGGCTTTCTATTCCCATAAACAGTTACAGTCTCAAAAACCAACCAACCAACCAACCAACAAACAAACAGTTACAGTCTCGCAAACCCACAGAGACAGTTCTGCCCTGTTCTATAAGGTCGCTATGAGTCGGCAGGGACTCAATGGCAGTGAGTTTGGTTTGAGTTATTTTGTTTTCTAAAAGTGAAAGCTACAATTACCACTTGATCCAGTGATACCAATCCTGGGTATTACCTGAATGAACTCGAAAGCAGAAATAAAAACAGATAGTTGTGCACTTGTAGCATTATTCACAGGAGCCAAAATGTGGGAACAATACAACTGTCTATCAACATGAATGGATCAACAAATGCACAGTTACACCATGAAATATTATGCTGCCATACAATAGAATAAAGATTTTAACATAAGTTACAATATGGCCGAACCTTGAAAAGATTATCCTCAATGAACTGAGGGAGGGATTAAAAGGATCTGTGCTTAATGGGTACAATGTTTCTTTCTTTCTTTTATTTTAATCATTTTATTAGGGGCTCATACAACTCTTATCACAATCCATACATACATCAGTTGTGAAAAGCGCACCCGCACATTCACAATGTTTCTTTTAAGGGAGATGAAAAAGTATCTATAAATAAATAATGGTGATGGTTGTGCAACACTGATGGAGTAATCAATGCTGCTGAGAGTTAAAATGAACATTTTAATGCAATAAAAAAGGAAAACCAAGCAACAACTTGCTACTTCGCCCCCATGAGGATGGCAATAATTAAACAAACAAACAAGGAAAACGGGTGTTGGTTAGTTTACGGAGGAACTGGAATCCTCACCCAGTGCTGGTGGAAATGTAAAATGGTAGAGCCACAGTGGAAACCAGTTTGGTGGAGCCTTAAAAGGTAAAACATGGAACTATCATATGATCCAGCAGATAATCTCAATCATAGATGTATACTAAGAAGGAATTAAAGCAGAAACATGTATACCAAAGTTCAGCGTAACACTTTTTAACAATAGCCAAAATATAGACATGTCCATCAACAAGTGAATAACCAAAATGTGGTGTATCACACAATGGAATATCACTCAGACATAAAAAGAAATGAAATTCTGATGTATGCCACAACATAGACAGACCTGGAAAACATTATGCTGAGTAAAATAATTCAGTCACAAAAGACCAACCATTCATGTGAAATAAGCAACTATACGGACATTTAGGGTTGTTAATGACAGCAGGCAGCAGGGAGGGGAAGGCAGAATTCTGGCATATAAAGCACTGACTTTGTTGGCAGTGTTGCAGTAATTTGGAAAGGGGTAACAGTGATGGCTGTACTGCAACATGCCCACAGAAGCTGCTGAATTGGGGACTGTTTGGTTGTGCACATTGTCACCATGATCCAAAAAAAGTGGAAAGAAAAAAAAGGAATAACTAGAAAAATTGCAGAGTGAACGAAACAAAACAACTAAACCCAACAATAGAAAGGTATTTACTCTTATTTCTGGAACTTTTAGTCTGAAATCAGGGTTATCAGCAAGGTTAGTTCATTCTGCAAATCTCTGAGGAAGAGTCTGTTCTTTGCCACCCTACCCGCTTCTGAGGGTTTCCTAAACCCCGTACTTACCATTCCTTGGCGTGTAGATGCATCACTCCAAGACCGCATGCATCTTTCTTTCCTCTCTCTTTTCTTCCGAGAATACCAGTCCCACTGAAGTAGAGCCCACCCCACTCCTTCTACTCTGACCTCCTATAACTTATTACATCTGCAAAGGCCCAATTTCAAATGAGGTCACATATTTTTCTGAGGAGCCTAGTCCAATCCAATCTAAACAATCTCTCTTTAACAACCCCACCAGCCCCACCCAAACACCATACCCTTTTTGCATTCAAAATAAATTCATGCCACCCTAACATGCCCATTCCAACCTTAAGTCTAAATGTAACATTTCATCTAAAAAGAATCAGTTCAAAAGTTCCATCTTTTGAATCAGTTATGGGTGAGACTCTGTGGACAAAATTTCTTTCTGTGGGTTCAAGAAATCTCGAATATAACTAATCTGCTCCCAAAACACAAGTGTGGGATAGGTATAGGGCAGACATTCTCATTCCAAAGAGAGAAACCGAAAGGAAAAAAGGATTATAGTTCCCAAGCAAGCTTGAAACCCAGCAGGAAAAGTTCGTTTTGATTTCAAGGACTGAGAATGATTGCCTTTGGCACAGGCTGCCCTTTGTGTCCAAGAGATCCCAGTGGCCCTGCTCTCTGAACCCTAAAATGCCATGCTGGCCCTGCCCTCTTTCCCTCTGGCAGTGGCCCCATTGCATCACCCTTTGAGACAGCTCTGTTCTCAGAATTGTTTGGGCTGGGTCCCGACCAGGCAGCCCCTTGCACCAGCTTCTCACGACAAATAACCTGCTGAACTTTGTCACCTTTGCTCACACAGCCCCCTCTCCCCAGCATTCCGGGAAGTAAGTTTGCAAAAAGCAATATGATTTGCCAACGGGTCATCTCCAGACCCCAAACTTGCAACCCCAGCTGAAACCTGCTAACGCAGCACAAGAAACCTCCCTTCCCCATATCGGCTCATACCCCCATATTGGCTCATACCTTACAGATCTCCTGCCACCCTGGTACCAGGCGAGACTTCCCTAACATAATTTGTTGGGTTGCGTGACTCATCCGGGAGTTTTCCCTCACCTTAATAAAGCCTCTCTATACTTCTCACTCCTGTCTGAGCCTCCGTCTCCACCTCTCAAGATCCCTAAGTGATGACAGCCCAATTGGACTCAGGGGGCCTTGGGCTCTAGAACTGAGCTTTGGTAGCACTGCCCCACTGGGTGCACATCATATCATTTTCCCTTTTCTTTTTTTTTTGTTTTTTTCTAGTTCTTTTTTTTTGTTGTTGTTGTTTATGCATATGGTTTTATTTTTATTTATTTATTTTTTTAACATTTTATTAGGGGCTCATACAACTGTTATCCCAATCCATACACACATCAATTGTGTAAAGCGCATTTGTACATCGTTTCTCAAAACC
>NW_022103901.1:39109101-39133446 GCF_000313985.2 Echinops telfairi | reverse complement strand
CTTTTCTTAAGGGATAACATATTCATGCCCTTGTAAATCTACCAGTCCTTCTCTTGCTTACAGAGTTTCAGACGTCCATCAGTCTTGGATGTTGTGTTTGTTCCATTTGTCTCCTTCAGCTCAGGTAAACCGTGCTTGTGCTGAAATGGTTTTGTTTTTTTTAAAATCATTTGGGGTTCATACAATTCTTATCACAATCCATACATCCATCCATTGTGTCAAGCACATTTGTTGCCACCATCATCATTCTCAAAACATTTGCTTTCTACTTGAGCCCTTGATATCAGCTTATGTTCCCCCCCTCATGAGCCCTTGATACTTTATAAATTATTATTATTTTGTCATATCTTACACTGTCCGACATCTCCCTTCACCCACTTTTCTGTTGTCCATCCCCCAGGGAGGAGGTTAGATGTAGATCCTTATAATGATATGATTTTTGGCTCTTTGATGCCTGATACCTGATCCCTTTGACACCTCGTGACCACACAGGCTGGTGTGCTTCTTCCATGTGGGCTTTGTTGCTTCTGAGCTAGATGGCTGCTTGTTTACCTTCAAGTTACCTTCAAGTTACCTTTAAGACACCAGATACTGTATCTTTTGATAGCCGGGCACCATCAGCTTTATTCACCCCATTTGCTTATGCACACATTTGTCTTCAGTGATCATATCGGGAAGGTGGACACCTAGTGATTTTTTTGTTCTTTGATGTCTGATACCTGGTCCCTTCTACACCTCGTGGTCACACAGGCTGGTGAAATGTTTGATTGCATCATTGTATTACATACCTATTTCTCCACAAAAGGTCTGCCAAGACATATCTATGGAGTTCTCTCTACAACCTGCTTTCTCATTTTTTACAGTATAGATAGGCTGAACATTTCCCAAAGTTCTGGTTCCTTTTTGCTTGAAACTTCCTCAGCTCTCCCTTCCTCTCACATTACTCTAAGCAGTGAGGAGAGAACATGCTGCACCTTGGACACATTGTATGGGATTTCCCCAAGTTCCACTTACAAGTTCCCTTTTCCACAGAGTAAAACGTACTTTTGCAGATACTTTGATACCTTATAACAAGGATCCCTTTTGTCCATTGTCCAAAATACATGAGAACTGCTTTCCTCATTCCCATGCTCCCTAGAAAGCTCTCTCATGTCCACATTTCTAGCAACATTGTATTCCAGATATATGTATGCACTAAAATCAATGACATTTATTTGCGCTGCTATAAAAGAATCTGTACCAAATTGGTATCAAATCTGTACCAAAATCTGAATTAGCATCCTAGGACTATGCGACTGGGTGACTTAAAGCAATGGACCTATCCTCTCTCGTAGTGCTTCAGGCTCCTATAATGGAGACATTAGTAAGACTGGTCTCCTCTGGGAGGCACGGAGAGATAATTTGTTTGGTGCCTTTCTTTCAGCTTCTGGTGACTCCCTACAATACTTGACATTCCTTGATTTTCAATGTGCCACTCCAATACCTGCTTTCCTTATCATAGTCATTCTTTCTTGGATGTCTCTCTCTGTCTGTTCTGATAAAACCATAAGTCATATTGGATTAGGGGCCGTTTAATTCCAGCTTGACCTCATGTTAGCTAATTACATTTACACAGATTCTAATTCCAAATAAAGCCGCATTCATAAGTACCAGAACTTAGAGAACTTCAATAGACGTTTTTGAGGAAATACGTAAATCTGCTAATGTAGACAATGGACAGGTTTACTCTAAGTTCACCCTTACTCCAAAAGGAACATTCTATGAAATACACTATTTTGAATGAGCAAGATCTATCTTTCCCACTGCTAGATTTTAAATGGAAGAAGCCAATGTTAAGAGGTAAATATACAAAAGTAACGGATTTGTTCAAAATGGGATCCCATTCCATTTTCAACTTTTTATTTCTAACTTTCATCAATGTCATAGTTATCTATTGCTACTATAACATGGATGGATGTCTTGGACAAACCGAGATTTATTTTCTCACAGTTTAAGAGGTCCAAATTCAGGGGCTGACGCTCGGAGACAGTCTTAGTCTCTTTTCAACCTCTGCAGGCCTAGTGTTCCTTACAGTTCTCCAAGTGTCTGGGCACCGAACTTCCCAAGTCAGGGAGGTTTTTGGTAGAGGGACCTGCAGGCCAAGGGATGAATGCCTAGCTTCTCTTTCTTACCATTAGGGAGGACCCTCTCCTCTGTGTTTCTCTTTCCCTTGATCTCGTGTAAGATGAAAGGTGTGACTGAAGCAAAATGTCAGTTCAGTAAAAGGTGGGACTGAGTCGCTCACTCTTGCCAGGCTGTGACTCAAGACACAGCCTACTCTGATCATGCCCCATTAATAGTCAGAAGCTACAGTTTGTGACACATCAAAAATATAAGATAATTAGATCACAAAGTGGAGGACAACTACCTAATTCTGGGAATCATGGCTTAACCAACTTATTCATGACTCAGATTTTGGGGGCTACACTCTAATTCATGATATTCCACCTTGGTCCCCCAAATTCCTATCTTTGCAAAATGTAAAACACATTCACCTGATCGAATCATTCCAATCTAAATAAAATATGAGTGAGATTTTAGACTCAGTCCATCCTGTGGCAAAATTCCTCTTTTCCTGTGAATCTGTGAAATCTAGACTACAAGTTACCTCTTTCCAAATTACAATGGTAAAACAGCACAGGTAGAAATGAGAAAAAGAAGGGATAACGGGTACCAACCAAGTTCAAAAGCCAGCAGAATCATTTGCACTCACTCTCAAGGCTTGAAAACAATCCTCTTTTCTCTGAGACCATCTGTACAATGGTCCTACAACTTAAGCCAACACAACCCATTTTTCATTGCTGCCCCTCTCCCACTTCCACTCAAGTGACTCCAAGGGGTCATTGCAGGCAAGCTTAACAGGCTGTCTTCTTAACAACTGACAGGCACTGACTTTCCTGCCTCAGTAACTCTGGGTGTTGGCTATATCCTTTGGATTCTGGGTGGAGGCACCCTCGTCCTGGGCTTCAGCTTTGTCTTTTTTGTCCACGGGGATGGGAACTTTGCTTCCTTGGCTTTGAGTAGTCCTCTTTTCCTAGTCTATCTGGATGGCAACACCACCACCTTGGCCACTGCAGGCTTTATTCTTCAGCCCCTTAGGCAGGGCAGTCCTGCCCACTAAGCTTTGGGTGGTGGCTCCATCCCCCAACACACCTTAATGGCAGCCTCACACTCCAGAATCAAGTTGGCAAAGATCCAATTATTTGAAACCTCAGAGGGTGTGTAGAACACCCTTTGAAATCTAGGTGACTGCAGCCCCACCCTTTAAAGTTTTAAGGTCCCTTAGCTTTCTGCAACCCTTCCAACAACAGTTCTGCTCATCTTTGAGTGGCTCTAGGAACGGTTGTTTACTGTTCTTGGAAGAAAACATGTGAATCCTTTGGATTGTTTCTTACCTGTGGAATTCTAAGAGGCAGACCGTTTTCAGTTTTGCTCTATCCCCTTTCCCCCCAGCCCCTTCAGTCTAAGCTGCTGTGGTCATGGGTTAGATCGACAGGTGTAGTAATTATGCATTGGGCTGCCAACTGCAAGGTCAGCAGTTTGAAACCACCAAATGCTCCTCCAGAGAAAGATGGGACTTTCTACTGCCAGTATGAGTTATAGTCTTGGAAACTCACAGGGGTAGTTCTACCCTGTGATAGATTTACAATGAGTCAGCACCAACTGGATTATAACAAGTGTTCTCTTTTTAAAATGTAACTATGCAATTCTAGGGTGTGTCCTTACTTAGTTCAACAGAGTTTTACAAATCTTTGATTCTGTTTTATGTTGCATAATTCATTTTCAAGTCCAACTCTTTCCTCTGGCATGGACCCTTTAAGATCTTGCTTTGACATCTTATCAGTGCATCACTTACAAGTTCTACCTTCTGCCACACATTTGCTGGCATCAATATGCATTTCTTCAAAGGATAAAGATTTTGTCTACAGTGTCCCTCACCTTCTGAACACTCACCAAAACTGCCTTTGACGTCCATAATTCATCCCCCCATCCCTGCAAAGCAATCCGGGCACCTTAAAACTCTTCTATCCGCTACCTCTCACCCAATTCCAAAGCTGCTTCTATATTTGAGGCATCTGTTAAAGCAGCACCACACCCTTAACCACCCAACCCCTAGTTGCTACACGCTACTGTAACAGAATCCCACAAGTAGATGATTTTTAAAAAGCCAGAAATTTATTTTCTCACAATTTAGAAGCCTACAAGTCCAAATTCCAGGCGCTAGTTCTTGGGGAGGAAACTGTCATCTTTCAAGCCGTAGGCTCAGTGTGCCTTGTAGCTCTCCTTGGGTCCTATGAGCGTAGGAGGTTCTCAGTACAGAGGTTCCAGGTCCAAATGACAGGTGCTACTCCTCCTTCTTGGTGGGAGTGAGCCCCTGTCCTCTGGTCACTTCTTTATACTCTTATCTCTTGTTCAATAAAAGGTACAGCTCAAGCAAAGGTGTGAATTGAGTAGGTGTATATAACTTGAGTCACACCTGCTTGACAAATTATGACTCAAGACACACCCTACCCTATCCTGTCTAATAAACATATACGGTTAGGATTTACAACACATCACATATTTTGGGGGAAACACAATGTAATCCATGGCAATCATGAAACTAGGAATTTAGGTTATTTGCTTGTTTTGTCACGATGAAATATCTGGAAGTTCTAATGGCTCTAATCTCTCGTTGGCTACATAGTTTAAAAGGAGAAGGAACTGAAGTATCAATGACATATCCAAATATTCTAATTCCCAAGCTTAATAGTCTGCATATATTTCTTGAAATTAATAAACTCAAATGCATAGTCAAAAGCATACCATAAACATACAAGTGAAGTGGTTCAGAGTAGAAGAGACTTTATCACTGACTCTGAGCCCCACACGTCGTCTACATTTCATTTTCTTTTGCTTAAATCAGAGCAAGATGGGACTGCCACTGCTCTCGCTGTCCATTTTCAAGTAAGTCCCTAGCTCTTATTCCTATGAACATTCTCTCACAGCTGCTACACTGCAGTAAGGGTAGAAAGTGGTGTACAACACAAACAGAAGAAATTAGAAATTAATAATATTCAAAGAATGGCTTTCAACAGGATAATGGTTAAAAAAAATCTGTGGTACTTTCATACCAAGAAATACTATACAACAATTAAAAAACAAAACCAGGAAACAAATTGGATGATCCTGAAAGGAATCATGCTGAGAAAAAGATGATCTCAGAAGGATGTATATAGTATAATCCCATTCTTATAACATTCTTAAAATAACATAAGTATAGTAATGAGGAACAGATTGCTAGGGGTTAGGGAGTGGAGGGAGCCGTGGCTATAAAAGGGTTGTATTTGGGACTTCATTGAGATGAAACTGTTCTATAAGCTGATTGTGATGGTGGTGGTAGTTATACTGATCTGCTATGTGATAAAATTACATACACCAACAACACACAAAAATAAATTTCATTAAACAGGCTTCATATAGTCTGGGTTATTACCCTTTCTTCTTAAAAGTATTTTTACCTGTGTTGCAGTTGGGCCAGCCTTCATTTGTCAAATCAACCACAGAATCAAATGTTCTCTTCTCTATAACCTGAAAAATTATTAAAATAGGTTGAACCTCAACAGCAGAAAATATTTTAAAAAACAAAATGCTAAATCATCTAGCATGTAGCAATACTAAAGTCTTAGAAGTAACAAACTCAGACAAACAACATTCAGAACCAAGATCACCCACCACATCATCCGGGTCAGCATCAGGTGAGTTGGAATTTTTGGACTTTATTATAATGTCTGAAAAAAAAACGATTAAGAGTATGAACACACTGAACAAGTTTGTTAAACTACTAAATATTTACACTTGTAACATGAGTATATGACTGCTAAACACAGTAAGAACAGAAATATTAAATAACTGTTAATTATGAAAATCTAATTTGGCTTTATGGTTTTCCAAAGTTGTTTTTCCTTTCTGTAATCTTACAATCATATTCACTCTTTTGTGAATATGTACCGTACATGCTCGAGTATAAGCTGACCCAAATATCAGCTAAGGCACCTAATTTCACCACAAAAACTGCATTAAAAATGTGCTAAAACACTCGGCTTATACATGAGTATATACAGTATACAAAAATTAACATTTGACAAAAATGGAAAATGTATACATTTAAAAATTAATCTTAGCCCACGTTCTCGGAACTGGATGAGGAGCACTTTTCCTGCAGCCAGCAGGAAGCCTCAGGTGCATGCTGACTACGCCCAGGGACACTCTGATTTCCCGGCTTCACTCTAAACCGGGGGGCTCAGTGCCTACACAAGTAGAGGCAGTACTTTCTGAACTACGATGCAAATATTCTAACGTGCTGAAAAACAAAATAGGGAACTCTGGATGAGACATGAGGAGTCCACAGACGGTTATTTTAAGAGAAAACATAAGTAGGAGAGGGCTTCAAATGTTCCTGGGAAAATTCCATTACCTGTTAATTCAATTTTTCCACAAATTTTTGAAGCCTTATACCAATAAAAACAAGATTAAAGTTTTTTATGTCAGGTGTAAAAAGACAGAAAGTGTCAAAAGAAACAAAAAGTATTATAAAACAAATGTGAAAAGTAATCACAGATTCTGAAGAACAGTCAAAATTTTAAATCTTGTGCTTAAAACCCACTGCTGTCCAGCAGACTGTGACCCATAGCAACCCCGTATGCAGGGTTTCAGAGGATGGAAAACTGTACTGTAACAGACAGCCTCAACTTTCTCCCAAAAGAACTGGTGGGTTTGAATGGTTAACCTTGAGGTTAGCAGTGTAATGCTTTCCCGATAACACCACCAGGGTTCCTTTTTAAAAATCTAAGATAACTTAATACATAAAACAAAAAGACAAACTAAAAATCATAACTGCCATCAACAGAAGGCCTGGTAAAAACATTTTAAATAATATATACAGTATAAGAAGTCACTAATTTTATAACTTGCAAAGCCATTAAACAGATAAAGAAACAAAGAAGCATAAAATGATCAAAGAATAAAAAGAATATTTAATTATATTAAAGAATTGTTAATTCAGGCTATATTAATAAAATACCAATCAGAACACTCTAAAAAGAATTAAATTTCTTATTAAAAATTATTCAACTTTCTATTTTCAACACTGATTAGAGGCTTTTTAATTTGATAGGCCATATTATAATCAATGTAAGATACCTGTTTGATTTGTTGTAATTGAAGTTGTCAAATTAGGACTTTCCACAGAAATCAACATAACATCATCGTTACTAAAATGATAGAAAATAAAATAAAACATGCATTAACAGGTCTTAACATGCAATCAAGGGTTAGAATTCTTCTAACATTTTACACCTAACTTAATAGACATAGCTGTTGGGGGAGATGAAAGTTAAAAAAAAAAATACCCAAGCAGCCTTCTGTGTGACCAACTGATACCTATTCCTCACTAATGGATCATCCCACATTTCAGAAAATAGTAAGAAAATCTACTTAAATCACCTCAAAGCCATGTCAGGTCTTGTGTTCTGAGTGACAAAAGACCTCCCTCCACAGCCCCAAGGCCCTGATCCCTCCCCTCTCTCCAGTATTGGATACGATAAAGCTAAGGGAAGGGAGCTAAGAGCCAGAAGCTGGGGCCTTGGGCCATTAGCATGCACCACACGCTCCTAAGCCTCACCGATTCACAGTTGGAGCAATAGGCCATCTGAGTGGAGCTGCAGTATAAGCCAAGGATCTGCAGGAACGCAGCATTGGGGTACAAACTGGATGTGCAGTGGTCACTTCACCAAAGACCTGGAGAACTGCCCTTTGCACCCCAAGGACACTGGGGTCAGTGGGACCCCATTCCAATTGAATGGGGCTTTTGATGGAGAGCAAGAAATTCTGGTGGGGAGGTATAAGGTAGGTTTCCCCCTGGCTGGAAATCCTGACCACATCTGCTCAGTTTGTGGTTTGCAATAACACAGGCTGACAGCTAGTCAGAAGTACAGGGATTCAGGGCCTGAGAGGGCTGGAGATGGTGGCTGCAGGGAAAAGAGCACAGATTCTGAAAATACTGGACCGAGTGGCGTTTATTCACTAAAGTTTGGAATAATGCTAATTTTTACATAGTAATTTGGTATCTGGAACCTATCCATGTAGTTAATTAGGGAGTGGGTGTAATTTTTATATACCTAATTGTGAATACAGTAATAACAGACTGCTAAAACTTATTAGGAATCCATAGTGAGAAGTGTGTGAAAAAGAGTTTTGGTGGGGATTCTTGTTTCTGTTTGATTTTTATTTTCCCTAGATTGTAGTTTGATATTGCTATTGCTATGCCATCATTTATTTACTTGTTTTTGGTTGGAACATTCCTGGCATATTATTTTTCTTTTAAATACTTTAAATTATAGTGTGTCTTTGTCTTTTGGTTTGTTTTAGAAGTAGCAAATAGGTGTATTTTATTCTTTGTTTTAAAGGGGTCTTAAAGGCTTGAAGGTAAACAAGCAGCCATCTAGCTGAGAAGCAACAAAGCCCACATGGAAGAAGCACACTAGCCTGTGTGATTACGAGGTGCCGAAGGGATCAGTTATCAGGGATCAAAGAACAAAAAATCATCATTGTGTGCTCACCTCTGCGATACACTTGCTGAAGGCAAATGGGTGCATAAGCAAATGTGGTGAAGAAAGCTGATGGTGCCCGGCTATCAAAAGATATAGCATCTGGCGTCTCAAAGGCTTGAAGGTAAACAAGTGGCCATCTATCTCAGAAGCATCAAAGCCCACATGGAAGAAGCACACCAGCCTGTGTGATCACGAGGTGTCAAAAGGATGAGGTATCAGGCATAAAGAACCAAAAATCATATCATTGTGAATGAGGGGGAGTGCGGAGTGGGGATCCAAAGCCCATCTGTAGGCAACTGAACATCCCCCTAAGGAAGGGTCTTGGGGAGGAGACGAGCCAGTCAGGGTACAGGGTAGCAGTGATGAAACACACAATTTTCCTCCAGTTCTTAAAAGCTTTCTCCCCACCCAGTATCATGATCCCAATTCTACCTTACAAATCTGGCTAGACCAAAGGATGTACATTGGTATAGATAGGAACCTAGAAACACAGGGACTCCAGGGCAGATGATCCCTTCAGGACCAGTGGTGAGAATGGCAATACCGGGAGAGTGAAGAGAGGTGGGGTAAAGAGGGGGAACCGATTATAAGGATCTACATGTGACCTTCTCCCTGGGGGACGGACAACAGAAAAGTGGGTGAAGGGAGACGCCGGACAGTGTAAGATATGCCAAAATAACAATTTATAAATTATCAAGGGCTCATGAGGGAGTGGGAAATGAGGAGCTAAGGCAAGGAGCTTATGTGGAAAGCAAATGTTTTGAGAATGATGAGGGTAACGAATGTACAAATGTGCTTTACACAATTGATGCATGTATGGATTGTGATAAGAGTTGTATGAGCCCCCAATAAAACGATAAAAAAAAAAAACCCAGCCCGTAAGCAGATACACATTTATCTATATTCATTGTAACACTAGTCACAACAGCAAGAAGTTGGAAACAGGCAACATGCCCATCAGTGGTAGATGGATAAATAAACTTTAGTGTACACACTCAACAATGATGATGAAATTGTGAAGCACCTCATGACGTGGATGGATTTGGAGGACGTTTTGCTGAGAGAAGTTAGTAAAACACCAAAGAGCAAATATCATATAAAACTACTGTTCTAAAGACAACAAGGTACAGGTCAGCACACTAAATGGAATAGATGTTGATGGTTAGCAGTGGTGAGAAGGGAAAGGAGGGAAGGACAAGCAGCAAGGTAGAGGGTAGACAGCTGTCAACTTGATGAAAGGGAAGATAACATCCAACAAAAGGGGAAATAGGAGGTGGGGAGGGGGTGCAGGGCAAGCTATTAGGAAGGTTGATAAGCTGTTAAAGTTGTAGGGTCCCAAAATGATGCTATGATATATAAAACCCCATCTAATTCACAATAAAACATTTTCAAAAGTCCAGTCTGAATATAAGTAATGTCACTGAACAATGGGTAGAAAGTGAATGGCAACCTAAATTGTGTAAATCATCATGAAAGATACAATAAAATATTCTTTAAAAAAACTATTAGGGATCCATTCACAACAAATCCAAATATGTATTATTTGGATTTAGAGCTTGCTTATATTTTCTTAAAACAACATACAGATGGAAAAAAACACAAAACCAGTATGATCCATAAAGACATTCTGAAGCAGCTTTGGTGGCCCAGTGGTTAAGTGCTCCGCAGTAAGGCAAAAGATCCGCAGTCAAACCTACCCCCTGCTCCTTGGGAGAAAGCTGCGACAAGCCGCCCCCGTAACTATTACAGCCTTGGAAACTTGATGGAGCAGTTCTACTGTGTTCTACCGGGTCCTTATGAATTAAAATTAACCTGCCAGCAAACAGATTTTAAATCCAAACCAAAAAACCTTGTATTCTTATAGGTTACAAGTCTAATTAAAAAAAATAAAGCTATTTTAAAATAACTCTGGCCATTAATGTACATTCTATCACCAGAGTGGCAATAACCCACTACTACTACCTACTTTATTTTGACTCCTAGACTATAAATCTTTATGGGTCCAGACACACTTTTCTTTCTCCCGTGGAGTGGCTGGTGTGTTTGAACTGCAGACCTGTGGTTAGCAATTCAATGTTTATCTCAGCACCACCAAGGTTGCTCAACTAAAGTGAGGATGATTATAAATGAGGCTGATTATAGTTATGGAGTATCCTAGGCCAGATTTCTTCTGTTATTTTGACCCTCACTCCACTTTTATGATTTTTACAAGCATTTTAATTAGAATGTTAGCAAAGAAAATCTTAAGACAAATTTTATTGTCCATTAAAACTGAGATGAATCTTTAAAAAGTTTAATTCTATGATTTCTTGGTAGATATCTTCTATTTTTATCCTTTTCATTTGAGTCTATGATCCACTTTGAGTTAGTATATTACATTGGGCAAATCTGCTGTAAAACTTCTTTTCTAGGGTGTTAAAGAAAGCAAAGATAGCACGTTGAAGATGAAGGTGCACCTGATCTGACCGAAACACCAAACTCACTGCATTTGAGTTGCTTCCTCCTCAATGAGACTCGAGAGAAGACAGGACAGGGTGGAATTTCCCCCATGGGTTTCCAAGACCGTAACTATCTACAGGAATAGTCTCATCTTTCTTCCTCAGAGTAGCTGATGGAGTTGAACTGCTAACCCTATGCCTAACCCACTATGCCACTATGCCACCAGGGCTGAGTGCCTGACCCAAGTCATGGTATTTTCAATAGCCTTCTATGCATGTGAAAGCTGGGGGCGGGGAGGTGGAATAAGGAAGATCAAAGAATTGATGTCTTTGAATTATGGTGTTGGTGAATAGTGAATATACTATGAAATACCAGAACAATCTGTCTTAGAAGAAATATAGCCAGAATCTTCCTTAGAAGTGGGAAGGCGAGACTCTGTCAGTCAGAGCAAATTATCAGCAGGAACCAGTCTTTACAGATGACATCATTAATGGTGAATTTAGTGAACACGAGGCAATCCCATAGGAGATGGATTGACAAAGTGGTTGCAATAGTGGGCTGAAACATAGTGATGGCTGGTTAGATGGTATAGTATTTTAGCTCCAAATATTATTCTGTTCTGCTCCAGGAGGTGCCCAGCAAATGTATCACTAGACTGCTTGGTAGTTTCCACAAGGATCTAAAGTGCCCTGTTAAAAAAATTTTTTTAAATCATTTTATTGGGAACTCGTACAATTCTTATCACAATCCATACTTACATCCATTGTGTCAAGCACATATGTATATTGGTTGCCATCATCATTCTCAAAATATTTGCCTTCTACTTGAGCCCTTAATTTTGGCTGCTCATTTTCCCCCTCCCTCCCCACTCCCGTCTCCCTCATGAACCCTTCATAATTCTTAATTATTATTTTGTCATGTTACACTGTCCGATGTCTCCCCCCGCCCTCTTCTCTGCTGTCCCTCCCCCAGGGAGGAGGCTATATGTAGATTCTTGTAATCGGTTCCCCCTTTCCACCCCTCATTCCCTTCACCCTCCAGGCATCGCCCCTCTCCCCACTGGTCCTGAAGGAGTCATCTATACTGGATTCCCTGTGTTTCCAGTTGCTATCTGTACCACGGTCGGTCCAGCCAGACTTGTAAGGTAGAATTGGGATCATGAGGGAATAGGAGGAGGAAGCATTTAAGAACTAGAGGAAAGTTAAATGCTTCATCGTTGCTACCCTGCACCCTGACTGGCTCATCTACTCCCCACAACTCTGCCCTGTTAATTTTTAACAACCATATTCATTTTTGAACAGTTTAGATTGTTATTTCATGGATTCTTTCTTTTAAAATTAATACTCTTTTTCATTTCTCTTCAAATTATGATCAGGACCTGTCTACATTGTTAAATCTGAGTATACTGATAGGATTTGTTATAATGCCGGTGAAGTTCATCAAATCCATTATTTCTAAGTCAGTAGCTCTATTGCTTCATTTTTCTTCTTGTTATGGGGCTTATTGTTTGACACTATACATGCCTGGTAAGCGTAGTTTGACTGTCAGATGTAAATTTTACGTGTTGGGTAATAAATATCATTTCAGTATTGGACTTGATTCTGGCATGCAATTAAATTACTTAGTTTATTTCACTGAGCTTTGCTTTTCTTTCTCTTTTTGTGGTTGTTGTTTTGAAATAGGTCCGTTGAAGGCTTTAGTATAAGACTAATGTACTCCCACTAAGACAGTTGCCTTCCGAAGGGTCAGCCTGTGCCTCTGTAGTCTCTGGTCAGTGGGTATGCCAATGGTCCCATCCCTGTCTCACCCCCAGGATTCACCGGCCGCTTCTTTCTAGTAGTTCTTTCTCCAGGGTCAAGTAATTTCATCCCAAATGCAGATTTGTACTCAAAATGCAGAGTGGTATTTGAATCAAGAGGCCCCCTCTCTAGAGCTATAGAGCTGTGGCTGTACAATTTTTCCTCTTCACTGTTTTGTTCCCCCAGTTCTAGTTGGTTTGGTGTTGGGTGGGCACAAAGGGCCTGTAGTGTCCAGTCACTGTTGCCAGATCACACGAACCAGGTGGATTCAAAAGATTCTAAATTCTATTTTCGAACGCATGGAAAAGGCGTACACCTGGGGACTTTCCTTGAGTGAGTAGGCCCAAGCCCACTTTCTTTGCTCTCACAGCAGAAACAAATGCTAAGTTAAACAGTTTTTTTTTTCCAGACACAAATCTTGGAATGACAAGCACAAACTAGGAAAACAAAGTGTTGTTTTAACAAGGATTGTATATTACAGAGCTTCACATTTCTACTTACTCTAAATCTTCAGCATACAGACTGGGTAGGCTGGGACTGGCTCTTAATTGGGGAGGGGCGGGGGACTAGGGAAGCAGGGGAGTAAACCTGGGGAAGACTCCTAAACAGATAAGAATTGGGTCTTTGACCTTGCTAATATCCTTGAGAATTCATACCTGTACACAATCACAGGATTCTCTGTGAGGCAGACTAGAGAGAGGGGGGGTCACTTAGGGTCACAGCTATGAAGAACTTCCAGTTAAGTTTGGTCATGATAAACTATTTAATTCTTCTGTGGTTCTTCTAAACTACATTATATTTCCACTATAAAATAACAGGTTAACTCTGCAAGTCCCCCTTAACAAATTCAGATTCCTCAAAGTTAGACTTCAACTAAAAAAGACCATTAGGCTCTGTTTGAGTTCTCCCTCCATGCTTGCAAACATGGGAAATAACTCCAGGTAGTATTCCAGGGTAAATGCCAGGTGCTTCTCATTTGATCATAAGAGAAGGGATCAGATATTGAACAATGTCTGAGCACAATTATTTTCCTTTTTTATGTCTGATTGTCTAGCGGGTTCTAGTAAAAGAACAATACCTGAAACATTTAGTTCTTCATTAACAGAGCACACATTTCTTATTCATTTTCACTCTATGTAATCAACCTTTTCTTAAAATTTTTAACAGATTCAATTCAGTAATTTTTCAGTCAATTCTATCCATGATAGATTCTAACATTAGCCATTAGTTTCAGTCCTATTAAAATCCAATATTTGGATCAAAATTTTATTAAGAATATTTGATTACTCCATTCAATTGAGCTTAACAATTTACCGAGTTTGTGTGTTCATATATGGAGATATATATGTATGTATGTATACTTACGAGTGCCATAAATTACATGATAGACTCATCAAAGACTTTGTCACTAAATTTTAAGAAAAACGGAAGCAATTCTTGTTGGATATTCATTATACTACTGTTAAATCCCTACCAAATCTCAGTAGTTTTTTGCTTGGTTTATCTATACTTTTCTTGTGTCTACAGTATTTCAAACATAATGTTATTTTGGAGTCAGAAACTAAGGGGAAAAAAAAACCCCAATAAAACCTCTGACCAGTTGAGTGGAATTTCTGCATTTGGAAGGTAAGGATTTAGATTTAGGATGCAGCAAGGCAAAAGGGGGCACGAGTGAAGAATAATGAATATTCTGGGCTTCCAGAAGAATGAACATATCTATATTGGAAGAAGTAAAGTGAGAAAGACAAGATGTTGTCTCACCTACCTTGGACAATTATCAGGAGGGACAAGTGTGTGACAAAGAACGCCTAGATGGTCCACGAGAAAGAGGAAGACCTTCAAGGGGATGGAGTCACATAGTGGCTACAAATGGGTCCACACGCAGCAATGGCTGTGAAAATGGCCCAGGCCTTGGCTATGTTTCATCTGTTAACTTAATGGCACCTAAGCAAGGCAGAGGAGTCAGGCTTCCAAGTGCAATCCATAGATTAGGTAATCAGACCTCATTTTATCAACCAAGGATGAACCCTGTCTATAGGAAATGACAACTGTATTCAGAGCATCAAAAGCTTTTCGGAAATTATCAACTAAGCCAACATATTTAGTCAAATGACTAAAAACCAGCAACAGGAGGAATAAATAAGTGACCCAGGCATTGGAGCTAAAAAACAAGGGCAATAAAATAAACATGATGAATATTTTATTAAAATGGAAGTAAAATGAAGGAAATATTTAAGCAGATAGAGCATTCATCAAAAATTAGAAATCAAGTCAGTTAATACAAAAACCATCACTAGAGAAACAAAAATTTACAGAGTTGGAATAGGCAGTTGTAGTGACTGTATCTTATCTGACAAAGAATGTGCACCCCAAATGTTTAAAGAATCCATAAGTATCGATGAAGGAATCCTGGTGGTATAGTGTTTAGGTGCTTAGCTGCTAACCAAAAGGTTCATGGTTTGAATCCACCAGGTACCTGAAAGAAGACAGATGTAGCAGGCTTGCCTCCATGAAGATTTACAGCATTGGAAAGCCTATGGGGCAGTTCTACTCTATCCTATAAGGATACCAAATCAGAATTGACTTGACAATGTATAATGAGAACAAAACAGCTCAGAAAGAAAATAAGCAAGTCAGAAAATGTTCTAAAATTTATTGTGGCACAATTCTTGATATGACTGAATTATTGAATTGTATGATATGTAGATATCTGCCAATAAAACTGCTAAAAATATAAGCAAGTCTTAAACTTCTGAAAAGATATCCAAATGCCTTAAAAATATGAAAATGGGCTTAACTTACCTAGAAGGAAACACAAATTATAACCACAATGATACACCAATGAGGGGTACCCCCAAAACCTGATGCTCATTTAAAAATGTTTTTAAATGTGAGGGGGATAGTGTATTTGGAGTTCATTTCACCAGGTCAGACTGCTAATCAAGATTTCTATTTAGAGATTCTGTAAAGATTGTGTAACAGTGTGTGACATAAAAGGCCTGATTTGTGGCAGATGAGGGACTGGTTTTGCCACCATGACAATGCACCTGCTCATGCAGCCCTCTCAGTGCACCAGCTTTTGGCAACAAAAACCCCAGCAAGCCTCTCTTGCCCCACGCACCCTGAATCACCTGACTTCGCTCCGTGCAACTTCTTTTTGTGTCCGTCAGGGAATAGGGACATGAAAGGACAGCAATTTGACAACGTGTAAGAGGTGAAGGGAAAAAATTGTTTCCAAGAATGGAATCTCAGATTTGACAAATGTATATTAAGGGTAAGGGAGAGTATTTTGAAAGTGGTGTTTGTTTTGCAAAAAAAATTAATACAAAGCTTTGAAGAAAAAAAATCCATTTTGTGTGTGTGTGTGTGTGTGTGTGTGTGTGTGTGTTGGGGGGGAGGGTACCCTGAGAGTTAAACTGAGAAAGGCCATTAATACCAAAGATTTGGAGGGATATGGAGAAAATAAAAAAATCTCATGAACATCCAGTAGGAGTATAACTTGCTACAACTCCTGTGGTCAATCAGTAGTATCTATCAACAGTAAAAATATACATAACCTATGACCTAGCAATTTGATTATGTCCAACAAAAATAATATGCACACGCAACAAATGACATATAAAACAATGTCTACCACTAGTCATCATGTCCTTATTCTGAAAACCACCCAAATGCCCATCAACAGCTGTAAAAGGAAAAAGTAGGGCATGCTCCTAAAATGGAGTATTACAAAGCAAGCAGTGAGAATGAACTAACTCCTGCCCAGACAAATCTCACAACATTATTAGGCAAAATAAGCATAACTCAAAGGACTGTGAAGAGTATGATTCTACTATATAAAGGCAAAAACAAGCTAACTAATCTATGATGTTAGAAATTACTTTGATAGGTCTGGCAGGGATGGGATTGATGATTGGGAGGGAGGCATGAGAGACAATGATGGATGCTATTGGCTTTGCTTCTAGATTCCTTATATAATTATGTGTTCACTTTTAGGAGCTCTGATGGCTTAGTGGATTGCGTATTGGGCTGGTGACTGCAAAGCCAGCAGTTTAAAACTAAGAGCCACTCCTCAGGAGAAAAATGAGGCTTTCTACTCCAGCAACGTGGTACAGTCTTAGAAATCCACAGGGTCAATTCTCAAATGTCTTATAGGATTGTTATGAGTCTAAATCAACTCAAATTGATTTGTGTAATGTTTAACAGGCATTAAGAGTCAATTAACTTAGCCTTAAAGTTATTTTGAAGCATGTGAATGTGTGGGTACATGTTTATGCCTATCCTCAGAAATTCATCTACAAATGTGTAAACTAAAGGATGTCCAAGTGGAATGCCACTGGTATCCCCTGATACATAACTTTCACGAAACTTCTACACCGACTGTTACTAATGACAGCTCTTTCACTGCGAACCATATCTGGGGGGAAAAACTTAGCAGGAGGATTTTCCATGATAATCTGCATGGGCCTAACATGTTTTCTTTGCCAACAACAGGGCTATAAAGAAGAAGGCAGCATCGGGACTAGCAGACTCACTAACAATCTGTAATATGCAATAACAACAAAAGGACCCAAAGCCCTAACTGATGAAGGTCAAAGACTACAGCCTTCAGTGTGGATTACAACTCAAGACCCCAAACACAAAACTAAAACACAACCAAAAACCCCTCATAATTGGACGAATAAGCAACAAGATGCTAAATGGAGTAGTGATCGATGTTGTCAAGGATATCAGTTTTCTTGAATCCACAATCAAGGCCCTGGAAGCAGAAGTCAAGAAATCAACTAGCATGCTGCACTGGGCAAATCTGCTGCAGGATTTCTTTCCGTACAGAGGTAAAAAGTAAACACGCGCCTCGAGGACTGAGACATGCGTTACGCAAGTCAATGAATCTTCATCTACATTCACAAGCTGGAAATTAACAAAGGAGAGTGGAGAAGAACCAATGCCTTTCAGAAGACAGGAACAGACATTTCACCCAAGAAGACATCCAGGCATCCAGTAAACATCTGAAGAAATGCTCACGTGCACTAGTCCTTGGAGAGATGCAAATCCAAACAGTGGTGAGCTACCACCTCGCACTGGCCCTGATAGGAAAATTCACAAAAAAGCATAACTGCTGGAGAAGGGGTAGGGAGACTGGACCACTCATTGTTGGTGGGACTGTAAGTGTACAAACACTGTGGAAAGTGATAGTGTTTCCTCAAACAACTGGGAATAGAAATGTGGTGTGACCCAGCAATCCCCTTCATATCCTAAAGAAGTAAGAGCAATAGCACACACAGATCTATGCAAACCATGTTCAAGGCAGCTCCATTCACAGTAGCAAGACAGAAACAATCTAAATGCACATCACTAGGATAGATAAACTTACTACACATAGTAAAAGAAGGATGAGATTATGAGCCACCTCATGAACCGCGAGGCTCTGAAGGGCATTATGATGAATGCAATTAGTCAGCCACCAAAGGATAAATATTGTATGAAGCCACTGTTATAAAAGGGAAAAAAAGAAGAGAAAGGTTTTTCAAGCAAAAAGAAACAATTGGATGGCTACCAGGAAGCAAGAGGCTAGAAAAGGGGTAAACTTTTAAGACCAAAGAGCCAATCGTGTCCCTCACAATAATTTAAAGATCATTCAAGAGCCATTATCCATTTTCACAATCAAATCACTAATATCTAAATAATAGTTTTCTTTTCATTTTCCACTTTACTCCAGAGCCACATGTGTACAACAAAAGAGGTGCATATGGCCCCTGAGCCATACTTGCTAACCCCTAGGCTAAAGGGTCGACAGTTGTTATAGAGGAAAGGGAAGATCATATTTTATAAAAGAGAGACAAGATAAAAAGGTGTGTGTGGGTGATGGGGGTAGTAAGTGGGTAAGCTACTGGGAGGTTTGAGAAGTTGTTTAAATTGATGAATATTAAATTGTCTCAAATCTAATTCATAGTAAACATAGCAATTCATAATTAATAGGTAAACTCCCAAGTAATTCATAAGAAATTTTAAAAGCAGAATTGATGCCTTTGAATTATGGTATTGATGGAAAATACTGAATATGCCTTGGACAGGCAATAGAATAAATAAGTCTTGAGAATCATACATCTAGAATACTCCTGGGAAGTTAGGTTGGTGAAGCTTCATCTTATGTACTAGGGGTACCCCAAATATAACGGAAAACATTTTTCCAAGCCATGTACGTATTTAATTTTTTTTTTACAAAACTCTCGTACCACCTTCAAAGTACGCTCCTTTACACTTAATACATTTGTCAAATCTGCAATTCCATCTGGGAAACATTTTTCAAACTCTTCTGTTTGGATGGCTGACAGCACCTCCCTCATTTTTTCTTCACCACTTCTACTTGTCAAATCGCTGTCCTTTCATGTCCCTCTTCATCCGTGGAAACAAAAGAAAGTCGCATGGAGCGAGGTCAGGTGAGTCAGGTGACTGGCATGCAGTTTTTTGCCAACAGTGGAGCACTGAGATGGCTGCATGAGCAGGTACATTTTTGTGGTGGCAAAACCACCCTGTCTGCCAGGAATCAGGCCTTTTTTGTCACATACTGCTATGTAACCTTTTCAGAACTTCTAAATAGAAAGCTTGATTAGCAGTCTGGCCCTGTAGAATGAACTCCAAATGCACTAGGAGTCAGCACTTTTGTTTGGGAAGTTGATGGGACGTCCAGAATGTGGTTTGTCATCAATCGATAGTTCACCTTTTTTCGAAACAAGAAAACCACTTGTATACTTGAGTTTTCCCCATAGCACTGTCCTTGAAAGCTGTGTTCAACATCACAACAGTTTGTGGAATGTGGAATTTTTCTTACTGTTTTCTTAAATTAGCTCATCACAAAAAAAACAAGGTTTGAACCAAACTGCTTTTCTGAAAAAATTCACTATGAACAGAAATAACCTTCCCAGGAGATGCCACTGGGTGCACTAACTCTGAGCAAGTCGCTTGATGCTTGCCTAGCAGGAAAAATGCATTCCATGAAAGCTGTGCTCCACCCAGTGCAATTCCGTTTTTTGGGGGGGAGAGGGGGGGGGTGCGCCCTTGTACGTTGGACATGTTATTAGTAATCCTTGATGAAGGACGGCATACTTTGTCAAATAGAGGGCCAGTGAAAAAGAGGAAGACCCTTAATGAGAAGGACTCACACAATGGCTAGAACAATGAGCCCATGCATAACGACTGTGCAGGATGGTGCAAGAAATGGTAGGGTTTTGTTCTGGTGCTCCTGGTGGTGCAATGTCCAGCTGACACCTAAAAGATTGGTACCTCAAAGCTACCAAGAGAAAGATGTGGCTGTTTGCTTCAAGAAGATCAAAAACCCTATGGGTTTTGGCTTATGTAACAATTTGCCCCCAAACATAGAGACTTACAAAAATAATTATTATCTCACAATTTCTGGGCAGTCAAGCCATGGGAGTAATTTGAGGATTCTATTTCAGGGTCTCTTAGTCTATTGCAGCCAGGATATTAGCATGGCCTAAGTTCATTAGGGATGGACATCAACTCAGTAGCTGTGAGAGAGACAGTCACCTAAAGGTTTGACTGGAATTAGACCTGCTTCCGAAATGGGTCACTCACCAAACTTAATGTAGAACACCTTACCAAGTAGGATGCTGGATAGGCTGAAGTATCCTTGTGACACAGCAGTTGACTCACCCCAGGGTGAGCAATGCAGATGAGAGCAAGGAAGCTATACTATCATTTATGACCTAATCACATACCATCATTTCTGCTAAACCCTATTTAGTAGAAGTGAGTTACTCAGTACAGCTCAATATGGAAACTAGGGCCCGCGCTCTTAAAATAATTTGTGGACATATTTTAAAACCACAATAGATGCCATGCCTTTCCACTGCCTGCTAGAGATTAGGGTGAATCCACTATGAAAGAGGACTGTATCTTTCAAAGCCTGTATAATTTTTCAATATAGGCAGTCACTGAATTAAGAACAAGTTCCGATTCTGTATCTTTCTTTAAGTAGAATTTTACATGTTGGGATAGTTATGTATGACTATAGTTATGCATGACTATGTTAATGAAGTGTTTGTTTTAGTATATACCTTTCTATACATAATAGCTACCACTTGTCTGTCAGTTTGTCGTATTTTGGTGGCTGGTGTGTTGCTGTGATGCTGAAGATTCTGTCACTGGTATTTCAAATACCAGCAGGGTCACCTAACATGTACAGGTTTCAACAGCGCTTCCAGGCTAAGAACAGACTGTGAAGGAGTAGACTGTCCACTTGAGAGAAATTGGTCACTAAGGTTACCCTCTGGAAAGCATGAAAACACTGTGAGTTCTGAAGGCCTACTAAAAAGAAGAACATGGTCAGAGATAGTAACAGAAGATGAACCCCTCAAATCGGAAGACACTCAAAACATGACTGAGGAAGTAAAGGGAAATAAAGTTGACTGTGATGATATGGATGGGCTACAGCTTGTGGGAGAGTGAAGCCTTAAGGACCTTCGTCTGCTTGTGGAACATGACTGAACATGAGAAGAAACAGCTGCATGGGGAAATTGGAAGTTGTCAAAAATGAAATGTAGCTTATAAAGACAGATATCCTAGGTATTAGTGAGTTGAAATGGACTGGCAGTACTTCAACTAAAATTAAGAATTCAATAAATGGGTTTAACAGCAACTTGGATCATACTGATTAGAGGATTAATCGGCTAGAAAATAGAATATATCCAAATCAAAGTATGAAAAGCATAAAAAGGTGGGCTGTACAGAAAAGTATATAACTAAAAAGAAAAGTAGATAACTAGACTCCAGCAGGAGAAACAGAATCCTGCAGAAACCATATCTGAAGAGGTAAGTGGCCGGGAAGTGCTCCATCTTGTCGAAGACATCAAGGCACAATGCAAGACTGAGCACAATGCGGGCTAACAGAATGATTAAACAAACAGAACAACCCCCCCCCCCAAACATCTTAGGACTTTTTGGTAAAAAAAGAGAAAAAAATGTAAGTAGAATATTTAATATGCAGCTAGGGAAGATATTGTCTTCAAAGAAGCAACAATAAAGCTGATGTCTGACTTTCCAACAAAAATGACAGAAGTCAGAAGACACTGTCATGATACACTGAATGTGCTGAAAGAACGACCACACTACAATTGCATGCCCAGTAAAAGTGACCGCCAAAAGTCCAGGCAACATACAACGATTCCAGATAAAAAGCTGACAGAATGTGTCCTGAGCATGAACAGGAATAATAAAGCACGGCAGAGAGGGGAAAATAACCACTGATGACAAGATGGAAGTACAGGAAGAAATGAGGAATTAAAGAAGGTAAATATATAGATCATTTTAAGTGAACAATGACTATACAAAAGAGGGATAATATTGTCTTGAGGATTAAAAAAACAATAGAAAGTTAACATGCATGGAAACACAAAAAGTGGGGACTTGAAATCTGCGAAGGTCAAGCATCTACAAAATGATCTAAGTATCAATTTACTTTAGACTCCAGTGAGTCAAGAATCCATTTTGAGAAGCAGGCAGTCTTTCACCAGGTTGCCTATCGGGCTGTCTAAGCAGAGACCTGGCAGCGAAAAGAAGAAAGGCCATTGAGGAAATGGATTAACGCAGTGGCTGCTGCAACAATGGGTTCAAACACAGGATGAGCTGTGCGGACGGCACAGGACCAGGCGGTGGCTCCTTCTGTTGGAGACAGGGTTGTGCAGACTCAGAACCCACTCGATGGCACATAACAACAAGCAGAGGCCTTCGTCCAGAACATTTTCTGATGAAGAAAGCTCTATGTGGTTGTCTTTCTTTCTCAATCCTTTCTTTTTCAAGTCTGGGTATACAGTACCCATCCCCTTCTTGCTCATGTATGGAAACTATATGGCACCAGGCTACTTTTGTACTTGTTCCCAAGAGAAAAAGAGCAGTCTTTTCTCTCACAAATGGAGTATAGGGGATATATTTATTTGCCCTGAGCTGATCATAGGAGATCAGTGGCGCCAATTAAAACCAGAGTCACTCCAATCCTGCCTTTCACTGAGGGCTAGGCCGGAGCATGGACACAAGTACAGATAAGAGCTCAGGACACACAGAATCCAGGTCTGATAAACCCCTCGGGTACAGAAGTGGGAGTAGTTATACCAGGAGGGTAGGGGGAAGGTGGGGAAGAAATCCCAGGGAAAGGGAGATAGCAGTTAGTGTAAGATATGAAAATATTAATAATTTATCAAGAGATCGCAAGGGTGGGAAGCGGGGTCGGGAGGGTTAAAAAAAAAGCTGATACCAAGGGCTCTAATAGAATGCAATTATCTAGAAAACAATGGCAACATATGTACAAATATGCATGATACGATTGATGTATGAATATAACAATAAGAGTTGTTAAGCGCCCCCAATAAAATGATCTTAAAATAAAATAAAACTAGGGTCACTAATTTATATAAATAATGAAATGCTTACTACCATGTTATAGCATGTGTTTTGTCCTTTGTTAGCAATCTCAAATCTTATTATGAGACATATTCTGCATGTACCACTTATAGAATAATTTCTAAAGGCATTAAAGACATATTGAGTAACTGACCCACTGCACTGAGTTGATTCCAACTCCTAGCCACCCTGTATAGGAAGGCTGTAAATCTTTATGGGAGCAGCTATAGTATCCTCTTTCTCCTATGGAGCAACTGATTAGCTTGAATTGCTAATTTTGTGATTAGCGGTCCAATGTTTACCTGACTAGGACTCCTCAACATGGTTACTTATGATGTAAAGGAAAAAAAAAATTAAGCAAAAAAAAAAAAAGCTAAAATAGGCAGGGGGAAAGGATATAAAATAAATGGGACCAATAGAAGTAGTACGATATAGTTATAAGTGCACATATATCATAAAGTTTGTATTTTACTCTGTAATTTTCTTGTAAGGAGTGCTGGTGGCAAAATAGTTAATGCTGGGTTGCTAATCACAAGGTCAACAGTTCTAAACCACCGGCCACTTCTCAGGAGAAATAGGGACTGTCTACACCCAGAGTTAGTTACAGTCTCGGAAAGTCATGGGGGGCAGGCAGTTCTCCCCTGTTCTATAAGGTTGCTATGGGTCAGAATCAACTCAATGGCAGTGAATTTGTCTTTTTTAATTAAATATTTTCAAACTGGACTAAAATGTATGTATATTATGAATATAAAATATATTATATGCAAGCAACGTGATTTTTAAGTCAGGTATGGATATAGGTATTAAACAGATAAGAAGCTCGTTTTAAAGTGAAATTTGTTTTGATTTCAAGTAAAACTAGTTTCTATTTTGAAGTAAAATTTGTTTTGAAGTAAAAACTTAGTTAAGGTAAAATATGTGTAAGCTAAGGACAAAGACCTAGTTCAGTAATGCATAGGGCAGCACTTTTTACAGAGAGAGACAGCCCGTTTGCTCATCCCTAGAGCCACAGCAACGATGAGAAATACAACTTTCCTCTAGTTCCTAAATGTTTCCTCCCC
>NW_022103901.1:39107384-39108461 GCF_000313985.2 Echinops telfairi | reverse complement strand
GAAACGATGTACAAATGCGCTTTACACAATTGATGTGTGTATGGATTGGGATAACAGTTGTATGAGCCCCTAATAAAATGTTAAAAAAAAAAATTCCTTCCATTTGTTTCTCTCTATGAAGGAACCGACTACATGGAACTGTGTGTGACCTCCGCCCTGGGGGACAGACAACCAAAAAGTGGATGAAGGGAGACGTCGGACAGGGCAAGACAAATCTGATGTTATGGAAAGACACACTTTTGTGTAAGTCATATTTTATAGGCTTGCTCAAAACAAGCCGGGTTCCATTCTATGCCTTGAAACAGCCCTAAGGCTATCTTCAGTACCCCACATTTACTTTCTGTCCACCAAACTCCCAAGATGAAGTCATAGAGAGACATGGAAGAGCAAGAGTGCACAGCTGTCTCTCAGGTGATCCAGGAAGGCAGGGAGGCACAGTTTGCCTCGAGCAGTGGTTCTCAACCTGGGGGTTGCGACCCCTTTGGGGGTCGAACAACCCTTTCACAGGGGTCGCCTAATACATCCTGCAAATCAGATATTTACATTATGATTCATAACAGTAGCAAATGTACAGTTATGATAGAGCAATGAAACTAACTTTATGGTTGGGGACACCACAACATGAGGAAGTTGTATGAAAGGGTTGTGGCATTAGGAAGGTTGAGAACCACTGGCCTAGAGGAAGGACAGAGAAATGAAGCAGGAACACACAAAGAATACGGAAGGTAGAGTTAAGGGAATCCCTCTCCAGATGAAGACATATCAGTCGACCAGAACTGCAACATTGGGCTCAAACGTAAGAGTTGTGAGGTTGGTGAGGAGCGGAGGGTGTTTTGTTCTGTTGTACACAGGGCTGCAATAAGTCAGAACTGATGGTACCTATCTACATCTCCTTTGTCCTCCTCAATTCTGGCCTGGCGGATCAGCAAAATATCCCTCCTGTGAGTCTTTTCCACAAAAACTTTTAACAAAGACCTTTGGAGAAGTTATTGTTTGATTAGTTTGTCTATTGAAAGGATTAAAACACCACCAACCCTGTATATTTCTGATGAAGAAAGCTCTATGTGGTTGTCTTTC
>NW_022103901.1:39097399-39106010 GCF_000313985.2 Echinops telfairi | reverse complement strand
AAAAAAAAAATTCCTTCCATTTGTTTCTCTCTATGTATATGGAGTGGTGTAATGGCTACTCGTTGGTTGATAGCTACAAGGTCAGCAGTTCAAAACCGCCAGCCACTCCACAGGAGAAAGGAAGGGCCTTTCTACTCCCTTAGAGAGGTACAGTCTCAGAAACTCACAGAACAGTTCTAACCTGTCCTACAGCATCACTATGGTTGGCATCAAGTCAATGGCAGTGAGTGAGACCCCACTGCATCTATACAAACACTGAAAAATCAAATCAGCTTGTCAAGTTATATAAAATTCCACTCTGGGATAATGATGCAAACCATATTCAACATATAAATCTGAACAGAAGTGGAAATATTTTCTAATACTCTAGTCATCCAAGAAAAATGATAAGATTGTGACTGTTTTCTAATCTTTTATAGTCCCCTTAGTGTGTTTTAGGTTTGTTTCCAGAACAATGTTACAGGAGGTCACGGCAGCCTGCATCCTCTCCTGTTTGCATTGCAGAGGCACTTCCAGTGCCCCACCATCACATTTGTTTTAGGGTTTTTGAGAGGTTCTTTGTGAGACTAAGGATGTCAATTCTATTTTTGCTAGGAAACATAGGAAAACTGTGTTTGCTAGGAATTTTGGTTTTAGTCATAAAATAGATTCCTTTTATCTGTTTATTAAATCTTGCATTTGTCCTGGGCTGATAAGGGTTTTTATCTTAGAAAATTGTATTTTTTACAGTTATATCAACCTTTCATCCTGGAACAAATTCACCGTTGATGGTATACTGAATCTGAGTTGGACTCCATTCGATGACAACTACGATAAATTCCATTTACTAGTATCTTGCTTAGGGCTATCTGCCATCTAGTTTGTAGATAAAATTGGCCATTTATTTTTATAGCACTCATTATTGGAGCCATCAGGGTCAAGTTAAACTTTTGCAACACTTTGCTCTCATAATCACTGTTGGATGAGAGTGCTACCTGCAGCACTTTTACAAAGTGCAGGCTCTTCCTTCAGTACAGATCGTTACATTTGTTCAAACCACAGAAATGTGGTTATTTGCTGTGGGGTCAACTGCAACCTACGGTGAACTGTTCTACGGGGTTTCCAGGCTGTGGTCTTTCAGAAACAGATGGCCAGGTGTGTCGGGGTTACTCCAACCATCAATCTTTCAGCTATTAGGTGAGCACTTAAATAATTTTACCAACCAGAAATTCCTATCATTGACATAATCCCACTGCCATCAAGCCAATTCTGACACCTAGTGACCTTAAATAGGGCTTCCAAAACTGTAGATATTTACAGGCGCATAAAGCCTCATCTTTCTTCTGTGGAGTAGCTGGTGGGTTTGAACTGCCAGCCTTGAGGTTAGCAGTTCAACACTTACTGGCAGCAGAAGTCCTTATGATAGACTGTCATTGCTAAATTTGTCATATTAGTCTAGAGAAGTCTATCTTAAAGTTGTCTTCCCTTTTTTCCACTTCCATCACCAGCAATTTTATCTCCATTTTTTGTCATTTCATGATCTTCAGCAGATCAGCAAGGGTATTAACAGATTCACTGAAATATTACTACTCTGGCCTTCACAAATGAAATTCCTTCATTACATTAATTTCTTGCTTTAAAATAAAATGTAGGATTCAAATCATGGACTAATAAGTTTTCTGGTCAAAATATGTTAAATCCCCAAAGGATCTAATACAAAGGATCTGCATAATCTGTTGATGCTTCTCCTTCATTTTACAGCATCCTTGAGTGTGTGTAATTAGTTGAAGGGTGTTGTTACACAGAAAATGGTCATTTTCCCCTTTCATTTAAGTATATTTGTCTTTTTAAATATTGAGGTATAAGTTAACATACAAAAGTAAAAATGACAGAATACTTTGAGGACTGAAAGTTAAGAATCATCAAAATCATGAAGCTTCAAAACTGTTGAAAATCACCGGCGAACGAATTCATTAAAATGTGCCTCTTTGGACAATGATCCAGCACAGATTAACCAAGACTCTAAACCGATTCAAAATGGTGAAGTCACGGTTGATGGGGTGTAAGTGCTGCATTGCAACCAAGTCTCTTAAGCATGGGACTCTGATTGTAGTAGGTAACAAGCAGCAGTATCCCAGGATGGACGCCATCCCCATACTGCTTTGAATGTGTCCACACCTGGCTGCTTTCCCAATTAAGTAAAATTACTATATGCAAAAGACTTGGTTGCTATGCCGGCTCCATCAGCCATGACTGAACTGTTTTAACCATTTTGATGCCGTGAAACCAATCATGTTTCTTTGTTAAAGGACTTCCCTGCCAATCCCAAATCTTTTAGATCAGAACCAAGAATGGATGACTCCACTGATTTGTGACTCAACTAGACAAAAACCTATTACGATTTTAGAGCACAGTTTAAAAGCAAATTTCCCCTAGATTCACTTCCTTGATTGTGGGAGAAAGAAATTCACCACTGTTTTTATAGAGCCTTGATCAATCCATGAATAAATTGGAAATCTACTGAAATGATCCTATTGATCATACTCATCACTAAAGATGAGATGCAATGCAATAACAAGCCTGGTCACTAATTCAAAATTTAGTACAATTAGAACAGCAATGACAAGAGTTTAAAGAAGCAATTCCATTCTTTTACAGTGGCCAAGAATAGCATTCATGTGAATCTAAAGCTTTAAGCTAGTTTATGCTTAATTGAGAAAAGGGTATGGATTTATGAGCAGTCACTCATTAATCATTTACCAATATGGTTAGGGTCCAAAGATCAGGCTGTTATGCAAAAAACGGTGTTAAGCAAAAGTTATGGTAGCTTCCACCTAACTAACAGTGCATTTGAGAGATGATCTGATGTGAACTGTCTTAACTTTAGGATTCCCAACTGACTCTTGACTTAAGTGTAATATTGTACATTTCAAAGTTCAGTGAAAACTCAAATTATTAAATGTTAGTTTATTGTGCACAAAATATACAGTATTAAATCATACTTTACAATAGTACAGTATCAGACAACAAAATCAGATATACAACCTTTGCATGATACTTTTTCTGCATTTTCAGAATTGTTTGTGCAGTTATATGATAGCCAGGATCATACAGATCATCAAATATTCCCAAGCTTGGGATAGGATCTTACAACTGTGAGGAAACTGAAGTTGTGGAGTGATTATTTGGGGGAAAAAATAAATCATTAAACTTGATTTGAACAATATTTTTCTTTTTCTGCTCATGTACTTTTACAATGACAATTTATGATTTCATTTGTTTCATGTTTCACCTTCCCAAAATGTTCTACATTTGGGTCCATGCTTTCCAACTTTGATGAAATGTTTTTAATAACTAAAAATTTTTTAGCAAATTTTTTAATAAATATTTTCTGCTCTTTCTACACTTTTTTGTTCTTCCTCTTCCATATTTCTTTGCACTTCCAGTTCTTCTTTTAGCTCAATCAATTCTTCATTTGAAAGTTCTCCCTCTTTGTAACCTATCAAGTAATTCACATCGCCTGCATCTAGCTCCAAACCAAGGGACTTTGTTAGCAATAAAATGTTACCATTTATTTGGGCTAGTTTTTCATTTTGGTCAAAACCTTCAAAAATGTTAACAAATGCAGAGAAACGATTCAAGCACTTATCCCAAATCCCTTGCATACACTCTACACTAACATCATCCCATGCTGCTGCGATGTTTTTGATGCAATGGAAAATATTATAGTCTTTCCAAAACTCACACAGTGTTGCTTTCCCATCCTCGGTTGCAGCTATAGCTTTGGAAAACAGTGACTGTAGATAGTGAGCTTTGAACATGGAAATGGCACCTTGATCCATTGGCTGCAGAACGGAAGTCGTGTATTTGGGTAAATAAACTATTGTTATGTCTGGGTGGAGATTATGTAGTTGCAGGGGATGTGCAGGTGTGTTTACAAGAAGCAGGAGAACCTTAAAAGGAATTCCCTTCAGCATGCAATAGTCCTTTACTTGGGGTATGAAGCAATTGAAAAACCAGTCCTCAAAAAGGTCTTGTGTCATCCAAGCCCTCCTATTGGATCGATAATACACTGGCAATAATTGCTTGGCTATTTTCTTGAATGCGCATGGATTATCAGCTTCATCAATCATAAATGGCTTCAGCTTGAACCCGGCAACATTTCCACCTAATAACAAAGTTACTCTGTCTTTAAATACCTTGAATCCAGGCATTGCTTTGGCCTCTTTATAAATGTACGTCTGCTCTGGCATTTTATTCCAGTATAATCGGGTCTCATCCACATTAAATATTTGTCCGGGCAAGTAGTTCCCTTCTGAGACGATTTTGTTGAATTCGCTTTTAAAAAGTTGGATGGCTCCCTCCCTGGTGCCCGCAGCTTCCCCCTTTACGTGGGCACTGTGGTGATGGAATCGTCTCTGGAATCTGAAAAACCAGCCGTGGCTCGCGGTGAACGTTTCGCTGCACGCCTCACCTGCACGCTCCTTGAGAGTACTGAAGAGGCTGCGGGCTTTCGCTTGGATTTTAAGAAGGCCAATTGGTATCCTCTTTTGAATTTGATCCTCAATCCAAAGTATGAGGAGCTTTTCCATTTCATGGATTAAGCCTTTTCGTTGTCTTGTTATCACAGCATTCATTCCTGACGATTCTTTCACCGCCTCGCTGATTCTTTGCTTATCCTTGAGAATGCTACACACAGTGGAATGAGCCATGCCTTGTTCACGTGCTATAGTGTTCACTCTCTTTCCTGATTCATATGCTCTTATGATGTTCATTTTTATGTTTAGATTGATGGCATTCCTGTGCCTCTTGCTGATACTTTCAGTGGGACTGGCCCTGTTCTTTCTCTTTGAAGACATCTTACTATGGGGTAAAAATCCATACAAATAATCAAAAATAAGGGCAGGATGTAAGACTCTTTAATTGTAATGGCTATGAACATACACTGAGAGAGAGAAACCAAGTTTTTGTGAGCTATGTTGCTGCTGGTTCGTAGTTAAGACACATTTTGGTACATTTTTGCAGAAACACTTACCTTTCAGAAACCAAGTCAATATGTTCCATTGACAAATCAACCTTTTTGCTTGCTTTTGCTGAAGGCTTGGAGTTCAGTAAAGTGAATCTTTCATCTACACCATTAAGTGGCTCTTGCTTCTTATTCAAAATCATGTTCCCAGAATTTACATCCTGTTTAAAAGGTAAGGAAAAAGTACTTGAAGGGCTACCAATTATGCTCTTCCATACAAAATCAACAAGAGGCAAAATTCCACACTTAAATTATTCTAGCAGATATATCACAAAAGCTACATTAAAACATGGCTATGCATCTCTGAATAGCCACAACTTGTTCTGTGAAACACGACACTTTGTGATCTGGACCTTGTGAGAATATATTATGTACTTAGCAAAGGTATATGGGATACTGTAGCATTCCTCTATCAACTAAACAGCCAAGGTACTAGACACATACAGTATTTCATTTCAGTTATCTGCAAAGGTATGGGAGTTAAATAAGCTAACGTTGTACAATTATTTGACCTAAGGTCTCAAATAAGTTTTTCTGCTGCCTGCACACTGCACACCAGCACTTACAGACTCACCACTCACTTTCAGCGAAAATCATTCTTTGAAGCATTGAACCACCCAGAGCTAGTACTAAACAGGATACCGCTGTCTGGTCCTGCTTTTCCTTTAAGCACCTTGAACAAGGCTCATGCCTTAGCAGTGATTGTCAATGTGCTGAGAGGTATTTGCTTTTCTATCTGGTCCTCAAGCCACATCATTAGCAACTTCTCCATAACAGTTACAGGTCCTTTCCCACATTTTTGGTAGCCTTGTAGTTTTCAGTGGAGCAGATCCATTAATAGCATGGAGAATGTTTCCTTTGTTGACAATCATGGTGACTGTTGAAAATGATCTGCATAAATCGTAATTGCCTTTGCCAATTTTCCACCTTCATGCTGCTTAATAACCTTCTGGTTCACTTCCAAATCAATACTTCTTTGGCTCTTGCTCCTGCTGTCACCAACACTGGGTTTGTTGCATTTGGGAGCCACGAAGCACTTCATGGTAATGTTTTTCAAAGAAAATTAAACAGAGAGATAACACTACAACACTGGAGACATGAGACATACAAAACTGGAAGCTGCTGCCTATGAGCCGAAACATAGTTAAAAAAAAAAGATTTATTTGTAAGTAAGGACAATTCATATTTACATCACAATAAAGTACAATGCATACATAAGCCAGTAACATTGGTATTTATGACTATCAAGACATATGTATTATACAACGTATTAGACGCATTCTTCTATTATACTTCTGGCAAAGAATTTACTTTGGATATATCAGACATGGAATACACTTGGAGTATGCAGAAAACCGTTACATTTTCTATATCTGCTAATATCTGCTACATTGCATTCTTCAGGTGGGATTTCTGGAGTCTGTTATAACCTTCAGGGACCATGAACATATTTCAGCTAAACATGTTTTGTGGTGCATGACTATATACGTATTTCAGTGGTTGATGACCATGATCATATTTCATTGACCAAAATTAATTGGAAAAAAAAATTCAAAGAAATAAAAATAATGGTGGTAAAAATCAACTTCCTAGCTTGAATGGAAAGAAAAAAAGACCAAACATCTATTAAATGATATAAGGAGCGCTCATGGCACATAGGTAAACACATGACTGCTAACCAAATGGTTGGCAATTCAAACCTACCCCATGGCTCCATAGGAGACAAACCTAACAATCTGCTTTCCTAGATGGCAGCCTAAAAAACTCCTATGGGACAGTTCTACTTGGTCACCCAGGGGTTACTATAGGTCTAAAATGGACTCAACAGTATCTAAGAACATTAGCAGGTATATTTATAGTGATAACTGAAATCAACTAGAGGGCAGAGGAATTTAATGACTTACATCTTAATAGAAGGGAGATCTGACATTTTTATCCCACTAAACTTATAGAATATAATAAACACTAGTTTTAAGCAAAAAAGTTTGTTACTTTTTTTATTCAGTTCTCATTTGTACATTTGTCTATAAGGTGGCACCATGAAGACCAAGTTAGTGAACAGTAAACCGCTGCTCCCAGGGAAATACAGGTTGTTTCCTACAAGCCTCTGGTCACAACATTGTCAGCCAATCACTATCACCTGGTTTTATGTGCCTTTCTGTTTAAAGACAAATTTATTGAATACATATTATTCTCTAACATTGAACTCATGGTCAACAGCACTGTAACCCATGCCTGCACGGAGCTTTTCAAACACATATTTTCTCTGTAAGGCATAGCACAGCCTTTTTACACTTAGGAATATGGGACAGGACTGTCGCCCAATGCTTGGGAGGTATTTTAAACAGCAAGACTGCCAACAAAAAGCACAAAAATGGGCCGGGGGCGGACAGACACTTGTCTATAGTCAGAAAACTGAAAAGAGGCAGCCTGTGGCCCTGTTTCACCTCCACTGGAAGCAGGTCCTTCACGCGGGTCGAATTGGCTGCCACGCTGCGTTTTCTTGGGAAAGCATGGTTTTTAAAGCAAAACCTGCCAATCCAGACAAACTCTCCATAAAAGTAGAAGAGAATGAAATCAGTTCTACAAGGATAAGTCAAAAAAATATTACAATTAAGAGACTAGTTCACATAAACACATGCTTATTCCAAACAAAACTAAGTTTCTGTGATTAGTGGATGGCTACAGACAAGTTTTCTCCAGTAATACACTTAACCTCGTCAGGCTACCTTCCAAAAAAAGAAACAAGCTAACCATGACTTCCCAGGGGGCCTGATGGGCCAGTTAAATTCCAAGGAGAAAAGTCAGCTCAGAACGTTATGGCAGTAATGAGCAATTTTGATTGATCTTCTTGGAGGCTATAAGATGATCACAGGGGTTTATTAAGAAATTTTAAGAGTACCGAAAACTGCACTGGTGAGGAAAAAGGCCAGGAAACTTGCACCAAGTTATTTTTTTCCCCATCTTGACAATGCATTTTCTTATTCCTTTGCGAGGAGCCAGGGCTGTCCTATTGAGATTATACCTTATCCACCAACAAGGGCTGTCCTGTGAGATTATTATACTATTTACCCTACAGAGTTAAGCTTGCCCCCGTTCAGACTTTTTGCTCCCAAGCTCAAAGAAGATTGAAAAGGAACATGATTTGATTCTCTGCAGGGTACAAAATTGCCATTTTTCTGTAGTGTAAATTGGAGGTTAGAAGAACCCTTTAGAAAAGGGTTAGAGATAGCAACACAGTCTTATACAGACCTAGACAGAAAATGGAGGATATGTCAAGAACAATAGCTTTACATTTTGATATTGTGTTTTTTTAATAGCGATAGATTTTAACGTACCCTTTTCTTACTGGGTAAGTTTTTTTTGTTTTTTAAATATAGTTTTATTGACATATGTTTCACCTATCATACAATTGAAGAGTTCAATTATATTTCAAATGAGTTGTACAACACTGCTGCAGTTTAGAACATTTTCTTCATTCTTGTACTCATTATTATTTGCTCTCCATTTTCCCCCCAACCTCCCTTGACATATCCCCCACAAAATCATTAATCTAGTTTCTGTCTCTGTAAATTACTTATCCCGATTTCACATACATAAAAAAAA
>NW_022103901.1:39096533-39096939 GCF_000313985.2 Echinops telfairi | reverse complement strand
AAACATTTTATTAGGGGCTCATACAACTGTTATCCCAATCCATACCTACATCAATTGTGTAAAGCGCATTTGTACATCATTTCTCAAACTTACTGGGTAAGTTTTAAGCCACAATGTGATACACATCAGAAGCCACCCATTAAAGAGACTGTAAAGAGAGACTGTAAAGCTCCTTTCTAGAGCTACATGGATGCAACTCAATTCATACATGTTCTCAAGATAAATGATAGCACCATTCACCATACCTACACCCCAAATCAAACCATTGCCATCCAATCGATTCTATCTCATAGCAGCCCTGTGGGACAGCCCAGATTTGTCCCACAGAGTGTCCAAGGCTTCAGTCTTTAGTGGCTGCCCCTGTCTTTCTCCCAGAAACAGATGGTGGGCTCATACCATTGTCCTG
>NW_022103901.1:39094245-39096433 GCF_000313985.2 Echinops telfairi | reverse complement strand
CAGATTTGTCCCACAGAGTGTCCAAGGCTTCAGTCTTTAGTGGCTGCCCCTGTCTTTCTCCCAGAAACAGATGGTGGGCTCATACCATTGTCCTGTTGGTTGACAGCCGAGCACTTAGCGCTTTAACCACTGTGCCAGCAGGGCTCCTTGGCAACCCGAGAGTTTCTCTGAACTTCTGCTGGTGATGGGGACAGCCACCAGTGTTTGCTAATTGCCTTTAGTCAAACACAAAAACAAATCTCTCATGTTTTCATCACCAGAGGTAGCTTTAGAGCTACTATCAGATTAAATTGGGTTCCCATCCTTCCAGGAAACAGGAGTCAAGGGTTTTATCTTCCTACACTGATTACATCGCAAAGGTCCTTGAGGAAACATTTTTAGTTGTAAATAAAAATGGCAAGAGGCTCATTTATTTAGGGTTTAAAAAGATTTACAGAGGTTTCAGAAAGGCAGAGAAATAACTTACTAGTTTCCTCACCATTCTATAGAAAGGAGGCTGTGAGTCTTTTCCTTGTGTTTTTTTGGTAGAAAAAAATAAACTTCTTTTTCACTTTTCTTCTAAGTTGTATTTGCCCTATAGCATATGTCTGTGAATATCCATCCACAAAACCTCCACAAATACTGATTTGGGGTTTACAAAAACATTTTACTAAGTAGGCGAATTAGCAAATAAGAAATCAACAAGTACTGAGAATTGACCATATGTCTAGTAGTGAATGAAGACCAGAAACAGGCTCCTAACTTGCTCTTTCAGCTGGTGAGATGTTAATAGTTGGAGCTAATCATTGAAAACTTGTAGCATTTGCTATATACCTGTACATATATCACCAAAAAAAGCCTCTCTGGTCATCGCTCTCTGAGCTTATCTAAGGGACAACAGGAGCAAAGCTGCAGGTACACAAAGGCAGAACTCTTAAATGGTACTCTTAAGTGAACAGACACGTCTGGAAGGACCTTGGGCAAAACAGAAAAGCAAAAAAGTATGTGGTATCCTTAGAGTTACATCAGTTCCAGGACAAGATCACACAGACTCACTTTGCTCTGCTCCTTACCTCTAAGTACTAAAGACTCTGGAAACAATTCAACAGGTAATCATGAACTGACAGAAAAAGATTAGGAAGGAGGAAGATCTGCTGGACCTCCAGACCTGTAAGATAACACCACAATGAGAGACATCCTTAACCCCCAGCCCAAGTTCCCTTTTTATTCCCCAAACATCCCAGAAAGGATGTCAGAGAGGACAGAGACCCACCTTCCTACAGCAGCCTTAGAGAAGAAGTGGTCCAATCCCTGGCAGAAGCAGTGGGGCCCAGCCAGGGAAGAATCTCCCAGCCCACAATGGGGGAGGGAGGGTCTCTGTTGTGTCAACAGTACCAGTAGGACCTGATAGGAGACCTATCCCCCACTCCACGTTTGAAGCATGGCTGGGCCAGATTCAGAGAAGAAGCAGTGTCAGCTGGGTCCCGAGATGACACGTCGGCAGTGATGGCCTAATCTGCTACTGTAGCAGCAGCAGCACCCAGCAAGGGACCAGTCCCCCACTCGCATCCAGAACAGTGCAGGCCAACTCTGACAAGTGTGGGACAACAGTAGGCCCGAGGAATCAACAGCATCCCTGGCCCTACCTGGTGCAGTGTTCACCAAATGATGCTTCCTGAATTCCCACCCAATGGTACCCAGCAGCCCAAATACCACCTGCTTGCATGAAACGAGGGAGACGGAGAGGAGCCAGAAAAAGGAAGCCAAGCAGAAAAACACTGCTGGGGCTCTGAAAAGTCAAATGTCATTGGAACGATGGCTCACAAAAGAAGGCCAGGAACTACATGCTAATCAAGATGGAATAACTGCCTGCAGAAACACAACCCACCCAGCCCTATCTCTTCCAAGAGCCCTCCATGAAACTCAATACTGTGACCCTGAGTCTTTTTTGCACTAGTGAACGGCTGCCCAGACACACACTTTCTCTCCAGAGCATGCCTTTCCAACAGTGAGCAGCCACCTAATTTTAAAGTCTTCTGTGATCTGGCTGTTGAGTTAGATCTCACTCACAAAATCCTACTTAACAAAATCTGGTTAAGAATTCCCTATACCAGCAAGTTCTCACTTCCTTTTGCTAAGCAGTTCTTCAATTTATTAATTTCCACTCAAATTTTACTATAAATCAGGCCAAACCTTCAACATTTTGCTT
>NW_022103901.1:39090602-39094145 GCF_000313985.2 Echinops telfairi | reverse complement strand
CAAGTTCTCACTTCCTTTTGCTAAGCAGTTCTTCAATTTATTAATTTCCACTCAAATTTTACTATAAATCAGGCCAAACCTTCAACATTTTGCTTGAAAATCCCCCAGCTAAATCAATATCTGAGTCCATCACAAGTTCCGCTTTCCATTCAAAGGGAATTCAAGAAGTCTGTGAAAATATGGATTTAAATAATGGGATTGGGCATTGAGGTCCTCACAGTTCACCCATGCTCTAGCCTGAATCGCTCCATCCCTTTCCATTACTCAATAATACTGTACTGTGTGCATGCACCCTAAGGAGGCGTGGTGGCACCTAGCTTCCTTGGTTGTTAAAAGTAAGGTGGACGGTTGGAATCCACCAGTCACACCCCTGGAGCCAGTAGCAGTCAGCCTCTGTAAAGATTGACAGCCTTATAGAGGTGTCTATAAGGGGAACAATAACACTAGTGAGGTAGTCACATCTTAGAAGGATCAGCCATTTGAGATCAAGCTGCAGTGTCTGTCTAAGGACAAAGTTCAGAAGGGTTAGGAGAGGAGAAAGAGAGGAGGCGAGGTGAGGAAACACCGAGAGGAGGTGGGATGAGTTGGGGTCGCATTGAGGAGATTGCAGTGAATGAGATGAAACAAAATACATATGAATTGTTGAATGGAAAGCTGATTATCTGCCCTATAAACCTTCACCAAATTCACAAAAAGTTTAAATATAAATTTCAAAAAGAAATGGAATTTTCCTACAAACTTTTGAAGCTGTCTTATATAACTGTATGGACACAATTTGGCTGGGCCTTTGGGGAGTCTATCACAAGGACCCTCTTGTCTCTGTGTTTCCAGTAACACGCTCATTTCTTCTGGGCCCTCCCCAGCATTGCTCTTTAGCATCCACTATTATGGAGCCCTGGTGGTGCCGTGGTTACAGGTCGGGCTGGGATCCACATAGTCAGCAGTTCAAAACCACCAGAGCTCCGCAGGGGAAAGACTGGGCTTTCTCCTCCCAGAAACAGTTCTTGTAAACCCACAGGGGATCGGTAGGAGTCAGTACTGACTTGATGGAAGTGACTTTATCGGACAATAGTTGTTTATGAAGATTTGAGTGTTTTCTAAGATGATATTGGTTTTCTCTACTATGCTTGTCATTTTGGGGGGCTCTTTCAATCATATAATTTAAAATTCGTTCCACCACAACTCAGTACACAATCCCAAAGCTACTTGTAGTTATTTGTTACAGTAGCACCCCACTTCTTGGTATCAAAATCTGTTTTGGTTTCTCAAGGGGCCTTAATAAATCACTGGAAATTGTGTAGCTTACAACCATATAAATTTATTTCCTCACAGTTCTAGAGGCCAGATATGAAAATGGTGCCATTGGGCTGAAGTCAAACTACTGGCAGGGCAGCTGTCTTCCAGAGGCTCAAGGGAATTATCTGGGGACTCTTCTAGCTTCTAGAGGCTGCCTACATTCCTTTACTCATGGCATGTTCCTCCGCCCTCTGGGGTGATCACACCAACCTCTACTGCCATTGTCCGATTTCCTTCTTTCTTCTGTTTTTGACCTCTTGCTTTTTTCTCTAAAGGAACTCTTATGATTTCCTTTACATCCCTAAATGGTGCAAACAGTCTGTACTCAACTAAGTTAAAGATTAGCATTTCAACCCCACCCAGAAAAGCCTAGTGATCTGCTGCCTTAAGGATTACACCCAAGAAAGCTCTATGAAGCAGTCCCCCCTGTCACACACGGGGATTAGCAGGAGTCTGAATCGACTGCAGAATAACAAGCGTGGCTTTTTGGTGCGGTTATTACACTGAGTTTACCTGGATAATCCAGGGTCATCTTTCCACCTGAAGGTCCTTCATTCGATCATCTCTACAACTCCCCTTTTATCATGTAAGGTAATGGGCTCACAAGTTAGGGATTCATATTTGGACATCTTTTGTGTGCCTTTATTTTGTGTAGCATAGCTACAGGAAGTACAAACAATAATAGTAGCCAACATGACACAATTAAAACAATTACAATTTATAGAACATTGTAACCAACATTCTTTTCAAGTGTACCTGGAATATCCAGCAAATAAATAACTAATATATGGTGGATATGAAATCCAGGATAGGTAAATCTATAGAGGCAGTAACCGGATTAATGGCTCCTTGTGGGTATGATAGGAGAGGGTGGGAGAAAACTCAGAGTTAATAATGAGTACAGGAATGAAGAAATTGTTCTCAAATTGATTGTGGTGATGATTTTACAACTCGTCTTAATATGACTGAACTACTGAATTGTATAGTTTTTAAATTGTATGCCAATACAATTGTTGAAAAAAATCATGTCGGGCCATTAAATAGTATTGAAGACTGAAACTTTACAGAATATGTTCTCTTCTTAAATGAAATTGGATACAAATAAAAATAAGACACTTAGGAAAATCGTAGTTATTTAGAACTTAAATACATATATGCAGTCCCTAACTCAGCTTGCATTAATGACATCCAACCTACAAAGAACTGCAGTTACAATTTTCTGTTCTTTTCCTCTTCTTTTAACTTATATAAAGGGGCACATAACTGGAGATGCAGAAGTGCCAGTGTTGAAGCTGTACAATGAAAATCAATAATGAAAACTGGAACCAAAAAAATGATATTCAACTCAAGTCATCAGAACAAACTCCTACAATAAGCTGGGGACTTAATTGGATAGTCATGTGACACATTAATGCACATTTAGGCAACATCTGACCACATATACTCTCACGCTCCCATAAGGCTTATGAATTCAGAAATCCAATTGGAGAACAGGACATAGCATATCAGACCTAGTGAATGCAACAGCTTCCTGCATGTAACACATGTATCTTATGACTCCTGCACACCAGCAATTGTGCTGCCAGGAGTATATTGGTATAGCACATCTACAAAGGGGTTTCAAAAAATTTGTGGAAAGCAGAATTAAAAGATAACAGAATAAAAAATTAAAAAAAAAATAACAGAATCTTTCCACAAACCCTTAAAAGCCCCCTCATAGAAGAAATAATACATGTCTTGATAGTCATAAAAAACACTTATTTTACTGGTTTATATATTTACTGTTCTGTACTTGCTACTGTCATTTTAATGTGAATGTTCCCAATTTATCAATAAAAAGTTTACTGTATGACAGGATATGTTTTGACTCATAAGCAGCAGCATCCAATCGCATATATTGTGTGCATTTCTTGACTGTTGCAGGGCTACCTATATAATGTGTTCACACAACACCCTATCTCCTAGATGCTACTGTGGGCATTAAGTAACACATGACCATACTTCTAAATAACCAATGGTCTCCAAAGCAACATCATAAAACTATTAAAACTAGACATTATTTCAAACATACTAAAAATAATAATACAGAATAGCAAAGTTTATGAGATTCAACTAACTTTATGCTTACAGGGAAACTTACAGCCTTAATTGTATTCTATCAGAAAGGTTAGAAGACTACCTGTCTTAAGTGAAAGAGGGATGAGGATCTAATGTCGGGGGTTTAAGTGGAGAGAAAATGTTTTGAGA
>NW_022103901.1:39058764-39089192 GCF_000313985.2 Echinops telfairi | reverse complement strand
AAAAAATTTTAAAGAACAAGTTATAGCCAATAAATAGAAGAAATAGTAAAAGGCAAAAATCAATAACATAAAAAGATAAGTGAAAGCTTTTATCATTAAAAGGATTTTTTTACTTAATTCTAAAACCCTACCAAAACTGATTAAGAAAAAATGAGGGAAAAGATAAATTATCTATATCAGAATGAAATAGAGCATAAAACCACATCTCTGAAAACATTAAAAGGGCAGTAAAAGAAGTGTATCCACATTCTAATGCCACTAAATTTGATAGCTTAGGTAAAAAATCTTGCACAGATGACTTATAAACTGATCCAAGATATAAAAAAATCTCAGCTACCCTATACCTATTGAGGAACAGAATTTATAAGTAAAAATCACGCTAAGAGGAAATGTCTTTCTCAGATACTTTCAGACGTGTATTCTGTCACTTAAGAAAGGTATAACAATTGTCAGAATTTTCCAGAAAACACAGTAGGGAATGTTTTCCAATTCATTTACCACGGCTAGCAGAAATCTGATATCAAAGTCTAACAGACATTACAAGTACAAATTCAGGGCCCGTACAAAAGATTTTAAAGTATATTTTATTGTATTTTTTTACACAAAATACAAACAGGTATTAAACGTCATATTAATTAAATATTATTAAAATTATTAAATGATATTAAATTCATATTAATATTAATTCTGACTGATCGACACATGTACATTTCAAAAGGAATACACCAGTAGCGCTATTGTTTAGCTGCTAACCAAAAGGTTGGTGATTTAAATCCACCAGTTACTTTGTGAGAGAAAGATGTGTTGTGTGTCAATCTGCTGCCATACAGATTTACAGCCAATGAAACCTTATAGTTCTGTCTTACAGGGTCCCTATGAGTTGGCATCAACTAGATGGCATTGAGTTTAGTGATGTTTGACAGTTTTCAAAACAAACTTTGATACAAAATTCACTACTTTCAAACATAAAAGAATTAGATGGATAAATGGAATGAATAAATAAGGCAATGAAAGATTGAAAGCTATAGGATAAAATATTGATGGCAGAATCTTGGTGCTCAGTGTACAATGTTAACTGTACATTTTCTTCAATTTGAAGGTATATGTTTGAAACCTTTCATAATAACATGATAGAAGGGTCTATTCACGTCATAAACTGAAGTAGCATTTATTTTTGGTTAGCTATAGGCATTTTCTCCAGCAATAGATTCACAGGAAACATTCTAAGTATGAACTTACTGTCATTATAAATAGTTGGACTGCAAGAAATGGGTATCTTTTTAAGTTAGGTAAGTGAGTCAAGTATGTTATTTAAACACCTAAAAATAAAATCACGCCTATGTGTTTATACCAACCTTACAGGCTACATTACTGGATAATATGTTTGCTTCCAAACAATTCCTTTGAGATAATAATGTTTTAATACGTCTTTGAAGTTTTGCTACTTTTGCCTAGAAGAGAGAAAAACAAGTAAATACTACACTTGAGTAGTACGGTATGTATATATCAAATAGAGGTAAACAGAGAGTGTTATTTTCAAAACAGTTTTGTGAGACTTACACATCTACCCAGAGAAATGAGAAATCTTATATAAGCTCATCAAAATATTTAAATAAAGTTTGATGCTAGTAAAATGCCCAAGAATGAAGGTAAAAAATGTCAAACTCCTACAGGGTCCATAGTGAGTTGGCAGACACATCAATCAGCAACCACTGAAAAGTTGCATAAGTAACCACAGGAAAGTCAGAACACAATAACCCAACCCTGAAACAGGCTGTACAAGCTCCTCAGTGTGTGCACTCCCACCGCTCCTGCACAAGAAACGCTGCTGAGATACAGTAAATTCGGTGGTACAGCCTGACTTCTGACATTGGTCAGGAATCAGATTTATGCTGCCCGGTTTTTCTTTCTTAATAATACATAAAATCCTGCTTTTCCAAAGGACTCAAACCAGATCAAATAAAAAACTTACAAAGAGTTCATTAGCTATTGCTTCATGTTTACTCCTGCACTGTGTCTTCTCAATGCGTTCATTCAATTCTTTCAGTTTGTTATCAAATATATTGTAATTTACACTATCAATTTCCTGCCGAATCAAATGGTGGACCTAGAATTTAAAAATAAAGAAAATCTCATGTTTCATATTTAAAAGTAATTTTATTTTGTACTTCAAAAATATAATTTTACTTTTGTCTGAATTTATTATTGTCTAAAGAATGTCATTTATATATTATCATTTATACTTAAATTATCATACCAGTAGTTCTTTAAAATTTACACATCAAACTCAGCAAAACATATGTAGCATTTTAAACTATTAGATATTGGAGATTACATTTATTCTCACAATTTTGGATTCTTACAGTTCCATATTGTAACTGGAACTAGGCATTCTCTATAAAAGCTCCACAGTTATCTAAAATTTAGAGCCCAATGAGGACTGCAAATTGGTCTATAGGAGAGAAATGAAAGATTCCACAAGTTTGAGCCTTGACTCCATCACTAATAATCTATATGCCCTTTGGGAAGTCACAAAGGAGAATTAACGCATTTGCGTTCTAGTACTGGTCAAGAATACTGACAGCATTGTGAGCTGCCAGAAGAATACACTAGTTTGTCTTAAAAGGAGTACAGTTAGCATGCTTCTTAAAAGCTAAGATGGTAACAATTCATCTTTACGTACTTTGGTCATGGTAGTAGGAGAGACTATTTCTTGGCTGATAACCACACAGGGCAATAGTCCAAACCCACCAGTGTGGCGGGAGGTCAGCCCCTCTACAGGGGTGGCCCTGCTCCCTGCTGCTGGGGAGAATGGACAGGCTCCTGTAAGTGGAGTTCACACCCTATTGATAATGGTCTCTATCAGTTGAGCCAGGAACAGGTCAAGCCCGGCTCTGTGACATCCAAAATTAAGCTGCCATCCTAAATCTAGGATCCGCCCATCTTGTCACATGTATGCTCCAATCCCTCCTCTTCCTATTGCATGTATGTCCCTAGACCACCCCCTCTCATAGCTGTATAACCTTTAGTGCAACCCCCTCCTGTGACGCATGTCTACCTGTAATTAGTGGGCTTGCATGCCCCTAAAAGGGATATAGGCCTGGGTTAACAAGAGAGATCTCTCTCACCCCCTGTCTCTCACCAGTCTCTCGCTGCTCTCTCCTCTCCCCTTCTCCTCTCCCTTGTTCCCTTTCCCGTCCTCCTTCCCTTCTCTCTCTCTTTCCACGTGGACCACCAAGCAGGGCTGAGGTGAGCATGCTACCATGTAATGTGTCTGACTGCATTATTGTAATATCTCTTCTATCACTCCTGTTCTCGATGACTTTAATATAATACTTATGTATCGCAACCGTACAATTGTGCTTACTGAACCCGTGGGTAGTGGAGGGGAGCTGGCTCTTCCCCAACTTAATACTACACACCAGCAGCTCAATATTGATGGATCTGCCCGTTTTCTTTCTAGCCCAGTACTCTACCTACATGAGTTTCTAGGTTACTCTGTATTGAATCATTAAAAAAACAAAACACACACACACACACACACACAAATCAGAGATGTTTTGGTAAATAATGATCTTTCCCTAAGTAATCCGTCTGCCAATTTGATTCTCAGATCTAGTCTTTATTATCAATTAATGAAGGTCTAAGTGGTTACCTTTGGGGCCACTAACCTCAAGGTCAGCAGTTTGATACCACTAGCTGCTCCGTGGGAGAAAGATAAAGAGCTTCTACTTTAGGAAAGAGTTAGTCTGGAAAACCCACAGGGGCAGTTCTAGCTTGTCCTACAGGCTCACGATGAGTTGGATCCACCTTGCTGGCAGTGAGTTTGGTTTTACACTAAGTCAGTGTGGAAATCAATGAACTTTGATCTAATTTTTTTTTAATCCAAAGGAAAAGCTTCTAAAGCAAAAAATATTTAAGCTCTAAGATTTTACCTGTTCTAGCAATGCTCTTTGCTTTTCCACAGCTACACTAACAGTTCCATTATTTTGCACCGACATCTTCACACGCTTAACATTTTCTTTGTTTTCTGAAAACATCCTCTTCTTTAGATTATGGCCTTGAAGAAATGAAAAGATCAGAGATTTTTTTTAAAGCCTTCTCAAGAAGAAAAAGAAAATTTCTCATTTCAGAACTCCAGGCAAATGGAAAAAATTAAAATTGAAAATGACACTAACAAAAATCTAAATTGCAGCCTTTAATCTATTTACAGCTCCTTTAGTTGTCCTACATTATACTTACAATTGTTGTTTAGGTACTCCTACATATTTTTCATAGACAGTCATTATTTTCATGCAATTTTAAATTCATTTTGTTAAACATTCTGTAGTCTTGATATACAGAATTTAACCTATGAAATTTGTTTTTAAAACATATTTTACTAATCAACAAAAATATCCTAATTCTAATAAAATCTATTTTTGTTGTATCTTAAAACACCTAAGCTTCATTTGGTAAATATGTGCTGCCTCCCCCTCTACATACACACACAGACAAGTGCACACAAAGTTCTTAATGTGTGTATTGCTGGCAGGTCATTTATAAGTCAATTCTACTGAAATAAGGCTAGTTGAGAGAATGACTTCTCAAAATTTTTTGTATGCATGCATGCCTGCATACATGCATAGTCTACCTACAAATTTAAAATACCCAAGAAAAAAATGTCTATTTTAACTTACCAAAACATACAAATAAGTATACACTTACCATTACTGCTATCAATGTCAAGGAATGGATGGCATGTTGAGTCTGTACTTCCACAACCTGAAATGCTGGAATGACAAGGTGCACTGCATTCATCAGTTTTCAAACCATCAGCAGCATACTTGATAGAATTGACTGAATTCATCAAGTGAGGTGTTCGCTCAACAGGTACAAACCAGGAGTCTGAATTGAGATTGTTATTTTGTTTCCCATCCAGGAACTCCAACTGGGAGTTTGTTTCTAAGTAAGAAACCATCTTGTCTTGTCCCTGACCATTCAAAGTGCTCATTATTTTATACTTTGGTTCTTGAACTGCACCTCTCAACACATTAGGTGAACAGCAAAGACATTTTAGATGGCAATCTCCTTCATGTCGCTCAACAGTGGATCTTATAATATTTGCCTGACTTCCAAAATGATTTACAGACGTGTTCTGTGAATTTTTTGCCTCTTCTATGATTAGCTTCTTCAGAGAATAAATTGTTTTACCTGACTTCTGGTAAGGGCTCACTACTCCATCAACATGTTCCAATCTTGTTTCTGAAACAACATTTTTTTGTACAGATTCTAGTAAGTTCAGAGGGAATCCATTACTTTTCTGTGAGCATACTAAATATTTGCTAGAGTCCAATGATGAAGCATCATTTTCAGAATGTCCACATTTGTTTTGTTTGACAGCAGGACCTAAATTCTGAATACCACTTGGCACATTATTCCCAACAGTTGCTGTTTCCAGTGGTTCCACAATCTTTAACTTATTCATGAGTACTACTTGCTTCCGGTAACTTGGCGGCATTGTTTTTTTGGCTTTTAATATTTTTCGGTTACGTTCATCTGGACTTGCCATCTTTCATATCCTACAATTTAAGATATAATATTTAATTATATTTCCCAGTCAATAAATGTTTAACTACTTACCATATTAAAATAATGTCTTGAGATTTAGATAATTATTTTTATTACAAAGAAATCAACATAAATTTCCATCTGTCAGTGAAGATATAAAATTTTATATAAATCTACAACTTTACAAATTTAAAATTTATACTAGTAAGTCTTACCTAAACACTGAGGCTAAGGATTTAGCTGTCCACTTTTGTTATAGTACCCCGTCATTAGGAAAACTCACTTTTAATTGCCCAAATCATAGTTTAGAAAATCCAAAGATTAAACTATTTTTCTACATTAAAAAACAAAAATTCCATGTAGAACATTCCATTTTCAACAAGTAGTGGTGTCTTTTAATGGATACAAGACAGGATACCTGTTCAAATAAAAAGTTAATTTAATTTGGATTGCACAATACATTCTGAATACTCTTTAATAATAACCCAAGAGGAAAGCGAATTTTGAGAATGATGAGGGCAACAAATGTATGTGTGCTTTACACAATTGATCTATGTATTGTGATGAATTGTATGAGCCCCAATAAAATGATTAAAAATAATAATAAAAGAGAGCTTTAACAAGTTAAAAAAAAAATTAAAACAGCACACCCACCCCTCTCTGACCTAACCTATGAGAGAAAAAAATCTTTAATAGTATTAATTTTATTTTTTTTATTTTTTTTTTTTTTTTAACATTTTATTAGGGGCTCATACAACTGTTATCCAAATCCATACACTCATCAATTGTGTAAAGCGCATTTGTACATCGTTTCTCAAAACATTTTCTCTCCATTTAAACCCCCGACATTAGGTCCTCATTTTTCCCCTCCCTTCCCCCTCCCCCTTCCCGCATGAGCCCTTGATAGTTTATAAATGGGTATTTTGTCATATCTTGCCCTGTCCGACGTCTCCCTTCATCCACTTTTCGGTTGTCTGTCCCCCAGGGAGGAGGTCACACACAGTTCCATGTAATCGGTTCCCTCTTTCCTACCCATCCTCCCTTTACCCTCCCTGTTTTGCCACTCACACCACTGGTCCTATAGGGCTCATCCGTCTTGGATTCCCTGTATTTTCAGTTCCTATCTGTACCAGTGTACCTCCTCTGGTCTAGCCAGTCTTGCAAGATCGAATTCAAGTCATGGTAGTGGGAGTGGGGAGGAAACCTTTAGGAACTAGAGGAAGATTTAATAGTATTATTTTAAAAAACGACTAGCAGAGAGAAAAATTACTTGAGCATATAACCTTAAGACTATCACCACGAGTGCACCTGCTCACAGAAGCTATGCAGAGTCTGGCATGGTTAATACTTGCATAAGAGACCACCTGGGAACACTAGGGCCTTTAAGCAGCCCTGGTGGTCCTTAGTGGTGTGGCAGTTAAACTTTACATCAACTTGAATTTATATGAAAATGTAGGGCTGGGGTCCAACCTGTCAATCAAATCATAGCCTGATGGTTTCCTCCTTGGAGTGTAGCCTTTTTATAAGGGAGAAACTAAACTGGGAACATCTCCCTCTCTCTCTGTCCCTTTGCCTGACTCCAGGGATGGCCCGATGTGGGCCTCTGACCCGGAGAGCTCTCAGTGCCCTGCCGTATTTTGACTGATGTTGGATCCTTTGCTCTGAGCTTTCTGCAACCCGCTTCCCCTTTCTGTGTCATTGACCTGCAGCTGTATGAGCCTGAAGATGGATCTGGCTAGCATAGAACCTATGGACTTAAGTCAGACAGGGCTAGGATGCTTTCTTGATATGAACTTGCTTCTTGATATAAAGTTCCTTCTTATAATTATGAGTGTCACAGATTTTTTTTCTCTAAACAACCCAGCCTAGCACAAGTGGTTTACATGTTTGGCTGCTAACTTAAGGTAAGGTGACCAGACATTCGGCTTTTGGCGGGACAGTCCCGATTTTTGGCGTTTTTAAAAAGTCCTGATTTTTGGAAAGAATGCATGACACGCTAGGGAATGGTCTAATTGGTCCATATAGACCAAATTTTTAATCAAGAACCCCCACCCCCACCCACCCCCGGTCAATGGTGTCCTGCTTGAAATCTGATCACCTTAGCTTAAGGACAACAGTAAATCCACATTACTAAGCAGCCAAAAGAAGCAGAACTTTGAGATTGCCGAGGAGAGGATAAGGGGGAGCAGAGAAAGCAATGGGCTAGACTGTTGACAGTTGTTAAATTGGGTGAAATGGACGTTAGTAGTCAATGAGGGAGAAGCAAAATCAAGAAGCAGATGAAGAGTCAACTACGGGGAGTCTAATTACTAATTTAAACCATGGAATACAATATTGATTCTCTGAAATATAAACTCTCACCTAATTCACAATTTTAAAATGTTATCTACAAAAATAATGCAGACCAATGAAATGATGAAGAAAAGCTGAAGGGAATTGAAAGGGCAATTCAAGGGCAAAGTAAAATATTATTTAAAAATGTGCAAAGACCTGGAGTTTGAAAACAAAATAGGAAGACTACACTGAACTGAAAGAACTCAAGAAAATATTCAAGGCTTGAGTTGAAATATTGATCCACATAGATGAACAAATAATCCAAGGAACTGGACTATATGAAGAACATGCAATGAAAATTAGAGGACGACTTATGGAGATGACACCACCTTGCTTGCTGAAAGTCACTAGGATTAAAAGCACTTACTGATGATGATAAAGAAATCCAAAATGGATTAAAACCCATCATTTAAAAACAAACAAAAACTTCACAACTAGATCAACAGACATCATAATGGAGAAAAGATTGAAGTTGTCAAGGGTTTCATCTTGCTTAGACCCACAATGCTCATGGAAGCAGCAGTCAAGACACCAAATGACATATTGCATTGGGCCAATCTGCTGCCAGGACCTCTTCAAAGTGCTGAAAAGCGAAGCTATCACTTTAAGGACTAAGGCACACCAGGCCCAAGCCATGATATTTCCTGTCGCTTCATATGCATGTTAAAGTTGGGCACTGGATAAGGAAAACCAAAGAATTGATGCCTTTTAATTAAGGTGCTGGCAAAGAATATTGAATATATCATGGACTGCCAGAAGAACAAGCAAATCCGCATCGTAAGAAGTTCAGCCGGAGTATTTCTTGGAAGTGACGATGACGAGACCTCTCTCACATGCTGTGGTAGTTACACAATTCATGTCAACTTGATAAAAGAATGACAGGTAGAGTGTAGCCTGTCTATCAGCTCACAGCTTGATTGTGCCTCCTGGTGGGTGTGACCTTCTCATGTAGATTCTGGGATACACTCTCTCTCTGCTTGACCTTCCTGTTGACAGGACACATGGGGCCACTCTAATGGTAGCCAGAGCCCTGGACATGCGTCCACTGCCATTGGATCCACAGGCCTTTCCACCCATCAGACTGTGATCTTATCACATTCGACATCATTATATGTGCTGTGTGAGTCTGAAGAGAAATTCATGGGGTGATATCAAACTTATGGAATTGATCAGGACCGGACTGGGATGTTTTATTGATGCATAAATACTTCTTGATATAAAGTTCTCTCTTACACATGAGTGTCTGGATTTGTTTCTCTAGTCAACCCGGACTAACACACATACTTTAGGCATGTTATCAAGAGAGACCAGTTCTTGGAAAAGGACATCATGCTTGATAAAGTAAGTTAACAAAAAAAGATGGAGACCTTCAACAAGATGGAGTGATACAATGGTTGCAACAGTGGATTCGAACATAGCAAATGTCAGGATGGTGCAACACCAGTAAGTGCTTCATTCTGCTGTACATCGGGAGCACTGTTGAGTCAGAACCAACTTGACAGTATCTGTCCTGATGGCACAGTGGGTTTGCTGTTGGCCTGCTAACCACAAGGTCAGTGGTTTAAACTCACTGGTCTTCTACAGGAGTAGCTGTAAAGACTTAGTTTTAGAACTCACTACGATGACAATGAGGTTTCGGATCATCCACACCACCAAGAAGCCTGGTGGTGCTGTTGGCTATGCATTGGGCTGCTAACCACAAGTTAGCAGTGGTTCAAACCCACCAGTAGTCCTTCAGTAGAGAGATGAAATTAGACTCACTGGCAATGGAGGCATTTTTGTTATCCACATCACCATATGGTTGCTATGGAGTCAACTTGATGTTATTGGGCTGGCTTTTTTTCCCCTTCTTTCTTTTGCTATTTCCATCATATTTGATCTGAACTATAAGTAGAAACTGATTTAAAAGAAAAGAACACTAGAAAGTATAGGACACTCAAAGGACACTAAACTAAATATAAGCAAACAAATTATATGACAATGAACTATGTATTTCTTATAGATAACAACTCGTGTTTTTTTTTAACCCAGATGTTTTATTCTAGTCCCACATCCTCTATACCACATATCCATTTAGCCTATGTCTACCCATGCATGCTATAGAGGTCACAATTGCACAATTGTGTACACAAGTAGTAGTATTTACTTGTATTATCTTTAACTCTTGCACTCATTGTCTTCCTCCTACCTCCATCATTTTTTCCTGATATACCTCTTATTAGATATTGTCTCCCTCTTTACCCAAGTTAACAGAGTATTTCTTAACTTCAATATCAAAATAGAATCTGGGAGCGTTTAAGTAATAAACAAGCAAATAAATACAACAAAAGCTGCATGAATAGTGTTATTACTTTTCTTTTTTTAATGGTTAATTGGGTGGCTGATTACAGAGCAGATCAACAATTCGTACATATCTCGTTTCATGTCATTGATCGCCATGCAAACCATGTACCATCACAGATGGTCATGGTACCACTTCCTGTCTTCCTGTCTCCCTTCCTCCTTTTTTCCTAACCCTTCTTGATTTTGCCTTTGGGTAATGCTGCTCATTTAATGTCAAGTGGTTGAGTATTCTTGGGTGTTGACACCTCTCTAGTATTACTGTTCCCCTTATAAACCAATCTATTGTTTGGCTAAAAATAATTTATTTCCAGACCTAAAAGGTGAATAAATACCATTGTCCAGTTACTACCAATCTCCATCTGACCAGTAAGCCTTGTGTTGTGTTTGATAATTGAGCTTTGTTCCACATTTTTCTCTACTCTATCCAGGACTTTCTGTGATTCCTTGAAGAGCAGTTGATAGTGGTAAGCAGGTATCACTAGTTTTTCTAGTCTCTGGGATGTGGAGACTGATGTCAGTCAGTGTGGTCCACTAGTACACTGGACTGTTTCCATGTATCTTTGATTTTCTTCATTCTTCTTTCCACAGAACAAGCAGAGATCAATAGTTGCACCTAAGATGGCCATTCACAAACTTATTTTCTTTGTAAGACTTTTCTTTTTTTAATCATTTTATTGGGAGTTCTTACAGATATAACATTCTGTGGTTCAATCACATCAAGCAGTATTGTACAACTGCTACCACAATCAGTTTCAAAACATTGTCTTTCTTCTTGAACTCCTTGATATCGGCTCCCCTTGGTGCCCTCCCTCCCTCCCTCATAGCATTTTCCCCTTATCTTACACAATCCAATATATCTATTCAAATATACTTCTGTCGTTCGATTCCATCGAATGGGCTTATACAATCATCAATGCTATCAGCTCCAAGTTCCTACTCACCAAAGTAGGATGTGTTAACTATGCCAATTGATCTTTATATTCCCTGAGCCCCCCCCCCCTGTGACTCATTATCTCAAGATGTTTGATTATATCTATGAATTTTTCACAACTTCGCACATGTATACTCAACATTCATGAACATATTTGCAGCAAAAGTAAATATTCATGTACAAAAAATTCTCTTCTAAAACTATATATGTTTGTTAAATAATCACACTCTACCTTCCATACCCAACCCAGTCAGCCTGTGTGTCCATCCATTTACACTCTCATAGATCACCATTACTGGAGGACTTTAAATACATATAACATTATTTACATGTTTTGTCTTCAAATTTTATGCTCCTTTCCCTGTCTTCTTCTGCCCTCTATTTTTGCCGACTTTGCCAACCTCGTTCTTATGGTGCGTATTATCTTCCCTGTCATCCAAGTTAACAAAGCATTTAACGTCAACATCGAAACACTCTAGAACCTTATATAACACGCACCCCTCTGCCTGAGTCACATTTTTATGTTATTATTATCTATTTCCTTACTTGAAGCTCTCTTTTCCTATCATCTTTCTCATTACAGTATCATAGCATCAGGAACAGTTCATGAGACCTGAAAATTGAGGTAGATATTAACTGAGAAAAGAAATCACAATGAATTACAAGGTGCAAAAAGCTGAAAGGTATTCATAAATATCACAAAATGCAGAAAGGTACATTAAAGACTTGACACCTATATAATTCTATTTTTTCTATGACTATATATTATTTGTCTCTCCATCAATATAATTCTATAGTACTTTTCATAAAAAGAATCAACATACCAAGCCTTGCCTCTAGCATGGATGACAAATATTTGATCAACATTTATTTTTATTAATAATCAGGATACACCTAGAGAAATACTTCTTGCTGATAGTGCTACCGTTTTGCACCCACAAACCAAAAATTCTCATTATAGTGGGAAGGCAGAGTTCCTATTAAAAAAAGAAGAAAGAAACATGAATACAAGTGTATGGTGATTATACAATTGGATATGATATGTTGTGGTGTATGCTGAGTTTATTTCTGACAAAAGAAAAATTCTGTTTTGACCTGAAATTGGGTGAACTAAATCTTGCACTTTCATACACGCATAATTGGTACATTGTTTTTCAGACTACCTTTGGACTCAAACTTTTAACCTTGGTGTCTCCACTACTTATACAGCCTTCAGGTACCAGGGACCAACAAAAACCGAACCAAACTCACTGATCAAGTCAATTCTGACTCATAGTGACCCTGTAGGCCCTGTGGGTTTCTGAAATAGTAACTCTTTAGAGGAGTAGAAAGCCTCCTCTTTGTCCCATGAAGTGACTGGTAGTTTTGAACTACTGACTGTGGACAGCAGCCAAACACATATCCACTATAATACCAGAGCTCCTATGTCAGAGACCACATTTCCATCACAATCAAGCTGATGGGCAATAATCGCCTACCCCCACTCAAACCAAACTCACTGCCATTGAGTCAATGCTGAGTGATAGTGTGGCTTCCGGAGACTGTAACTGTTTACAGAAGTAGAAAGCCCACTCTTTCTCCCCTGGAGCTGCTGGTGGTTTTGAAATGCCCACCATGCAGATCACAGCTCAACTTATAACCACTACACCACCAGGACTCCTAAGTTCACACTAAATGTATACCTAATCACAAGATTCCTGAAGCTAGTTTACTACTATCAGACGACAGAAAGGTAAAGAGAAATCAAGGTGAAGAAGGACAGTAGTCTAAAATGATTGGAGTTAAAGTAACTCTCCTCTCCCCTTCACCCCACACCCTACCCAAATCTTACAAAAACACACAAGCATGTGAACCAAAAAGTCCTGAAATTTAAGGTTGGGAATAAGTTTACCTCTCTACATTTGATGCATTAAAAAACAACAACCAAAACATGAGCTACTGACGAATAGCAATATCTGGAGCTACTCAATTATCAAGCAATAGCATGCATTTACTTCCGTTTCCCCAAACAATAAACACTGTCCTTCTTCCCCATTCTGAGGGAATTAGCCAGTATCCTTCGTGCATCTTGTACAATTTTATTTAAAATGCCTTGTGTAAAGCAATAATATATGTGTACTTATTTACCCAATAAATGTTAACACTACCAAATACTTAGAATTTTCATATTTTGTTTTGTGACATGTCTTAGTCCTGCAGTTTTGCCTTAATAACTAATTAAGTTTTTGCCTTGTGTGTAACCTTCAGTACTTTCTTAAACAGTATTCAGTTACTTAAATATTTAATCTATAAAGTGAAAAGCCCATGGGTTTTAGTCTAAAAAGCTTTCCTGTATATGTATATTTCCCTGTTTTCAAAAATATTTACAAATATACGTGTATATTAAGTCTATGTCAATATTAGAATTACTCTGTTTCATGGAGATTAAATTAAATCTCAACGAGCTCATAATGCTGCCTTTAAAGTGGACCAAGGATATAAAAACTTTAGATACATGAATGGAATCTGAGCTCACTGTTAATTGTAGGTTCTAATCAAAGCACAATTACTTCTTACCACGTGGCTCTGCTTAATACTTGCACTCATGAAGTGATCACTAATGAGACCTATAGCAAAGGTGTGATGAGGAAATCAGATGCTGCTGTTGTTAGGTGACAAGGAGTCAGCTCTGCTTCAAAGGAACTGTGACGTCCTCACAATTGCTCTTAGGCCTGAACCCATCCATATTACGAAGCTTGATGTCCTGCTTCTGGGGTTAGTCTCTCCTAATAACATGACCAAAATACATGAGACTAAGTTTTGCCATCCTTGCCTCTAAGAAGCACGCTGGCTATGCTTCTTCCAAGACAGATTTGTTTGGCCTTTTGGCAGTCCATGATACTTTGAGTATTCTTCAAAACACTATCATTCAAATACATATGTTCTTCTGTCTTCTTTATTCAATGTCCGACTTTCACAAGTATATACACAGCTGAAAATACCAAGGATTGGGTCAGACGCACCTTATTCATCAAAGTAACATCCTTCCTTTTCAACACCTTAGAGAAGTTTTTGGCAGCAGATTTACCCAAAGCAATGTGTCGTGTAGTTTTATTTTTGTTTTGTTTTTTCATTTGATTTCTTGACTGCTGCTTCCATGAGCATTGATATGGATCCAAGCCAGATGAAATCCTTGACAACTTCAAACCTTTCTCAGTGTATCATGTTGTGAGGATTTTACTCTTAACATTTGAGTTATAATCCATACTGAAGGCTGCAATCATCAGCAAATGCCTCAAGTTCTCCTCACTGTCAGCAAGCAAGGTTTGGTCATCTGCATTTCTCAGGTTGCTATTAACCCTACCTCGAATCCTGACGCCACATTCTTCTTCATATAACCTAGCTTCTCTGAGGATTTGTGCTCAGTATACAGATGGAGCAAGTATGTCGAGAGGATATAATCCTGACACACACCTTTCCTGATTTTAAGCCGTGCAGTACTCCTTTGTTCTCTGCATAATTGCCTCTTGATCCATGTACAGGTTCTGCATGAGCAATGAAGTGTTCTGGAATTCCCATTCTTCTCAAGGCAATCAATAGTTTGTTATGGATAGAGCCTGGGCATAGTCAAGCTCTTTGGCACAGTCAAGAAAACACAAGTAAACATCTTTCTGGTATTCTCTGTTTTCAGCTAAGATCCATTTGATAGCAGCAATGATACATTTTGTCCCATGTCTTCTTCTGAATCCAGAGTGAACCTCTGAAAGTTCCATGTCAATGTACTGCTGCAACTCTTGCTGGGTGATCTTCAATAAAATTTTACTTCCATGAGATATCAATAATACTGTTCCATAGTTTAGTATTCTGTTGAGTCACCTTCCTTTGGGGTGGTGCAAATAAGGATCTCTTCCATTAGTTTGTCAAGTAGCTGTCTTCCAAATTTCCAGGCATAAGAAGTACTTCCAGTGCTTGGTTAGCTCGTTGACACATCTCAATGAGTATTTTCAATTCCTGGAGTCTTGTTTTTGGCTAATGCTTTCAGGGCAGTCTGGACTTCTTCCTTCAGTACCATGGATTCTTGCTCATATGCTACGTCTTGATATGGTTGAATCTTTACTAGTTCTTTTTGGTACAGTGACTATGTATTCTTTCCTCTTTTTTGGTATGCTTCTTGAATTATTCAATATTTTGCTCATAGAATCTTTCAATATTATATTTTGAAGCTTAAATTTTTTTTCTTGAGGTAAGTTTTGCTGAGAGTATTCTTCTACTTGGGTGTTCTAACTCTAGTTTTTGCACGTCATTAAAATATTTTACTTTTTCTTCTCAAGCTGCCCTTTGAAATTTTCCCCCAGCTCTTTGATTTCATCATTTCTTTACTTTGCCTTAGCTACTCTACAAACAAGAGCAAAGTTCAGTGTCTTCTGACTCCAATTTGATCTTTTCTGTATGTCCTGTCCTTCTAATGACCTTTTATTACAGGCTTCATGTATGATGGATGTTCTGGATCTCACCCCATAGCTCATCAGGGCTTCTGTCACATCTGTTCTGGACATGCTCTCAAGATTCAGGTAGGATAGACCCAATGTTATATTTGTGGCTCTTGTGGACTTGTTTTCATTTTCTCCAGCTTCAATGTGAGCAGGTGGCAGTCTGTTCCAGTCAGCCCTGGCCTGGCTTTCGCTGCTGATGCCGAGCTTCTCCATCATCTTTTCTCACAGATGTAGTCAATTTGATTTCGATGTAATCCTTCTGGAGAAGTTTACATGTATTAGCTGTCATTTGCCTTGTTGAAAAAAGGTATTTACAATAAAGAAGCCATTTGTTTTGCAAAATTCTACCATTCAATCTCCAGCTTCATTTTTATCTTGAAGGACATATTTTTCAATTACTGTTCCTTCCTGTTTGTTTCCTACTTTTTCATTCCAATCACCAATAATTACCTGTGGGAAACTAATCCTGAGGGAAATATGACCAGGACTATATTCCTTAACTTAGAGGGAATCTAGAAAGCTAAATTAGAGATAAGTCCAAGCACATGCTCCTGCTTTAAATGTCATTCCCACAGATTCTCCCCTAACAGCTCTGCTGCCTTAAAGTGAGCACATGGTGATTCTGTCTCCTGTAGAAGCAGACAGTCTTTGATTATCTCCTCCCGCCAAGGCATCCCGCCTCATGCCTTCCCCAAATGCAGGTACTGGGTTTCCTCACCAGTGAGCTCAGGGTCCTTACTGTGACTACCACCCACCTTGTGACATATGTAACTCCTGAATATGCATGACTAATGGCTACCTATAAAAGGCCCCAAGGAATAAAGATTTTCCCTCCCTCTCTCTCCTCCTCTCATCTACCACCTCCATGTGGATTGCCAAGAGGGACTGAAGTGAGCATGCAATCATGAACTGTGTCTGACTCCTTTATTTTATTCTCTCTCCTATCCCTCTTATTCTCTATAACTTTACGATAATCTTTATATATTATCACCATACAATTGCACCTACGGACCTATGATATTGTCAGGGGCTAGTCTACCCTGACAATTACCAATGCATCTTGACTGAACATTTGATCAATTTCAGACAAGATATTGGTAGTATTCTTCAATTTCTGCATCACTAGGGTTAGTGGTTGATCTATGAATTTGAATATTTATATTGACTGGATTTCCTTATATGTAGATAGATACTATCTTATTACAGACAGCATTATATTTCAAGATAGACTTTTTAAATGATGAATGCAATGATAATCGTGTTGAATTTGTCATTCCTGGCATAGTAAACCATGATTTTCTGATTAAAATTGGTGAATACCAGTTCATTGCACTTCACTAACACTCAGAACAATGTTGATCTTTAAAGAAATGAGCAGATGCCTGGCTATCAGAAAGAATGGTATCTGGAGTCTTAAAGGTTTCTTATGACATAAGCAGCCATCTAAGTGAGGGGTTGGCTAAGTCCACACAGAAGAAGCACGTTAGCCATGTGATCCAAGGATTGTAAATAATAAAAATCTAAGATCAAAAGAGGGAATTGTACTAGATTTTAAATTCTGAGCACTCTGTTTGCAAAAGGCTACGGATGACAATGAAAGTCTAATATCTATTTGCAGAGTTCCCATTCAGATAAAGGCTCCATTAAACTGCCTCATATTATGGATTGAGAATGTGATAGTCTTGCCCTTAGAGTTCAATGGAAAGTGACTGCTGATAGTTAGGTTGAAATTTAACATTATCATTTGTTCTCACTTCTGATCTATTTTTAACTTGTTTTAGTTTCTATTTTCTTCTGGATTGAGGTTTTATGTTTATTTCATTGTCATAGTTTTTTGTAAGATTTTCTTTATATGAAATATAGGATAGGCAATCCATAGACACAGTAACTAGATTAATAGTTCCTTAGGGTTATGGCAGGGGAGGTTAGGGTGTGTGTGTCCACAGAAAGCTAATAATGGGTATAAAAAACCCCAGAGAGCTAATAAAGGGTACAAAAACATTCTAAAATGGATTGTGATGATGACTGCACAACTTTAAAAAATATATTTAAACCATTGGAGCAAAATATTGCTTATGGTTTAAATGGTTTAGCTTTCTCAAGCAAATTATTTTTAAAATTAATTCACATGGTTGTGCATTACAGTAATCCATTCACTTTCAGGGCATTATAACAATTGGTCAATTGAATTGGTCAAACTTATCCAGCTACTTACGAAAGATATTTGGGTCATGTCTATGTCTTCTATTTTTCTATTTTGCTTCTGTGAACACTCTTGACACCAGATGATAGTGTATAAAAAATTCTCAAGTGGGTTTGGTGGGTAAAGAGAAGATATATAAATGTTCAACTTCCTAAGATAGCCAAATTGTTTTCCTACACCACTTACACTCCTACAGCCAATGAGCAAAAATTATCACTAATCTACATCCTCTTGAGCCCTTGGTACCGCCAGATGTAATTTTTTCCAATTACTTAGATTTAGAATTACATCTCCCACTCTTAATCTGCATTTCCCTAATTATGAGCATTTGGCTGTATGAGTTCCAATTTCAACACATCCCCATCAACACTTAATATTATTGGCCTTTATAAGTACACTAATACAAAGTATTTTGTTGTAGTTTTTATTTGCATTTCCCTAGTGGAAAATGCTTTTGAGCACATTTTTATGTGCTTCTTAGATGTTTATATATCTTCTTTGAACAAATGTCAATTCAGATCCTTTGCACATTTTTATACTGAGTTATTTGCCTTTTGATTGAGGTATGAGTTGCCTTTGGATTAATGAGGTGTAAGACTTACACGTTCTATACCTAAGTCCCTCTGGAGCCCTAATGCCATGGTGCATTACAAGATATGCCGGTAACTACAGTATGAGCAGTTCAACTCTATCAGTTGCTCCACAGAAGAAGAACAACACTTTCATGAAAAGACTTACAAATTCAGAAACTCAAAGTGGTAGTTCTGCACTGTCATATAGGGTCCTCTAGCTATAGGATCAATATGTGTCAGAAATGACTTAATGACAGTGGGTTTTGCTTTGGTTAAATCCTTTGTTATATGATTTATGTTTTACTTAATTCAATTTCAAATATTTAATTATGAAGTCCACTTTTCTTGTACTCTGACACCCTATCTAAGGAATCAAACTAATCTAATGTTGTGAAGAGTTTCTCCTGTATGTTTTCTTCTATGAGTTTCATAATTTCAGCTCTTCTCTTTACTTAGGGCAGAGGTTCCTGAACTTATTTGGTCTACTGCTCTATTTTCAGGGGGGTGTGGTGTGTGTGTGAAATTTCACAGCAGCCCCTGGCAATTAAAAAATTTTGTACTATAGCTCATAACCCAGAATAAAGTATGGGCATCTGCTTTTGCAGTGCCCTCTGAATTGTTCCCGGGCCCATCAGGGTGTGCTAATAACTGTTTCAGGAAACACTGATTTAGAGCATTGATCTATTTTTAGTTAATTTTGGTATGTCGTGTTAGATAGGGATACTTTATTCTTTTGGACGCACATACAACTGTCAGCTGTTCCACCACTATTCCTAACAGGCCATTCTTACCCATTCATTTGGACACTCTTGTCAAAATTCAATTGAGGGCTTATTTCAAATTCAGAGTGGGAGAGCTTATTTCTAGATTCTCAACTCTATTCCAATGAAATAGCTTATCCTTGTACAAGTACTACACTGTATTGACTGCTGTGGCTTTGTATACTACAAAATTTTGAAATCATGAAGTTTGAGTCTTTGAATTTTGTTCTTTTTCTAATCATGTTTGCTCTTCTGGGTTCCTTGAATTTTAAGATAACATTACCAATTTCTGCAGAAAAGCCAGCTGATATTTTGATATGGATTGTGTTGAATCTGTATATTTAAGAAGTCTAGCTGTCTTAATACTATCAAGTCTTCAGATCCACGAATATGATTTGTCATTCCACTTACTTAGAGATTCTTTAATTTTTCAATATTTTATATTTTCCAAATTATAAAGTTTGTATTTTTTATAACATTGCAAATGAAATTGGTTTCTCCACTCTGGGATTGTTCATTTTAAGTATACAAAAATAAAGTGTGCTTTGAAATTTATTCATTTTTAATCTCTAATAGCATTTAATCTTTAATAGTATTTTGTGGACTCCTTTACGATTGTCTATAACATTATAACGGCAACTATAGTTTTCCTCCCTTACCAATCTAGATGTAATTTATTTCATTGTTTTTGTTAGGTGCCAGCAAGTCAGTTCCAACTAATAGTGACTGTATGTACAACCCAACAAAACATTGCCTGGTCGTGTGCCATTCTCACAATTGTTCTTATGTTTGAGCCCATTGTTGCAGCCACGGTGTCAATCTAGCTGGTGTAACGCCTTCCTGCCACTTTTTTTTTTTGCCCTATTACTTAAACAAGCATAATGTCCTTCCAGAGACTGGTATTTCTTGACATGTCCAAAGTACGTGAAACAAAGTCTTGCTATCCTTGATCTAAGGGGCATTCTGACTGGACTTCCCCCAAGATAGTTCTGTTTGTTCTTGCCCAATTGTTCTTGTTAGAACTGGCAGTATCATGCTGAATATAACAAGTTGAGAGTAGACCTCGTCTTGTTCCTAATTCTGGAAGAAAATCTTCAGTTATTGATCATTAAGTATGATGTCATCTCTGTTTTCCAGGGATGTCTTTTATTGTGTTAATGAAGTTTCCATCTATTCTTTGATTGTTGAGTGACTTAATAATGAAAGGTGTTGAATTTTGGTATCCATTATCACTTAATTTTGTATTTTATTCTACTGGCATCGTATATTATATTAATAGACTTGTTGATGTGAAATCAATTTTGCATTTCCAGGATAAATTTTATTTGGTACTGGTATATTATCTTTTTGCAATGTAACTAAACTCAATATATTGTAGAGTTTTTTTTAAATATCTATATTCATAGCAGATATTGGTCTGTTCTGTGTTGTTTTAACATCAGGGAAATACTGATATATCTTAAATATTCCCTTCTCTTCCACTTCTTATATTCTTTAAGTATTTTAGAGAATTCACCATGAAGTCTTGAATTTCGGGCTTTTTTTTGTATTTTCTGAATCACCAATCCAATCTATTTACTCATAAAAAACCTAATCAGAATTTCTATTTTCTCTAAGTCAGATTTGGTGGTTTCTTTTTAGATATGTTTATTTTATCTAAGTTATCAAGCTTATTGGCATATTACTGCTCTATACTATCACCTTACATTTTTTAATTTCTCTATGGATAGAAGTCATAGGCCCTCTTTCATTCCCAGTTTTACCTTTGGTGTTTTTTTTTCTTTTTCTGCCAGCCTTTTGGTCAATTTTGTTGATCACTCTTAATCTCATTGGTTTTCCTTATTGCTTTTCTACTTTATCAATTTCCATTCTAATCCCCCATCTAATATGCTCTCTGGTTTCTTAAATGAAAAATTGAGATTCTAACTAGAGATCATTCTTTTTTAATATAGGCATTTATTATTATACATTTCCTTCTAAGTACTGCTTTAGTTGCATACTGTATTAGTCTGGGTAGACTAGAGAAACAAATCCAGGAAGACTCATATGTAAGACAGAGTGTTACATCCAAGAGCAATCATATATTAAGAAAACATCCCAGCCCAGTTCAGATCAAGTCCATAGTTTGATATTAGTCCGTAAGTCTGATATTAGCCCATATGTCTAAGACTAGTCCACAAATTCTCCTACAGACTCACACAGCCCATGCAATGATGCCAAAAGCAGGAAGATCACGGGCCAGTGGGTGAAAAGTCTTGTGGAAGCATCTCAGCGCTGGCTGTGACTCTCCATGTAGCTAGCTCTTCCAGCTCCAGGGCTCTGGCTGCCATCAGCAGGGCTCCCTGTGGCTTGTCAACAGGAAGGTGAAGCAGGGAGAAAGACAGGAGTTCCCAGAATCCTCAGAATGTCATGCCCACACAGAGGCATCATTGGCTATGACCTGATTGAAAGGCCAGACTCCACCCCCCCTTCACTCAAGTTGACAGATTATGTAACTGCCACACACACCATATGTTTTGGTGTGTTGTATCTTCATTTTGATTCATCTCAAAGTATTTTCTAAATTTCCTTGTAACTTCTTTGATCCACTGGTTATTAAAAATGTACTTTTAGTTTCCACATTTTGTGAATTGTGGTTTTTATTGTTCTTTTATTTCTGTCATGCCTACGTATTAACATCTTATTGCTTTGTTATGCAGTATGTTTAAATTTTCATCTTTGGTCTGCTGTCATTATACAGAAAAATAATTAATGTTTCCATATTCAGCTTATCTTCAACCAGTTCATTCAATTGTAGACTATTTTGTACTCTCTATATAATCAATTTCATCTTTGTCTTCTGTGTTGTTATAACCTACATAAGATGTGGAATTAGTGGGCACTCTCTGATTGCAATCTTTCTCTTGTTTCTATTAATGTGTGTTATATTATAGGTCTTCTAAAATATTAAGCCTCTTCTATTTCTAGAAGATAAACCTCACTTGGTCTTTCTCTAATTATATTTGTGACATCTGCAAGATCTGTGGTGCCATTCATCTTCCTATTCATGATACTGGATAGATGTCTTTCCTTTTTCTTGATCATTCTTGCTAGAGAATTATTGTCAATCTTTTTTAAACATTTTTCTTCAGGTTTGACTTGGTGTTCTAATTACAGCTTGAAATGAAACCTCAGATCTTTGAATTTCAGAACCCACTCCTGCCCAGAAATATACAATGTCCCAGCAAGAGCATATTTCTACTTATAGTTTTGTTATTGAACTTAATTTCACTGATTTTTTAAAATCCTCCAATTTCAGTCCTTATACTCAGTAAATGGCCTTTTGTAAAATCTCCATGAGAAGTTTAACGTACTACAGATTCTAACACTGTTGGGTGCTGCTGCTGTTCTATTGTTCGGTGACCTGGTGTGAGTAGAGAACTGTTCCACAGTATTTTCAAGGTTGTGTGTGAGCTCACAGAAGTGGCCTCACGTTAACTAATCTTAATTTCTTTTAAATATTCACATTTTAAAACACACTTACATTAATAGCTAAGGCAAATAGTTAAAAATGCTCAACTACAAAGTTCATGGCTAAACCCATCCATAATCCTCAAAGGATCCTCTAAAGTTATCTGCTTCAGAAAGATCACAACCTTAAAACCCTTGAAACGCAGTTCTATTCTGCAGACCTGGGGCACAATCAGTTAGAATCCAGTTGATAGCAAATAATAGTGTATTTTTACTAGTTTTAATTTTTACCACTATATAGCAATGTCCTATCATTACAAAGACTTAGCTTTTTTCAAATCAACCCATCAGAACTATCATATGCCACAATTGTGTCCTATCTTCTACTTTTCTTTTGTAAAGAAAAGTTTATAATCACTTCTTCAGGAAAACCTTCTACCAAGAGAACTTACCAGTTTGAATGTCATTACAAATAAATATTTTTAATCATGAGTTTTTGAGGGCAGTTTTCACTTATTTAAATTAGTTGGGATTTAATAAATATATCATTCCAAATTTCAGTCATATCAAGTAGAATGTACAATTGCTACCACAGTTTCCACACATTCTTTTTCTACATGGACTCCTTGACATTGTTTCCCTTTTACCCCACCCTCCATCACTGTAGCCCTGTCCCTCAAACCCGTTATTCTACCCTTCTAGGTTCATTGTTCCTAGGTTTCATACACTGGAAAACAGAAAAGCATATAAAACAGTTTCAAGAGGGTGACCTCCATTGACATAACACCTCTGAGATACACTGTAATATGAACAAAAACCACAGAAAATACAAATCAAAATACAGAAAATTTTTACTCTCTCCTGATAGCAAATCCAAAGTAGTGTCTTGCCATCCTTGTCTCTAAGAAGCATTCTGGCTGTATATCTTTCATGATAACTTTGTTGTTTTTCTGGAAGTCCATGATATACTCACTAATTTTTGCCAACACTATACTTCAAAGGCATCAATTCTTCTTTGGTCCAGCTTTCACATGGATATGAGGTGACTGAAAATATCATGGCTTGGGTGAGGTGTACCTTAGTCCCCAAGTAACATCCTTGCTTTTCAACAACCTTAAAGAGGTCTTGTGCAGATTGACTCAATGCAGTGCTTTGTTTTCGCTCAAGTGCTGCTTCCATGAGAGCTGGTTGTGGATCCAAGCCAGATGAAACCCTTGCCAACTTCAACCTTTTCTCCATTTATCAGCCCAGTGGTGAGGAGTCTGCTTTTCTTTACATTAAGTTGTAATCCATACTGAAGGCTGCAATCCTTGCTTTTCATCAGCACGTGCTTCAAGTCCTCCTCACTTTCAGTAAGCAAGGTTGTAGACATCTGCATATTGCTGGTTGTTAATCAGCTTCCGTCCAAACCTGATAAAGCATCCTTTTCCATATAATCTAGCTTTTCTGATCATTTGCCCAGCAGGATACAACACTGTCCCTATCTTTGATTTTAAACCATACAGTATTCATTTTTTCACACACTGTTTCTTGATCCATGTACGGATTCTGCATGAACACAAATGTTCTGGGATTCCCATTCTTCTCAAGGGCATCCATAGTTTGTTATGATCACAGAGTAGAATACCTTGGTATATAGTCAATAAAACACAAGTAAATGTCTTTCTGGTATTCCATGCTTCCAGCCAAGATCCATCCGACATCAATGATATCCCATGTTCCACGTCCTCGTCCTCTTCTGAATCCAGCTTGAATCTCTGGCAGCTCTCTGGCAGTGTACTGCTGCAATCCTTGGATGATCTTCATCAAAATTTTACTTGCATGTGATATTAATATTTTTCTCTAATTTGAACATTCTGTTGGGTAACCTTTCTTTGGAATGGGTACAAATATGGATCTCTTCCAGTCAGTTGGCCAAGTAGCTGTCTTCCAAATCTCTCTGCATAGATGAATAAGTGCTTCTAGTGCTTCATTGGCTTGTTGAAACATTGCATCCATCAATTCCTGGAGTCTTAGCTAATGCTTTCAGTGCAGCTTGAACTTCTTCCTTTAGCCACCATTGGTTTTTGCTCATATGGTACCTCTTGGAATGGTGGAATATTGATTTTTCTTCTTAGTACAATAACTATGTATTCTTCCCATTTTCTTTTTCTTCTTCTTCATTAAAACGTTGTTTATAGAAATGCTATCAATCCCACTAACATATAAATATTCCACAGAAATAAGAGACATTACAAGAATATACATGTTTATCACAGTATGAGTCACATTAGCAAAATAATGGAAACAACCTAAATGCTCATTAGTGGATGAATGGATAAACAAACTAAGGAATGCTAGGCACTGATAAATAATTATGATACATCTGTAAAGTACCTTATAACATGAATAAACCTGGGAGACATTATGCTGAGTGAAATCAGCCAATCGTAAACTGATAAATAATGTAAGAGACAACTATTATGTGACATTGATGATATTGTTTTGAGCCTTCTGTTGGGTCACCTTCTCTGAAATGGGTACAAATGTGAATCTCTTCCAGTCAGTTGTCTTCCATTTCCTTTTGATGTTTCCTGCATCATTCAATATTTGCCCACAGAATCCTTTCAATATTGCAACCCAGGGTTTGATTGTTTTTCTCGAGTTTTCAGTTTAAAATATGTTGAAAGTAGTCTTCCTATTTGATTTTCTAACTCTAGATATTTGCATCTAATTATAATATTTTGTCTTCTGAAGCTGTCCTTTTTCTTATTCAACTCTTTGCATCCTTTCTTCCATTTGCTTTAGCTACTCTACAATCAGGAGCAAATTTGAGGCTCTTTGGACATCTACTTTGAACTTTCTTTTCTTTTTTAGTAACATTTTGCCTTCTTCATATATGATATTCTCAATGTCCTCTCACAGCTATTCAGGTCTTCTGTCATTAGTGTTCAATGAGTCAAGTTTGCTCGTGACATGTTCTCAAAATTCAGGTGCGACAGAGTCAAGGTTGTATTTTGGCTCTTGTGGACTTAATTTTCTTCAGCTTTAACATGAACTTATATATCAATGGTCTGTTCCATAATCAGCCCCTGGCCTGCTTTTAGCTGCTAATATTGAGCTTCTCCATTGTTTCTTCCAACAGATATAGTCAATTTTATTTCTATGTATTCCATCTAGAGAAGTCCACGTTGTATAGTTGTCTTTTGTGTTGTTGAAAATGGTATTTTCTATGAAGTAGTGGTCTTGCAAAATCCTATTATGCGATCTCCAAGTCCTTATTTTCCGATACCAATCCTTTCTCCTTGTTTCTAACTTTTGCATTCCACCAATAATTATCAATGTACCTCTATTACATGTTTGATCAATTTGACCAAAATTGGTAGAATTCTTCAATTCCTTCATCATTTGCTTTTTTGCTTGGTGCACACATTTAAATAACAGTTGCCATTAATTGAATTTTCTTAAAGAAGGATAGATATAATCTTATCACAGCATTGTAGTTCAATTTTGATCCATCACCTTCGATCGACCTGTCTGTTCACCTATCCATCTATTTTTTTATCCACCCATTACCATCTATCTGCTCATCCACCCATTGATTCATGTTTATTCATCTTATCTATCCATTTGTCCATCCATTCCTTTTTTGACAATAAATGCAATGCCATTCCTCTTGTGTCTTTCCAAGCATAATAAATCATGATTTTCTGATTCAAAATGGCCAACACCAGTCCATTTCAGCACATTAACACCTAGGATACCAATCTTTATGTATTCCATTTCATTTCTGACCATTTCCAATATTCCTACATTCATACTTTGTATTTCCAAATTCAAAGTCGACTCCTATAGCAACCCTAAATATAAGGTTAAGTTTAATATGATTTACATACATGCATTTTATTCTTGAAAATATAAACAAGAGTTCAAAAATTCACATTTTATCTTATTGTCCCCCTAGTACTATTTACTCATTAGTAAAATTGTAATTGTTACCTAATTCTATAGTAATTAATTTTAAATGTATAGATTCAAACTAGTTAAGCTTTAGATATATGATTATTAGAAAAATATGGTTACAGTTTGTGTACCCGTTCCTCCTTTATCAACATGGTTAGGTTCTGAAGACCAAATCACTATGTGAAAATTGGCACTATTTGAAACTATGTTACAGTGAGACTTAATAGAACATTCATCTACACTTCCACAGAAATTCTCCTTTTCACTGATTAGCTGTTTACATTAAATAAAAAACGGATGACTACATTATTACACAACTGCCAAATTGCATTACATAACAAACCACTAAGAATCAAGCCACAGACAAGTTGACACATAACTGTAATCATCAAAGGCAGCGACACTCTCATCGGACACTTCATCATTCGCTACAGCTACATATATGTTGCTAAAGTGTGAAATAGTATGAAATAAGACATTTTTTCCTAGTGATAAATCTGAAATGTCAGATAACAAGATAATCCGTAAATGGTGAGTAAGGTGTACATAGTAGAACCAAACTAGGTACGAACTAATACACATTTAAGATTATAATTTTTTAATTTAACATCCAGTACATAAAACAAGTATACAACAAATCTGTACACATCCATTAGAAGGGAACTATGTGATATACACAGACTAGTGTGCCTTATACTAGAATTCAAACAATTACATAGCAAGTTAACACAATGGATTGAAAACTGAGACAAAGTAGTCAGTGAAGAAAGCAGAGCAGTATCTAGATACAGCAATTCCTTAAACAAGCACTTCCAATAAGGCACCACGTATACATTTCTCATCAAGCAAAAGTCAATTGTAAGATGTGGTCTGAACAAATCTGCAGATCAGACTAGAAGTAGTAAAGCAGATTAATTTAGGGATAAGAAGGCATATTTCTCAGGTGTTGAACGGATCACTGAAGACAAATGGGTGCATAAGCAAATGTGGCGAAGAAAGCTGATGGTGCCCGGCTAGCAAAAAGTATAGCATCTGGGGTCTTAAAGGCTTGAAGGTAATCAAGCGGCCATCAAGCTCAGAAGCAACAAAGCCCACATGGAAGAAGCACACCAGCCTATGCAACCACGAGGTGTCGAAGGGATCAGGTATAAGGCATCATCAGAACAAAAAATCTTACCATAGTGAATGATGGGGGCAGTGCGGAGTGGAGACTCAAAGCCCATTAGTAAGCCACTGGAGATCCCCTTGCAGAGGGGTCTCGGGGAGGAGATGAGCCAGTCAGGGTGCGATGTAGCAAAGATGAAAAATACAACTTTCCTCTAGTTCCTAAATGTTTCCTCCCTGCTCCCACTACCATGACTCGAATTTGACCTTGCAAGTCTGGCTAGACCAGAGGAGGTACACTGGTACAGATAGGAACTGAAAATACAGGGAATCCAAGGCGGATGAGCCCTACAGGACCAGTGGTGTGAGTGGCGAAACAGGGAGGGTAAAGGGAGAGTGGGTAGGAAAGAGGGAACCGATTACAAGGAACTATATGTGACCTCCTCCATGGGGGACAGACAGCCAAAAAGTGGGTGAAGGGAGACGTCGGACAGGGCAAGATATGACAAAATACCAATTTATAAACTATCAAGGGCTCATGAGGGAGGGGGTAGCGGGGAGGGAGGGTAAAAATGAGGACCTAATGTCGGGGGTTTAAGTGGAGAGAAAATGTTTTGAGAATGATGTACAAATGCGCTTTACACAACTGATGTGTGTATGGATTGCGATAACAGTTGTATGAGCCCATAATAAAATGTTAAAAAAAAAAAGAAGGCATATTTCTCAAACGTTGAATTCAGAGTATTTCTTCCTTCAGATGCTTCACTTTTGCATTTTCAATAATATTCCTATGATATAAATTATATTTATCTGGAAGTTTTTTCCTATTTGTCTTGCATATAGCATATTACAGGCCGTAGGTCATTTACTATTTTTGTTATTAGGAAACATCATGAAAACAAGCATCCCTGGCTATCTGAATATAGAACATTCCTGTGAAACCTTTTCTTACGCAGAAATGTTGTAATCCATTTTTTTGCCTTTTATGGTAAACACATAAAACCCTCTTCGGAAATCTTCAGTGTATTGATGTAGTTAAAGTGGTATGTATTAGTCTGTGCTGACTAGAGAAACACATCCAGGGATACTCATGTATGTGAGAGAGCTTTATATCATAGAGCAATTGTATTTTGAGAAAACAACCCAGCCCAGCACAAATCAAGTCCGTAAGTCTGGTATTAGTCCATATATCTGATACTAATCCATAAAATCCTCCTCAGGCCCACACAGCACAAAGAATGCTGCTGAATGCAGGAAGATCACAGGCCAATGGATGAAAAGTTTGTGTATCCAGTGGCGTCGGAAGCATCTTAGCACTGGCGTGATGTCCTCCAGCTCTGAATGTGTCTCCACAACAGAAAGGTGAAACAGTGTGTCCTGCCTCCAGGGAGAAGGAAAGCCTCATGAGAAAGCCCCGACCACAAGGGGGCATGGTCAGGCTGTGACCTGATTGACAGGCTAAACTCCACACCTATAATTTCTTTATCAAGCTGACATGAAATTATATAACTACCACATGGTATCAAGTGAACTTTGAAAAAGTATGGGATACTTGTATTAAGTCCCAATCCAGAATAGCTGTGTAGGTGGACATAATTTTTTTGTTAGTCTAATAGTTTTTTTCTAGATTTTAGTTATATATATAGTTTAGAGAAGAAAAACACTAGAATGTCATAATGCAAGTACGGTATGTTAGCTAATAATTGCATAGTCGAAAAAAATCACTATATCCATTACCTTCAAGCCAATTCCAACTCACAATGTCCAAACTGCAGGCTTTTTGGTTAGCAATCACCTAATTACGGTGCTACTAGGACTCCTTAGCTTCAGCATAGACCCGTCACCATCACATTTGTCCCAAATCACAGAGACTTTACAAAGCAGAGCCCTTAGGGTTTCTGGGCCAGTAAATCTTTACTGGAACACACAGCTTCATCTTTCTCCTGAGAAGGAGCTGGTGATTTTGAAGCACTGACCTTGCAGTTCAGAGCAATGCCTAAGTCATAGCGCCACCAGGACTCCTTTATCTTTAGCAGCACAGTAAGGTAGAAAGTTAGAAGTCAACTCTCTAAGACAGTTCAGCAGGGTATGGAGAACCGAAACAAAACAAACAAGTCACGGGTTCCTGTTAAAGGCACATTCTTCTACTGCCCTGCGCTAACGGGAGAAAACATTGAATAGGAAATAACGGTCTTCTTAATGTTTCCTTACACAGCTATGAAAAACCCCATTTCTCTATACATGGCTTTCATCAGCAAATAAAGTATGGCGACTTTTTATTGAGCCGCTCTAACAGAGCCTCCAGGGGCGCTGTGGGCCAAGCGTTGAATGGCTAACTGCAAGGTCCCGGGTCCAAACCCAACAGCAGCTTTGTAGGAGAGAGCGCAGGTTCTTGTGCTCCCTGCAATGATTTACCGCCTCGGAAACCTTGTCTCGGTTCGCTGTGACAAAAATCAAACTGCCATCGAGTCAATTCTGACTCTCAGCAGCCCCATAAAGGGTTACGGAAGAACCGCCCCCGTGTTTTCCTGAGGAGGAAAAGCCTCATCTTTCTCACGTGGAGCAGCTGGCGATTTCGAACTGATAACCTTGCAGTACGCAACCCAACGCTAACCCTACTGCGCCATGTGGGCGCCTTTTGGATTACAGGTGCACTCGATCAGTGTCTATTTAATATTTGTGCGCCAGGTTCCTTCATTTAAAGGCATTTTAGGAGTGGGCGAAGGGAGACGTCGGACAGTGTAAGACACGATAAAACAATTTATA
>NW_022103901.1:39056334-39058024 GCF_000313985.2 Echinops telfairi | reverse complement strand
GGCGCGGCGCCGCCGCCAAAGCGCACCCGCCGCCGCACTGCCCACCGTCCCCAACTGCCGCTGACAGTGACCGGCCCGCGCGCGCCCGCAGAGGCAAACCTCCCCTAGCCCAGCCCCCGTGGACTCCCAGCCAATGGCAGCACGAAGAGGTGGCGGCCCAGCCAATCAGAAGCGATCAGGTGGGTGTGGGCGGGAGCAGGGTTGCCGGGTTAGTGGAAGGTAGCCGCGGGGAGCTTGATTGCTCGCCTTTGGGCGGCGTTCCTTCCCTGTAGAGTCTGTGACGGGCCTTCCTCTTCAGGGACGCCTGAGAGGCTTTAGAACACTTTTCGGAGATCGCTATGGATTAAGAAAATTTTCCTTACAGAAACAAGCTGGCCGCCCACAGGTTGTAGCTTCCGGATTTGCATTTTAAACATAATTATGTTATTTCTCATTACTTAATTTTGGAATGACCTCTTAACATTTTGCCACCAGAGGACTAGTTAACCTGTTTTTGATTACCTAACTTGTCTTCCATCCTAGGTGGCAGCTGATTTGAGGAGACTGAACCGACCTGCTAGAACATTCCTCTCTGAGTGGTTATCATCCGTTCAGTCAGCCCATGGTAAGCCAGGTGCAGGCAAGAAAACCCTCAACCAGACGGATAACGTTCTCTTCAACAAGAAGGCTCATCTGCCCGTCGTTGTGTAACATTGTTAAGGGGCTGAGAAGTGGGTTCGAACTCAGGACAACAGAAGGAAACATTGCTGGGTCCTGTGATGCCCGAATAATTGTTGAAGCTAAGTGTGTCAATCATCTGTCATACTGTGGTAGCATACTTGTGGTGCAGCAAGCTATGGCACCAGTATTTCAAATACCATCAGGGACACATGATGAACTGGTTTCAGTGGAGCTACCAGACCACTTCTGAAGGGTTAGCCACTGAAAACTTGAAGAATAGCAGCCTTGTTGCCCTTAAGCCCCTCAAGTGGGTTCCACATCAGCAACCCTTCAGACTACGGAACAAACACCACCCAGTCCTGCGCCATCCTCACAATTGGTCTTATGTTTGCAACCACTGTGTGTCCATCCATCTTGTCCAAGGTGTTCATCTTTTTTGCTCCCCACTACTTTCCCAAGCACGATATCCTTCTCCAGGGACTGGTCTCTCTTCGTGGATCTCGCCATTCTTACCTCTAAGGAGCATTCCAGTTGTACTTCTTCCAAGACAGATCTGGTCATTCTTTGAGCAATCCATGGTATTTTCAATATTCTTCCCAGCATCATAATTCAAATTCAATTTTCCTTCAGTCTTCCTTATTCAATATCCAACTTTCACATGCACATGAGGCAATGGAAAATGCCATGGCTTGGGTCAGGGGTACCTTAGTCCTCAAAGTAATATCCTTGCTGTTCAAGACTTTAAAGAAGCCTTATGCAGCCCATTACCCAAGGATTTCCTCTTACGTGGTACAAGACTACGAGAAAATGAGACAAGGCCAAATAACTTACAATTAAGTCAATAACAGATGTATGTGCGGAGAAGAGGGTCCTCAACAAATCATCACAGGTCCGGTAGGTGCAATTGTACAGCGATAATAAGTAAAGATTATAGTAAAGTCATAGCATGAGAGATAGAGGAGAGATTGAATTAATGGAGTCAGACACAATTCATGGTAGCATGCTCACCTCAGCCCCGCTTGGTGGTCCT
>NW_022103901.1:39054424-39056002 GCF_000313985.2 Echinops telfairi | reverse complement strand
GGATAAGCAGTGGTGACTGCTTGGTCTAGATGGCTGATAGCTCTTAGGGAGAATGACCCCTGATCTACTCTTGATGACCTCCAAGTGTATAGTCATTCACAAGCAGCTAAGTTTGGCATATATTTGGGGGAGACACCTTGGGAGAAATCCTTCTGTTTCCCACAGATGTAAACATGCTCTGTTAGTCTGGGTTAACTAGAGAAATCCAGAGACATTCATATGTCTGTAAGAGAGAGTCTTATATCAAAAAGTAAATTGTATATTAAGAAAACATCCCAGCCTAGTCCAGATCAAGTCCATAATTTCGATATTAGCTCATATGTCCAATACCAGTATATGAACTCCTCTTCACACTCACACAACACATATAATGATGCTGAAAGCAGGAAGATCACAGGCCAGACAGTGGAAAGTCGTGTGGCTCCAGTGGCAGTGGAAGCATCTCACTGCTGGCATGGGTCTCCGCATGGCTCCTTCAGCATAGCTCCATGTGACTTGTCAACAGAATGTGAAGCAGAGAATATGTGTCCTGCCTCCAAGGAGGAAGACAGGAGTTCCCACAATCCTAAGGAGAAGGCCAGGCCCACACAGAAGCATCATTGGCTGTGACCTGATTGTGACCTCCACTCGAGTTGACAGGAGATTATGTAGCCGCCACACACACTTCAACCCCGTAATTTCTTGAAGTGTTTTTATCCATCAATACTATTTTAATAATGTTGTTAGGTTTTGCTAAGTTGGTTCTGACTCACAGTGACCCCTATGTGCAACAGAATGAAACACTGCCCGGTCCTGTGCCACCCTCACAATCATGTTTGAGCACATTGTTGCAGCCACTGTGTCAATCCACCTTGTTGAAGGCTTTCCTTTTTTTACCACTGACCTTCTTTAGAGACTAGTACTTCTTGATAACATGTCATTTTTGACAACTTCCAATATCCTTGATTCATACTTACACATGCCATGTTCTGATTACTAGGATGTTTACAACTGTTTTGTCTTGTTTTAAGTTGTGCCACATCAGTAAATGTCCCAAAATCTCTCCTCCCTCCATATCATTCAGCTCGACTCTACTTTGAAGATCATCCCTAGTTGTTGCTGTTTAATTTTCAAGTTTTATTTAATTGCATATAATTCACATATCATATAGTTCCATAGTTTGATTACATCAAGAAGAGTTGTATAATCACCACCACAATTAGTTTTAGAATATTTTCTTCATTCTTTTTAAAAAAAAATACTTTTATAGGGGGCTCATCCCTGATTTTATTCTGAGTGCCTTCCAACCTGGAGGGCTCATCTGCTGGCACTGTATCAGAACAATGTTCTGCTGTGATCCATAAGATTTCGCTGACCAAATTTTTTTCCCCAGAGTAGATTGTTAGGTCCTTCCAACAAATAATTTGTCTTGGTCGGAAAGATCCACTGAAACCTGTCCACTATGGGTGATGCTGCTGGTATTTAAAATACAAGTGGCATAGCTTCCAGCATCACAACCACAAGCAAGTCACCACAATGTGACCAACTAAGAGATGTGACCGTTCACATTGATACCCAAACAAAACCAAACCCACTGCC
>NW_022103901.1:39044582-39053103 GCF_000313985.2 Echinops telfairi | reverse complement strand
AAGATTACTATCAATTTTGAAACAAAATTCATATGACCCTCTTCCCAAATCATTGAAGTTTGGCAAAAAGTTCATGGGAATGTTTACCCAACTTTCAGGTGAATAGCTTTAAGAAAATGGGAAGACTTCACAGATAAATTCCAGACAGAGAGGTCATCTCAGAAGGTTATAGCAACTGTATTTTGGGATTCCCAAGGGGTAATTTTGACACATATCATCAAGGGACACAGGATCATAGTGGATCTTATTATGAAAAAGTCTTCATATGATGGAAAATTGGTGAGAAAAAGGCCAGGGACTTTTCCTGAGGATTTCCTTTTTTATCACAAGAATGCCTGTGATAGTTACGTTTATTGTGCCAATTAGACCAATAGGAACATGTCGGTGGAGTTTAATCAGGCCGCAGCTTGATTGGAGGATGACTGAAATAAATAGACAGCCTGCATCCCACCTCCTTCTTGTTCCCTGGTGATTGGACCAGTGTGCTGCCGCTTTAGCTAGTTCTCTGCCTCTGCCTGTGTGCTACACTACCTGGAGGCAACCTGTAGATTGTGTCCCTAGAGCTTGAGGTTCCTTTGAGACCTGCCTTGTCACGCTGCTGGTATGTACACAGCTTGAACTTGAGGCTGGTGGATCCTGTCACCATGCTTGAGTTCAAGATCCCAGCAGGGCCTGCCTCACTGAGCTCCCATGCTACTGACTGTTGCTGACCCACCGTGCTGCCTGCTGCCTGCAGATAGACCATGCCTGCCTTGCTTGAGGGAAGACTCCAATGTCTGCTTCCTTGACCTTGGACCCGGCAGCCCACGTATGTTGAAGGCCTTCCAGTATATTAACTGTCCCATGAAAGTGAGTTGAACTGAGTCCTCTGTACTGCTGTGTGGACTAATTATCGGTTATATTCCTTCTCACTGTATAAACCTTATATGTATACGATCATAAGTGGTTTTGTTTCTCTAGAGAACCCTGCTTAACACAATACCCTGGCTCATTTTTCAAAGATAGCAAGAGCTGTCCTGTGAGAATGTCATTTGGAAGGCTCTCTTCATCTACCCTTGCCCCTTTAGATTCCTTTGGTATCTCAAACTCCCAAGATATTTAAAAGGAACACAACTTAATTTCCCTGAGGCTGTCAAAAATGCCATTTTGATGTAGTGTAAATCAGAGAGCACAAGATTTTTTGCGAAAGGGTTAGAGAGATGGAATGCCTCCTTCAGAAGTGTATGAGGCAAAAAGGAGGATATGTTTAGGAGCAATAGGTTAATATTTTCATATTTCTGTTTAATAATTTTGTAGCAATAGTTTGTTATTCACCCTCATATAGGGGAACTGAGAGAGAGAGAGAGAGAGAGAGAGATGCTGTATGAAAAGGACAAGGAGTCAGATAAATTGGAACCAGATAAAGAATTTGAACTTAATTCAGTTAAGAATGAGTAAGTTACCTTTAAAAATGAAATGTCTATTTAGGAAAATAAAATGTCTTGTGTGTCGGGTGAATCCCTTTGACCATGGACCAAGGATGCGAATAGTCTTGCTAACATGCAGAATGCACTGGAAAGTGGATTTTTACAGATGCTGTATGTTAAAATTTAGCATCCTATCATTTGATTTCCCCTATGATCCATTTATATTTGTTCTAGTTTTTAATAGTTTTTTTCTTTTTGATTGAGGGTTTATCTATTTTGTTATTCTTGTTACTTTTGTTTGTTTTTTTAAAATGTTTTTCTGTAAATGAAATCAAGGATATGTCTATGGAGACAGTAGCTGAATTAACAGTTCTTTAGGGTTATGGCAGGTTTAGGGGAGATTGGGAGGAAGTTCAGAGTTAATAAGGATGAGTACAGGAATGAAGAAAATGTTCTAAAACCATGATGATGATTGTACAACTCTACTTAATGGAACTGAACTATTGAATTGTGTGATATGTGAATTTGGTGCCAATAAAACTGTTGAAAAAATGTCCTGTGTGTCATGCTCTCTAATCGCAGTCATAATCACAGTCATCATCATTGATATTGAGTAGCCATTTTGTTAGCCAAGTTCAAAGCATGTATTATTTCCAAATTTCAAAGCTGGACAATGTGGATTCAAGCCCATGCTTGGTCAATTACTAGCTATGTGACCTTCAGCAAGTTAATTCACTATTCAGAATCACAATGATCTTATCTCTAATTTGGAGATAATAACCACAACAATAAAGGATTTTTGAGTTTTTAATTGTCAGGCATTTTGTCCATTCACTTAAGTTATTTCTTGTAACACACTGTTAAATATATAATAGATATTATTGGCTATGTGTACTACATGCAGAACAACAGAGAACTTCAAAATATTATAAGAAAGGCATTTTTCTGAGAAAAACATCATATAGAGAAATATTTCTCAACTAGACACAACCAGTCCCAACCAACAATTGGATCTATAAACCAGAACAAAATTAGAACACCACTCTGTGAGACTCGCTCTTCAATGAAGCCTATACCTAAGAAATACCCATCATTGTAGCATCCTTACTGGGAATGTCTGACTGCCTGTAAAGCCCCTGTACTTGAATTGCCTAGAAGAATGCCTCACAACTTTCTCTTTAAATACCTTCTGTTCCTGGAGAAGTGGGCCCTAAGAGTGAAGTCCTTAAAGCACTCATCTGCTAATAGAAAGGTTGGCAGTTCAAGCCCACCAGCAACTCTTCAGGAGAAAGATATGGCAGTGGCTTAAGTGAAGATTTGCAGTCTTGGAGATCCTATGGGGATCCTATAGGCTCACTAGGAGTCAGCACCGACTCAACACCAGTGGGTTTATGGGTTATTCCTGAACAGTTCATGGTTCAATAAACCTTGCAAACTTTTATTTAACTCATATCCAGTCCCTCTGTCAACAATCCTACATGATGGCTCCATGAAGCCTCATGTCTTTTATTTTAAGAAATACATAGGATAATAACCATAGAGACCCTTGCACATCTTTAGACCCTTGTACATTTGATATGTGGTATTAATATTGATGAATCTGAGTAATGTTTACTCCCTAAGAACATGAATAATCTTGAGCAAATCTCTTACTCTTAGGGGTTTGGTCAAGCTTTTCTGGGTTGTTTTTTTCAGCTTTGGGTGTTTTGTTTGTTTGTTTGTTTGTTTGTTTGTTTGTTTGTCATTTCCTTCCCACTGTGGTAGAAAGAATTTTTATCCCCATGATCTTCACCTATCGGTATTCCTCTTGCAGTTTATGTTATGTTGCAAAAGCATTTTTGCAGATGTAATTAAATGAATAATAGTTGATTTTAAGTACAGGGATGATCTTAGATTTCCAAGGTGGGCCCAATATAATCCTATGAGTCTAAAAGGCTGAGAGGTTCAAGTAAGAGAGATGCTACAGGGAAGTAATTAAAGGGCTATGAAGCTTGAGAAAAGCTCAACTGACTATTGCTGGCTTGCAGGTTGATCAGGATATGTTGAAACTACAAGGAAATTAATTCTACCTGAGTTAACCTAGAAGCAGATTCTTCCCCAAATCTCCCTAAAAGAGCCCACACTGGCTTGATTTAACCCTGTGACACCCAAACAGAATTCCCGGCTAGGTCAGCTTGAGATAATAAATGACGAGATAATATACTTGTGGTTTAAACCAGTAAGTGTTTTGTAATTAAAAAAAACTAATGTAAGCATTCATTCCTAGACCTTATCAGCTCTGCATAAGTCAGGAATAATATCCTGGGTTCTACAGTTCTCAGTGTTGCTAATGATGGCACACAAAAAAAAAAAAGAAAAGAAAGAAAAAGAGATTCCTGCAGTGCTTCAAGAAACTTCCAGAAATACATTGGATATAAAAATCACTGCTGTCAAGCCAATATGACTCATAGCGACCCTGGATACAAAAGGACCTGAGATAAAGGATATCATCTGAGAGCAGAGAATACATGTCACAAAGATGTCTAGCTGTGATTCATTCACTATGCAAAGGCATCTGTGGCAGTTACATAATCTCCTGTCAACTTGCAAAGTGGTGGAGTCTAGCCTGTTAATCAGATCACAGCTTGATGACCTCATTTGGAGGCACGAAGGAGTTAAATAGCTCACTGGAGGCCAGATACACTCTCTGCTTCTCTCCCTCGGAGACATTCCTGTTGACAAGCTGCATGGAGCGAGGCTGATGGAGCCCGAGGCCTGGAGCTGGGGGAGCCATGTGGAGACCCACGCCAGTGCTGAAATGCCTCCACCACGACAAGGCTTTCCACCCACTGGCCTGTGATCTTCCTGCATTTGGTGTCATTGCACGTGTTGCATGAGTCTGCAATACCAATATATACTGGTATTGGACATATGGGCTAAAATCGGACTTATGAACTTGATCTGGAATAGACTGGGATGTTTTCTCAATATACAATTGCTCTTGTATAGAAAGCTTTTTCTTATACACATATGAGTGTCTATGAATTCGTTTCTCTAGGCAACCCAGACTACCACAGCATCCAATTATTATAGTCTTGGAAACCTTATGGGTCATTACCTCTCCACCCTGTAGGATCACCATGAGTCACAAAGGACTAACAGTAATGGGTTTGGTTTAATTGCTCTACCAATGTTTTTGTTTCATTTTAGTTTTGTCTAAAGAACAACTTATGCAATTGCCAGATTGGCATTCTCAAATGCCAGGTTAGTCTACCTTTTCCTTATCTATCATCAACATGTTCACTTTGACAACTAGTACAGATAGTGGCTACTTTATCTAGTGTGGAGTTTTAACAGTCACAAAGTACTTTATAACATAATAAGTTGGGATTATATATAGTTCTCAACATTTTGAAAGCCACTCTGGTGTTAGTTTATTTCCTATTTGACTTTCATGGGACACTTCCAAAAGACTCGTGAATAATTGTGGAAAACAGAAACACTTTTGTGGTAACTCTGAGATAACCTTTCTCTAGTTCACTATTCTTTTTTTTTTTTTACTTTGAATAATATTCATTAACATTGGCAGAGTCAGACCTGCCAAATTAATACATTTTTAAAATGAAAAGCAAGGAGGACATTAAAACAGTAAATATATGGTAGTCTCGGCCACCATTTATTGGGCAAGAGATCTGAGCCAAAGTCTGAGGACCGCCAGTTCTGTGCCTGTGGTACCGGAGCCATCTACTACTTCTCACACTAGGAAGTTTCAACCCCAAGTCCAAAGGGCACAGGTGAGTTTGAGGTAGAGCCCTGTTTACCTAGAGGTTCCCACATAGAGTCCACCTGGTGTGGCCGATAGGGGATGTTGTGTGCCTCAAGAAAACAGGGTCTTAACATCTCAGCAGTCTCTAGCCCAAGCCCTGAGTCACCAAGGGCTGGATAGAAATTAGGTCAAAAGTGTTTAATTAGGAACATAGTACCACACGTTCCATTGTAAGAAGGACCAGCCAGCCAGCTTCCCTATACTTGTCATCCTTACAAAACTCTGATCATTCAGAGCCTCTCCTTTAATCAGCACCTCATCTATCGCTGGTGCTACTTTATGTATTAGTTTTTCTACTTCACACCATGGATTAGAAGGAGTAGTTGACTCATCCATGCTTTGGGATGTTGAAGTAGCATTACTAGTGTTAAGACTAATCAAGCTGGAGAGCCAATTTAAGAAGCCCATATTTATGATTTTATTTCTCTAGAAGCACTCCTGGTACCAAAATGTGTTAGACAGGGTTCTCTAGAGAGAGAAAACCAGATTGCTGATAAGTTTATATATTTATTTATAAAGATAATTAGATATATAACACAAGAAATGAACTGTTAAATTATATACAGATAGATAGGTATATAATACAAGAAATGAACAGTTAAATTATAAAGCAGTACAAATGGCTCAGTGCACCTCACTCCCATGAGAGAGAGTTGTGAGACACTAGCAGTCCTCCAAGTCTAGTCTGCTGCCAGGTCTTCCTCTATATATAGAGATTAGAGCTAGGCTATCTCAGTGCAGCTGCCAACCACAGGGTCACCAACTGTCAGGTAGGTCACCAACCGCCAGTCCCCAGCTCCAGAGATGTCTTAAAGGGACCTCAACTTACAGCGACACAGTCCACAGGCTAGGCATCCCACAGGTAGTGTAGCCTGTAAATTGAGGGACAGAACAAGCAAGGCAGCCGCACACTGGTCCGGTGATCAAAGAGCAAGAGACAAGAAAGGCGAGGCTCACCGAGCCATTTATCTCTCCGCCCTTCAATTAATCCCACTTATTTTTATTGGCCAGGCTGGCACAATAAACTATCTCACCCTCTGAGGTCTGTATAAGTCTTGTTAAGTGCTTTTCCCGATGGGAAGTACTTTGCTATTCTTGCATCATGCTCCCCAAACTGGAAGGTTTTCAAGAAAGAGGAGGACGCTCAAGGAAATGAGTGAACATAGTGGTTGCAACAATGGACTAAAACGGAGACAGTTTAGGAGAGAAACCAGATTCCTCCACTCCCATTTTTTTTTAGTTCAGATTACCAGAATTTATTTCTTAAAGCCAACATGTATAGGCTCAATCACATCCAGTTAACATTTTAACTTGTAGCACATTGCAACAGCCTGCATCATTTTCTAGTTTCTCACCCCACAAGAATACTGTTTTTCTCCCCTGTAAGAATACTGTGCTTGACTTCTACACCCTTGCTCTGCACAGCATTCATCCATCTGCCCAACTTACACTAGCCATAGGAGCAGAAAGCAGACCAGACATTCATGACCTTGAGTTCGATGCAAGGGCAAAGAATACCTGAGCAGAGAGGACTGAAACCTGGGGGACTAGCTGCCTGGCAGATGCCCACTATCCCATAATTAGTCCTGACAATATACGCAGAAGCCTTTACTTAGGACTCCAAATTTGAACACCCGTTGCAAGTGCATTCAATGACCATAATTCCACTCGTGTAGATCCAATTCCTGGAATTCTCAACTTCTGTTCATGAATAAACATAATATCCTTCCAGACTAGCCTCCCTTAAAAACCTGTCTTTTCCCTTGTTTGGTGAGACTGTAGCCTGTGTTGTGTTAAGGCCCCCACCACGTCTCCTCTTGTCAGGTACTTCCCTCTCTAATAAATCATTTTGCGTGCTCAGTAAGTTTGGCTCCTTGTCTTGTCATTCTAGTTGGCCAAGAGAAAGAATTTTATCCGTGGGTCACTCCTGCAACAAAACCCCGGAGTGATAGGATGGTGCAGGATCAGGTAGGGTTTCATTTTGTTGCATGAAGGGTTGCTATGAGTCAGCACTGACTCAACAGTACCTACCAACATTCTCATTCCGAACACGTGGATCCTCAGCTGCTCTAGAAGGCACCATGTGCGTCAGAACTTGGAGACCATCTACATGACGTGTTTACTACTTAGGAAAACATGGTCTCCATCTGGCTAGCGGGTACCCACTCTTTAAGTCCGTCTCTTCAAGTTTATTAACAGCATAATGCTTAGGAGAACAGTGACTTCCCTTGTATGTATTCCGTGAAATACTATCTGAAGCACTTAAAGTGCCTGCATCTTAGTAAATGCTTAGTAAAGGTTATAAAAAGTATTACTAATATCATTACTACCACCATGCTTTCATTATTAACATATATCCTGTGTACACGATCTGATTCATAGTAGTTAATAGAAGGAATTTGTAAGCTGAAAGTAAATGAAGCAAGTTATTCTGAAAGAGCTTTTCAACACATTCATTTTTATATTACTTCCACGAGCCTGCAGTGCTGCAGAAACTCTGCAGTAACAACTGTGCCCTCCAGTGCACGATGCTCCCGGAGAAGAGGGTCTTGCTTGGCAGAGCGGAGGGGAAGCAAACACGAGGCAGGCCTCAGGTGAGATGGGTTAACACGGTGGCTGTAATAATGAGCTCAGACATAAGAACAACTGTGAGAATGCACATGACCGGCTGTGTTTGCTCTGGTGTGCGTGGGGTCACTACGTCTTGGAACCAACTCGGCAGCACCGACAACAATGACAGATAAAAACAGAGCAACTAGATTTTATTTAGGAGAAAATTACCAACAACCAAACAATTCTTGATTACAAATGTAACATTAAAGAATAAAAGTACTCATCTCTTGATGAAATTTTAAAAGCATAATTGAAAAATGTTAAACAAAAAGAACATTGACAGGCTAATAAATCGACTCACTACTTAAAGTAAAAGGTTAATGATGGTCTGAATAGAGCTACCATATTATAATAATTGAAATTTCTCGTTTTCAACCAAAAAAGTTAGTAGTGGGCAAATAACAAGGATAGAAAAAACTATCCTTGAGAAAACATATCGATCTATTGAATTTGCTAGCCAATGACTGTCAATCAATTTTCTTAAATATGCTTAAAGAGCTAATGAAAATCATGAACAGCCAGCTAAAGGGAACCAAGAGAAATGTGTCTTAAAATTGAGATTATCAATACAGAGATAGAAAACACAAAAAGGGACTCACTCACTGTCTCACTCTCACTCACTCACTGCCTCACTCTCTCACTGTCTCATTCTCACTCTCTCACTGCCTCACTCTCTCACTGTCTCATTCTCACTCAC
>NW_022103901.1:39040660-39043980 GCF_000313985.2 Echinops telfairi | reverse complement strand
GTCTTTCAACATCAGGTTTAGGCAGACAAAGAAAGAGTCTGTGGACTTGAAGACAGTGAAATCATGACCTTCCAGTCAGAGGAACAGAAAGAAAACTACTTTTAAGACGGAACACAGCCTGAAAGACGTGTGGGGCACCATCAAGCACGAACTTTGTCACCTAGTTTCCTATCAACGTGGAGTGTAGTGGTGGAATCTAGCCTGATTGGTCACAGCCTGATGGTGCTCCCTGTGGGTGGGTGTGACCTCCTCACAAGTAGGGTCCTGGGAACCTCCCTCTCTCTCTCAGCTTCGCCTTCCTGCTGGTGTGCCACTGGAAGACTGGCCAGAGACCCGCCAGACCCCTGGAGATGAGTCCCTGAGGAAGAGGAGAGAAAGGGGCAGAAAGACTATTTGAAGAAATAATGACTCCAAATTTACCTAATTTGATAAAATCATATATCCACGTATTTGAGAAACTTGACAAAATGCAAGAAAACATTCTCTCACAGAGAGAATCAAACATGGTAAAAATGGACATCTTAACAATATTGAATTTTCCAAACCATGAATAGATAATATTTTGATATATATAATGCATTTATCTTGTATATGTATAATTTTTATTCAAAGCAATCGTATTAATAATCTGAGAACTAAGATTTCCAAATTATTTTGGGTTCTCCTTATTTTTCTCTTTAAAAATATTATTTTAAAAATATTTAGTCAACCAACGTACAATTAAATATCTCATGGATGTTTATGGTCATGGTTTCATGGAACATCTGAGTTACGTGGCCTAATCATGTGTTAAGTGTTTCTGTTCTACCTCCATCGCATAGCAGCCATTCAAAGCACAATTGTTTCTATTCATCTGAGCAACAGAGGAACAAGAGTCAGAAATAGGAGAGATGGAATATATGGCTAGCTGTCTCCATGAAGAATTGCATCTTTTGCCATGAGACCAGTAGAATTGGATGGTTCCTGGTTATCATTTTACTGAGCATTTTGATCAAAGATTCCATAGAAGAATCCTGATCTAAAGGGATAAAATTTTGAACACAATTTCATATATTCATGGAGTCTAGATTTTCTGGAGCCATAGAGGGTAGATGAACCCCTCAAACTATTGCTCTGAGATCATCTTTAAATTTCAAATTAAAAATATGGCCTACAGTCTTCTTAAATTTGAACAATAGCATAGCAACGATTAAAAATACAACTTTCCTCTAGCTCCTAAATGTTTCCTCCCCACTCCCACTATCATGACACGAATTCTACCTTGCAAGTCTGGCTAGACCAGAGGATGTACACTGGTACAGATAGGAACTGAAAATCCAGGGAATCCAGGGCAGATGAGCCCTACAGGACCAGTGGTGTGAGTGGCAAACAGGGTGGGTAAAGAGAGAGTGGGTAGGAAAGAGGGAACCGATTACAAGGAACTATATGTGACCTCCTCCCTGGGGGACAGACACAACCGAAAAGTGGGCGAAGGGAGACATCGGACAGGGCAAGTTATGACAAAATACCAATTTATAAACTATCAAGGGCTCATGAGAGAGGGAGGAGCGGGGAGGGAGGGGAAAAATGAGGACCTAATGTTGGGGGTTTAAGTGGAGAGAAAATGTTTTGAGAATGTACAAATGCGCTTTACACAATTGATGTGTGTATGGATTGCAATAACAGTTGTATGAGCCCCTAATAAAATGTTTTTAAAAAAATACAATTTTCCTCTAGTTCCTAAATGTTTCCTCCCCACTCCCACTATCATGACACGAATTCTACCTTGCAAGTCTGGCTAGACCAGAGGATGTACACTGGTACAGATAGGAACTGGAAATCCAGGGAATCCAGGGCGGATGAACCCTATAGGACCAGTGGTGTGAGTGTCGATACTGGGAGGGTAGAGGGGGAGTGGGTTGGAAAGAGGGAACTGATTACAAGGAACTATATGTGACCTCCTCCCTGGGGGACAGACACAACCGAAAAGTGGGTGAAGGGAGACGTCGGACAGGGCAAGATATGACGAAATAATAATTTATAAATTATCAAGGGCTCATGAGGAAGGGGGAAGCGGGGAGGGAGGGGAAAATGAGGACCTAATGCTGGGGGTTTAAGTGGAGAGGAAATGTTTTGAGAATGATGAGGGCAATGACTGTACAAATGTGCTTTACACGGTTGATGTGTGTATGGATTGTGATAAGAGTTGTATGAGCCCCTAATAAAATGATTTTTTTTTAAATCGAACAATAGGTTCATTGAACTAGTAACAAGTGTCTACTTTGAGTACTATACTCTTTTTAACAGCGATCTTCATGCGACCAAAATGACAATAGCAACTTGAAAGATTAGCTAGGACTCATGGTGGGCAGAAAGAAGATGCTGAGGAGAGTGGAACAACTCAGAGAATGAGAGCGATGCTGGTTGTAGAACTCGCAGAGGGCAATCTATGCCGTCAAGTTGTACATGTACAAGTTGAATTGCTATGTTTCACTGTGCATCTTCTCAACAACAATAACCAAGTAAGTTAAATTTATGAAAACAAAGAAACAAAAAATATTAATAAGCCTAAATAGAATATTAATTTTTGTTACGTAACAGCTCAATCCATATCGAATGATTCAGAGAAAAATATCTATGTTACAAGGAGACTAATTATTGTTTATCTCTGTGGTAAAATGAATTCCTCTCTGTGGCTTTTTGTTTGGATCCTTTGGAAAAAATGCTTGAGAAATTGTTACCCCTAAACCTTTAGGAATTCCTTGTTGCAGGGACAGGTCCATGGTCTATGCAAAGGAGGTGATTGTAATCTACTATGCAAACCTACTATGGCCTAACAAGACGGTTTGGTTAATTCATGACCTTAGTGAGAGGGTTATGCCTTGAAACTGATGAAGAGTTGTATATACAAGGGAGTTTCAAGACATTCAGAGAAAAAGTGAATTAAAAATAAATAATTTTTAATGAACTTTTTGAAGTACCCTCATATGCAGCAAACCTGGCAGAGGTTTCTCAGACAGAAGAAGGGGAAGATAGAAGAAGCAGAGATAAAGAGAAGGGAGAGGAGGCAGGGAGCCGCCTAAAAGAGCTTAAATAGCGGTCAGGAACTGGGCCACAGAAGACAGTGGCAGACCCAGAAGAGCCTCAACAGTAGAGTTTGTGGCGAACAGGCCTGTAAAGGGTCCTGTGGCAGAATCAATGGGGACAGGTGCTGGGGCAAGGGGACCCTGTCCTGAGGAGGCTAAGAGCAGAGCTGCAAGGCCGAGAGGAACACAGAGAGCTGTCCTGCGGGAAGAAGGGAGCCCGTGCCTGCATGCCTCCGGATCCTGGTCCTGAGTTGT
>NW_022103901.1:39031252-39040518 GCF_000313985.2 Echinops telfairi | reverse complement strand
AGAATTGGCCAAAAAAAAAAGAAAGAAAAGTGTGGAGCATGGAGGTATGTCTGACCTCCACATCATCAGATCAGTCTTGAGCTGACCTTGATTTAAATAATGCCTCTTGGATGCTGAAGGAACGTGGCCAGTTGGAGGCTCAGTGAAGCCCTTTTCAAGCAAAACTTTTAAAACGGGGGAGGAGACTCAAGAACCTGAGTTCTGGACAGCCTTGGAAGAAGAGCAATCCCTACCATGTAGAGTATTTCAAGGGGGAGGATCACCACTAAGAATCCCTGGGAAAGTTGTGCATTCTGTGTTGCCCCAACCCAACATCAGTGGAGTTTCCCTTCCTCAGTGCTCTGGGGCTAAGCAGAGGCGAGGGACCAAGTGAGTTGATGCATCCTTTCCCCTCCTGGAGGACACTAACACCACGGAGGACATTTGCACTTCTTCCCCAACCTACTTGGTGAGAGTCTAGTATGTGACATTCAGGCAGGAAAATTCACACGTTCTTATACTCTAGGGTTGCGAGAAGCACAGCCTACTCACGGCAATCTGTGCAGCTAATCAGCTGGAGGCTGACTCTCAGTGCCCATTTGGAACTCTCAGGACTGGACTGTGGTGACCCTTCTCCAAGCCAAGTCTGGGGGAATAGAGAATTAGGTGAGCCTGTGTCAGGGGAAAATTAGCACAGGAGAGTTTGAACCCCATCTCTCTACGGACCTAGGGTTCAAAAAGGCGTCACTCTTATGCCAGGCAGAGCCTACATTAAAAGAGATTGTCAGTCTTGTTCTGACATTCAGAGTTAGTGAATACAGGTTGGACAGACAAGTGGTCCATGTCTTGGATATTCTCTTCTCTTCAGAGAGTGGCCTGCCCTCCCTGAAAACTCAGGAGCTGAACTGGAGACCAGGATCTTAACGGGGACACTCTTTTATTGTTTCCTGCCATTGAGCCCTGTTCAAGATCACCTGACAAATGACCTAGCCACCCTTGACATTTCAGGATTGGACGTAGGTGATGGGAAATTGCTGTTCAGCTCAGCGAGAGACAAATACAAAAACACCATATCTTGGAAACAGCAGCCCCTCTCTGGGCATGTGCAAAAACAAGAGGAAAAATGGCTCAATCGAGTAGAATACACGCAAAGGAGGAGATCTTGGAAGGAGCAAACGCTGTTGATCTTCCTACGAGGGAATTTAGGAGAATGATCTTAAGCTGCTTTAAACAAATGGAGGAAAAAATGGACAGAAAAACAGAAGATAGAAGAACTTAGGAAAGCATTACAAAAGCAATCACACAAAAAAATGAAAAACAACTAGGACTAATTCAACAACTCCAAATACAAATTCAGCTTGATGTAGGAAACCTTAATAGATCTATCACACAAGAAGTAGATCTAGTCATAAAAACTCCCAACATCAAAAAGTCTAGGACTAGATGGTTTTACTGGGGGAATTCTACCAATCATTGAGAGAAAAGTTCACACCAATTCTACAGAAACTATTTCAGCATGTAGGAAATGGTAAATACCACTGAGCTCATTTCTTACAGCAAGTATAACCCTGACAGCTAAGCCAGACATCACCAGAATTGACACTTACAGACCAGTACCTGTTATGAAGAGAGATGCTGAAAATTTCAGCACAATCCTACCCAATGGAATTTAGCAAAACATTTAAAAATATTTGGCAATGCTATATCCGATAGAGGGCTAATTCAGAAATCCATAGAAAACTACAACACCTTAATAAGAAAAACACAAATAAACCAATTAAAAAATAGCCATAAATTATGAATAGGCAATTTATTAAGATGAGATCCAGGCAGCCAACACTCATATAAAGAAATGCTTGCTTTCATTAGCTCTGAAACAATGATGTGATACTACCTCACAAAAGCTTAAAAATAAATAAACACTGAAAGGGATGTGGAGAGATTGAGATGCTCCTACATCGCTGGTAGGATTGCGGAATTGTACAGTCACTGTGGGAAGAGTAGGGCATTCCCTTAAATAATTGTGGACACCAACACCTTATGATTCTATGATCTCTCTACTTGGTATATACCCTAAAGAAATAAAGAGAAAATGAACAGATATGTGCACATCATGTTTATCATAGCAACTTCTATAATAGCAAGAAGATGTAAATAATCAAAACCCCCATCTCTGGAAGAACTGTGAAATGTGCTCTGCTGTCTACACACAATGGGATATTGTGGATCCTTACAAAACAACGGCAGATCTGTCAACACCTCAGAACACGAGCAACATCGGAGGACACTGTGCTCGGCAAAGTTCGTCAATCTCATAAAGATGAATCTTTCATTATACCATTGTTATAAAGGGGAGGGGGGGAGAACCAGAAAAAATCAGTGTCACACTAAAGGAAAAGGCTGAAGATAATGATGAGGCTAAGGGCACAGGGGAGGAGAGAGAAAGTGTCAGGGTGTAAGGAGCGAGGGTAGGTGGGGAGAAATAAAAGGGGACCTCCCTTTTCGTTATATAGATTCTGATGATGCTGTTACTGCTCCCACAATTTTACAGTCTCTTTCCAACAAAAAGTAGAAAGTTCATCTTCAAAAGAAAAAAAATTGATGGTGTACAATCTCTTTGTAAACTTTAAAAAGTAATTGGAAAAAGAGAAAGGAGAATTGTGCATTCATCTACAAATAAAAACGCCTCATCAGAATAACTTTATTCACTCTGAACTGATAATCTACTTTTCTTTTGTGAACAAAAACAAATCTGTATTTCCTAACTCTTTCTATTGAAAGAGCCAATAAATAATGATCAATGATCAGTCAACATCTAATGGCGATGTCCACATTATATTCTATAAATATATTACTTCCCTTTCCAAGAAACCAGGGATCCTTGAAGAAATGGCTGAATCCAGGTCTGAAATAGGGAATGTACAAGTTAACCTGGAACATTGCATACCTAGACAGAGAAAAACCAAGTTTAACCCTTTTAATGGACTTGTAGTAGTTTTAAAATATATCCAGACATTCTTGGATATGCTTCTCTCTATGCCCATTAAAACAATGTACGATTTTAAATAGCAATTTATTCGTGCATCTTTTGAAATGCAAATTATGGAGACTATATAATGCCATCAAAACAGAAATGCTCTCGACAATTAAACTCGCCCAACCTTCCCACTTAACATGACATTGAGAACTTATTCCCAAATAACTCCATGCACAAGTTTGAGGTCTGATTATTACATGAATGTGATTGTCCTACCTTACTTATTATCAACCAAAACATGATGTCTTAAAATTCTTTTCATGTGAACAAAAAAACCCAAAACTAATTCTTTTAAAAATGGTACCATATTCCATGTTTATGAATAATAGTTCATTTAACCAGTTTTCAAGTAGATGTATATGAATTCAAGCGAGACCTAGAATAATGCCCCCCTCCCTGCACTTGCTACTATAAACCTGGTAATGGTGACACCAGTGTCTTTTCAGTTATGTCTGTGAGGTTCTCTAGGAGGAAGACTACATGTACAAGCAGTACTGGGTTAAGGAGTATGTGCGGAGTAAACGCTGACAGTTACAGAGGGTGTATTCCAGGGAAAGTTGCTCAAGACTTCCATCTTGTGGAGCAGCCGGTGAGGGTGGGGAGGCAGGGGAGGCGGAGGTAGAATAAACTTTCATTTGGAAGTTTTAAAGAGTAATGACAAGCAAAGTAGCTCAGGGGAAGTGGGAGGATACTTTAAAAGAATACAATCAGATTTTGTTAACAAATCTCAACAAAAAGTCATTGTCATCCAGTCTGTTCTGACTCATGGTGATCCTATCAGACAGAGTGGAACTGTTCCTGTGGGCTGCTGGGATGGTAAATCTTTAAGGGAATAGAGAGCCTCATTTTTGTGCAGCAGAGCAGCTGGCGGTTTCAAACTGCCGATCTTCTGATTAGAAATGTAACATATAACGTACTATGGCCCCAGAGTTCCTGTGAAGAGCTCTAAAAATAAACAATAATTTTAATGAAAAGAAAATGGCAACGCTTCTGACATTAGCCATTGCAAAGTGGTGCTTGTCTCCTTGGACCAGTTGGGTTAATGGGAGGTGCACACAATACATGTTATCCTAATGAAGTGTTAACACGTGTGAAAAACATTAGAACATTGCAGGAAGTGGGGTGGACTTTTTGATATTTTTACTGGATTAGGTCATTCAATTAGCTGATAGAGCATGTATTATGTCTATAATTATAACAGAAAAGGGATGTATCTCATGTCTGTAATTTTAGCTTAAAGAGCACATATCACGTCCACATATCACTGAATGATCCTTTTTGTACATTAACCTTTTCTGTGTTTCCCAGCGAGTTGCCAGATGGCTTGGCAGTGCTTGATGCATGCCAATTAATGAGAGCTTGATGATACATCTGATCCAGGTAGACTAATACACGATTTTTCAACAGAGAGCAGCACTAAAATCCATCCCAGAATAAGTACACCTTGCATCCCAGAGGCATCCCTTGTAGTGGGAATCCATCTTTCCTAGGAGTACCCACCTGTGGGATAGATTACCTGGAACTCCCCAACCCAATGATGAACATGTATTACCTTAATAAGCATATAACGTGGTTTAAGACTCCCATTATTTGTACCACTCAGGGAGTCACTGTTGTTAGTCCACAGTGAACTCCCTTTGCAAGGCCTTTAACTTGATTAAAGTCCTATGCGTAATATAACTTGGAGTCTCTTCGTTACCCTCCAGAGCACTGTCCCGCAACACCCTGTCTGATATTCAAAGTAACCTAAATATGTGAGGCGAACACATACACACGCTCACAGAGCTTTCAAGTAGATTCTGGCTCTTGGCTATGTTCGTGCTTGCAATAGCAGGCCCATTGTTCTGTTGTGTTAGTTTTGCTACCATTTAACAATAACAACAACACAGTAAATTGTAGCTGAGTTGGGGATAGGACTTGGAAGATCCTGGTACTCTTCTGCCCGAGGAAGCCAGAGCCCTCGAGATGACAGCCCCATGGCCTGGCTTGGGTTCAGCCCTCAGTGAACTCCTCCCATCCCACTGACAGCAAGCAAGGCCTCCCAGAGTCACAACCAGCCTGCTGCGGAGTCTCCTAACTCAACCTTGGCAGGCTACCCCTTCCTGCTCTCCCGAGTTGATAGCACCTTGGGGCTGCCCACCTCACAGAGCAAGTGCAATGGCTGCCAGGTCAGGCCCAGACCTCATCTACCTTAGCCTCAGGCTTTGGATCTCCACCGTGGACCTGGAATGACCACACACACTGTGGACCTGGAATGACCCCCATGCTGTCATAGCATTTGACGCCACATCTTATGGCAACAGACCTAAATGGGTCTGGAAGGTTACTGGGGCCCCAGATGAATGATAGTTGGACTCGGGTGGAATGGTTAGTGGATGGTCATGATCTCTCAGGCCTTGGCAGTGGAAGAAAGACATGGTGGGATAGCATAATCCCATTTGGTCATGAGGAGTGCCCGCTATGCTTTGGGGAGATTTATTGGCCATTTATAGAAGTCATGTGTTCCCAAGGGGGTTTCAAAAAGTTCATGAAAAAAAATGGAATGAAAGGATAACGTAAATTCCCACAAGCTTTATGAAGCTCCCATATATATTGCAAAAACAAACAAAAAACCCTTCTATTTGTGCACTGTAATGGGGGGAAGGAAATAGTGACTCTAATCATAGAGGCTTGGGATGTATACATAGTTCAAAGGCATGTTGTTGCTCAGTGCCATAGAATCACCTCTAACTCACAGTGAACCTGTGTTCCATGGAATAAAACACTGTTAGCCCTGTGCCAGTTGCACAATTGTCACATTTGAGCCCCTGGTTGTAGCCACTATGACAGTACACATCCTTGAGAGTCTTCCTCGTGTTCATTTTACTGTGCAGGAGATCCTTTACCAAGGACTGGTCCCTCCTGAAAAAAACAAACCCAAACTCACTGCTCTCAAGTCGATGTTAACTCAGTGACGCTATAGGATAGGATAGGGCTAAACTGCCCCGGTGAGTTTGGGAGACCATGACTCTTCACGGAGATAGAAAATGCCAAACGCCTGTGAAAGGACGTCATGCTGTCCTTGCTTCTAAGCAGGGGTCTAGCTGCATTCCTTCTAAGAGAGATTTGTGTGTGTGTTCTTCTGGAATTCCATGGTGCTTTCAGTCTTCTTGGCCGTCATAATTCAAATGCAGCAATTCATACCAAAGTCCAACATCTCCCAGTTCTAGGCCCTTGGGCTAGTAGTCATCTGCTTCTTCTCACACTAGAGAGTTTGAGCCTTAAGACCAATGGCTACAGGTGAGTTGGAGGTAAAGCCCAGTTCACTTAATGGAGTTTCCCCAGCAAATCTGTCTGGTGTGGCCTATGAGGGATGTTGTACACTTCAAAAGAACAGAGTCTAAAGTCCGAAGAGTCTATAGCACACAGATTGGGTTACCAAGGGCTGCACAAGGTCAAAAGTGTCCAGTTAGGAACCTATCAGGTATAGTCTCCCCTTGGGTTGCACATAAGTTTGTTAAATGTTTGTTTGTTTTTCACATTGGGAGATTGCTCTTCTCCATTTTCCCACCAACACAAATGTAATTTTCTTTTCTGAGACATACATGCTCCCTACCCCCATCCTAATGGCATTTTCAGTAAGGCTGCCTGATCACCCAAGTGGAGCCTTTTGATTTCTTGCTTGCTGCACTCATCAGCAGTGATAGTGGATCCAATAAAATGAAATCCTTGACAGCTTCAAGACTTGCTCTATTTACCATGATGCTGTCTGTTGGTCCAGTTGGGAGGACTTTGGTTTGATTGACTTGAAATGCACTCTGAAGTGGTCACTCCCTCACTAGGAAGATAACCCTCCCATCAAATTGATGCCCATTCATAGCAGCCGCAGAGGACAGGATAGAACTACTCCTGAAGGTTTCCGAGGCTTTACAGGAGTAGTAAGCCTCATCTTTCTCCTATGGAGTGGCTGGTGGTTTCCGACTCCTGAAATCATAACCCATGACACAGCCAAGGCTCTTTCTAAAAACTGTGCTCTTTGATTTTCATCAGCAAGGGCTTCAAGCCCTCCTTGCTTTCCACAAGCAAGGTTGTATCGTATGCAGATCGCAGGTTGTTGTTAGTGTGTTTTTTCCACTCCTGATGCTCTGTTCTTCTTCATATAGCCCAGATGCCCAAGTTATTTGCTCAGCACACAGATTGAATACGTACGGTGAACGGATACAAGCCTGGAAGACACTTTTCCTAATTTTAAACCATGCACTCTAATTAAAAAAAAACACAACATTTCCTCATTCTGTTTGAACACCTGTCTCTTGGTGTGTGAAAAAGATTCTGCATGAGCACAATGGAGTGTTCTGGACTTTCCATTCTTCTCAATGCTATCCATAGTTTGTGATGGTCCAGACAGCCAAATGTCTTTGCATAGTCAATAAAACACACCTTTCTGGTATTCTCTGCTTTTAGCCAAGATCCATCTGAATCAGCAATGATACCCCTCATTGCGAGTCTGCTTCTGAATCTGCTTCAGATTCTGGCAAGGTGAAATTTCAAAAGGTTGGCTGACTTATTTTCTAACATAGATTTCTCGCAGCCAATGTAGTAAGCACTGTGTACATTTCTTCTCCAGGCCTGCTGTGCAAACATTCTTGTGAGACCATCTTGACACACATTTACTGACAAACATTGCTTCGCAAACCATATTCTCATCCCTTCTATTGTTTGCTGAGCATGGTTAATGTTTCATAATTTTAAATCTGAGGACGTAGATTTAAAAAACCAAGTCTTTGGATATGACTGAAACTGGCAGTTAAATTTCTCCTTGTGGTAAATGATTCCATTTTGTCTTTTAAGACACTCCCTCCCCCCACCCCTCCCCTATACAGTATAGGTTGGCATGTCTGTAAAAATTTCCATTGCACAGTTGACCTATAAACCAGCAGCGCTACAGAAAAAAGTGGTTTGGCTAATCTTACTCACACTGGAATTAAAGAGAACAACTTGTGGTTAAGCTTCAGGGAGATGTATTTATAGTTAGAAGAAATTAATGCTATACTTGCTGTTGTTCAGTGTCTTAGAGTCAGTTCTGACTCATAGCGCCAATAGAGCAAAATGTTTTCTACACCATCCTCACAATTGTTATCTCTGAGCCCATTGTTGCAGTCACGGGGCTAACCCATCTTGATGAGGATCTTCCTCTTTTCTGCTGCCCCTCCACTTTGCCAAGCATGATGTCCTTCTTCACAAAATCTGGTCTGTTCTCTCCTGATAACAGATCGAGAATACATGAGACATAGTCTCACCCTCTTGTATCCAAGGAGCTTTCTGAGTGCACTTCTTCCAAGACAGGTTTGTTTGTTCTTCTGGCAGCCCATGGTGCTTCCGCTAGTCTTTGCCATCACTATACTGCAAAGGCATCAATTCTTTGGTTTTCCTTACTCACGTCCAACTTTCATGTGCATATGAGGCCATTGAAAATACCATGGCTTGGGGGACTTCTGGGAAGATGGTGCTGGAGTAACACTTAGCAGAGGGACTCCGCAGAAATCAGCCCAGGAGAGTTACTAAGAGGGAAATTCAACACTGCTTGATTACAGGAGGAGCATCATAAAGATAAGTAGGCACAGACCCACAAGGTTTTGAGGGGCTGGGGGCTTTTGGCTTACCACAGTGGAGGCTGGCTAGGATTTGACCTTAGCCCCGCCACTCTCTCTGCCGGAGCCGGGACCATTTGGACACATCACAGGGGCTTTATCTCAACACAGCCACAGCTTGCCGCCTTCACCTCCGGGCAGGGATTAAACCCTTGCAGCCCCACGGGCAGGGATCGGGGCTCAGCTATATTGTTACTTTTGTTTCCCTCTCTTGTCTCCCCCACCTCCCACCCCGCCCCACCAACAGTCTTAGCGGGCTTAGTTTTTTATTTCTTACCCTCCTCTTTATCTCTTTCCTGTTCTCTCACACTCCAGACTACTCCCCTTAGCCTAGGGCATTTAAGCCTGCCCCACACCCAGTTAGGTGAGCTCCACCCTGTGCAGCTAGCCTGAGGCAGGGGAAAACCCAGTCGACCTCCTCCAGGGGATACTCTGCCCAACTTCTTACCAGGGAATTCCTGCCTGTGTGGCTGAAGGAGCTCCTATTTTTCCTCTGTTATCCCAGGTGACTGAGGGAACTTCCTCCCACCTACCTTAGTACCTCACACTGCCTAAGGCAGCTCGGCCAACACTCGCCAACATTCAACCTCCCCAGTGATCTACCTGGCCAGGGCAATTCC
>NW_022103901.1:39029366-39030265 GCF_000313985.2 Echinops telfairi | reverse complement strand
TGCACATCACAGGTCGTTAATTAGCTTTTCTACAGTCCTGATGTTCCATATGGTCCAGCTTCTTGCATTATTTGTTTGGTATACAGATGGACTAAGTATGATGAAAGTATACAATCCTGATACTCACCTTGCCTGATATTAATCCGTCCAGTATTTCCTTGTTTTCTTCCAACAGCTGCCTCTTGGTCTATGTAAAGGTTCCACATGAGCACAAGTAAGTGTTTTGGAATTCACACTCATCTCACGGCTATCTTCAGGTTATTATGATTCACACAGTCAAATGTTTTTGCATAGTCAATAAAACTTCAGCCACGGTCCAAGAGACAATGGTGAACCTCAATATGAGCAGCCAAAATCAGGCCCGAGGCTGAGTGTATTCCAGACCATAAATAGTTCATTTTTAAGTTCAGGTTGGAGCTGAAGAAAATTAATACAAGTCCGCAAGAACCAAACTATGACATGGAGTATAACCCAGCTGAGTTTCAAGAATATCTCAAGAACAGATTTGATGCATTGAACATTAATGACAGAAAAGCTGATGAGCTGTGGGAGGACATCTGGACAGCATTCACGAGAAAAGTAAAAGGTCATTTAAAAGACAGGAAAGAAAGAAAAGATCCAAGTGAATTTCAGAAGAGTCTTAGAAACTTGATCCGTATCATACAGTAAGTGGCTGAGGCAAATTGAAGAAATGATGACATCAAAGAGCTGAAGAGAAATTTTCAAAGGGCAGCTCGAGAAGACAAAGTAAACTATTATAATGAAATGTGCAAAGATCTAGAGTTAGAAAACCAAAAAGGAAGAACGCATTCAGCAAATCTTAAACTGAAAGAACTCAAGAAAAATTTCAGACCTTGAGTTACAATGTTGAAAGATTCTATGGTGTGGAAAACTGAGGA
>NW_022103901.1:39020611-39024997 GCF_000313985.2 Echinops telfairi | reverse complement strand
ATGGAAAGAATGTACATAGTTACTAACAAGAAGAACTGATAGACAGTCAACCATTTCAGGTTGTAGCATAATTGCAAGAACCAATGGTGTCTTAGTCTGGGTCAAGAACAACTGTACATATATGTTCACATTTTTGATGGCCATCAAAGCATGCTTATTTTCTGTTACAGTATAGTAGGAATGCACCGATAATTCAAAGGAAACATACCTTCTTGTTATTATTCTAATAGTATAGGTCTAATACCGAATTCTCTTAGAAGCATTATACTTATTGCACTCTGTTGCTTTGTGTCTCATTTTAAGTTGATCATTCAGAGACTTCGGTATTTCAGTTGTAACTTTGTCAGTGCCTTTGTTTCGAGGCCTTGCCATTTTTACTTTCATATAATTTCTGTCCCCAAGAAAAATGGGTTCATAGCTCCCAGCTCCACCCGACTCCACAGTCCTGATTGAGTAGATGTAAATGAATTCTTGGATATCAAAATGTTATGGTTTTGTGACATTGAATTGGTAAACAATCATGGTGTGTGAAAAAGCTTATGTACCATATAATCTCAATCACATAAAATGTATGCTTTGCTGTATGTGTACTGTTGGGGAAATACAATGTAAAAGAAAATTTCCTGCAATCAAGAAAACCCACAGGTGAAAGAGAGAGAAATTGTTTTATTCTTGAAAAGCATTAAGCCAGAATGTGATGTGCTGCTCAGATAAACCTCTAAGGTTTATCTGGAAGAAATCTTGCATTTCTTAAATAGCCAAACACATGAACCACTGTTTTCAAGGTAAACAATTGCTAAAACAACTAGTTGCTGGTGGGTCAGGTCTGACTCAGGCTAAGCCGCTGTGTCTGAGATAACTGTGTTCCACGGGTTTTCAAAGTTGCCTTTGGAGAATTGGATTGCCAAGCCTTTCTGGTGAGCATGGACTGGAACAACCAACCAACCAAAGACTCCAAACAGTATCTTCTCCTCAGGTAAGATTTAACAGCATACTTTTTTTCAAAAATAAGTTATCTGCATGTTCTTGGCAATATGGGTCACCATCTGCATTAGAACACTGGCTTCACTGAAAGGAGAAATACACTTCTCCTATTTTTATGACAGGAGGTACTTCTGCAATACTGAGCAAAGAGCCTAGCCAATTTTAGTGTCCTTTCCTCCCACAAAAGCCTGGGAGTCAGGGCTGCTATCTTTCTTAAGGATTACATTTCAAAGAGATGTCTCCCAGAACCTTAAGGAAACAGTCCTGAGTTGTAAAGCTGACCAGGGGCTTCTTTACTTTTTAAGCAGATTGATTGCCATTTGGAAGTATACAATTACAAGTTGTCTAAAGTAGATGGTTTCAGAAAAGAGAGGAGGGGCCTCTTTTCCTTTCTGTACCAAGACATCTTCTTTAGTAAAGTGGCTGGTCATATTATTTGCCCATTTAAACAATGGAATTGTTTGCCTTTTTATTATTTAGGAGTTGAGGTTGTCTATACATTTTTGAGATTTGGCACCTTGTCAGCTAGATCATTGCCAAATATGTTTTCCCCAAGCTCTAGATTATCTTTCTATTCTGTTGAAGAAGTATTTTCATGCATGTAAGTATTCAACTTTTAGAAGGTCCCTGCAGTGCAGTGAATTATTTTTATTGCTCTTCTAGCCATAGTCTTTGTTACTTTCACCAAATACCCTTTCCTTAATGGGCTCAAGTAGAAGGTGTGGTAAGCTATTCCTAGGGCTATAACCTTGGTGAGATTCCATAGGTTTGGCAGAATCAATACCTAATTTTTTGTTGAGTTCAGCAAACTGGTTGCTAAAAGGGCAATGTAATCAGGGTTCTCTCTAAGGTTCTCTCAATGTGGAAATCACAAATTTACATTCCTTACTATTTTTAAACGTTCACCTGTGCAACAGTGTATTCTAAGGCTCTGTAGTAATGTTCATTCCATCCACAGGTAGGAAAAAATAGATGGAGTATGCTTGTAATATTTATTGATTTATTTAATAAAACTTGTTATATGTTAGATCAAATACTATGTTTTTATTCCCTTGCATTCGTTACTTCCGTAAACAAGCATAGAACCTAAAAAATAAGTGTCAAACAACCAGAGGGTGACATGCTGTCATTTGTTTCAGCTTGTGTTACATCCCAAATTCCCCAGAGATATAATGAGTTAATTATGCAATTCCTAAATGTGTTCAAAGAGCTGAAAATATTGTCAGAACAATTGCTGTAAGTTAAGCAGAAACAGAAAGGCGTGTTTCAAAGATGGACATAATATGTCCTGAGATGAGAAGTTGCCTCTTTCTAACATACTAAACACAATGATCATTGTCAAAATGGAAATATCTTAAATAACAGTTTCATTGTTTTTTAAGTCAGGTATTAATATTTTCATTAATATTTAAAAACTCTTACAACTAGGATGCTTAGTGGGACTTAATCAAGGCAATGTAGCAGCTAGGAATTACTAAACCCAAATGAAGGCTGAGCATGATAGTGAGACAAGAGGAAAGTAAAAGGAAATAGAGGAAAGAACTAGGAAGCAAAGGACATTTACAGAGGTCTAAATACAGGCATGCACATATGTAAATATATTTATATATGTAGTGGTAGGGAAATATATATATATGCATATATATATAATAAGTATTAAGGTAGCAGATGGACATTGGGCCTGTACTCAAGCATTCCCTCAACACAAGAACACTTTGTTCTAATAATCCGGCATTCTGTGATGCTTACCTTCCCAATATGATTGCGGAAGAGAAAGCGGGTGTATAAGCAAATGTGGTGAAGAAAGCTGATGGTGCCCAACTATCAAAAGATATAGCATCTGGGGTCTTAAAGGCTTGAACATAAACAAGTGCCATCTAGCTGAGAAGCAACAAAGTCCACATGGAAGAAGCACACCAGAGGTGTGATAGGAGGTGTCGATGGGATCAACTACCAGGCATCTAAGCCCCAGAACAAAATCATACCAATGTGAATGCGAGGGGGTGGGGGCAGCATGGAGTGGAGACTCAAAGACCATCTGTTGACAATGGGACATCCCCTTACAGAATGGTCACAAGGGAGAGATGAGCCAGTCAGGGTGCAGTATAGCACCAATGAAACATACAATTTTCCCCTAATTCTTTAATGATTCCTCCACCTCCAGCCCCCAATCATGACCTCAATTCTACCTTACAAATCAGACTAGATCAGAAAATCCTTGTACACTGCTATAGATAAGATCCCACAACACAGGGAATCCAGGATAGATAAACCCCTCAGGAACAACAATGAGAATAGAGATACAAGGAGGATACGGGGAAGGTGCAGGAAGAAAGGGCGAATCGATCACAAGGATTAACATATAACCCCCTCCCAGGGGGATGAACAACAGAAAAATGGGTGAAGGGTGACAGAGGACAATGTAAGATATGAAAATAATAGTCTAGAATTTATCAAGGGTTCATGAGGGAGGGGGCGGAAATGAGGAGCTGATAGCAAGGGCTCAAGTAGAAAGAAAATGCTTTGAAAATATGATGGCAACATATGTACAAATGTGTTTTACACAGTGAATGAATGTATGGATTGTGATAAGAGATGTAAGAGCCCCCAATAAACGTATTTAATAAAAAAGAAAAGAAAACTCTAACAATTTAATTTTGTGTACCTCTTTTATTATTCTTATTTAAGTATTAACTGAATGAAATAATAAACTACCTTTAGGTACATTTTTAAAATATATATTTAAAACAGTCATTAGGGTGTTAAATTATTTGACTCCCACCCTGAATTTTATGATTCAACTGTGGGTGATTGTTAACAGAGTTGTGATTGCCATCCTGATAAATATAAAATTAGCCATCTCAAAACAGGAAGGGTGGATCTTACTGCCAACAAGAGAGAAAAGCCAGGAATGGAACACATCCTTGGTCCCTGAGATCCATATACACTTATCCTCCCAGATCCAGGAGTTAGGTATATCAAAGGAGCAGCAATGAAATGTCAGCAGCAGAATTACAAGTCAAAGTATGAGACAGAATAGTGGACTTCCCAGCCCACAGACCAAATAAAACTGACTGCCTCTGGCAAGAAGTTGCCTTGCAGAGTAGGATGCCACCAGGCACTTAATTGGAGAGCTAGGTCTTTCTGACTCATGGAGCTAGAGTTGAGTGCCTTAGCTCTGGGTTTGTGGAATAGTGGAATGCCCTTTGAGCATTTATTCTCAGCCCTAAAATAACGTTGTAATATTGCACAAGCAAGGCTGAGGCATGGTTGTGCCACCAAAGACCAGAGAGAGGCCTCTGTACAGCCATTTTAAGGAGAGACTGTGCTACCTGAACAACTGTATCCTGAGCTGTTGAACCTATTAGTTTCTTTAATAAGCCTCATAATCACGAGTATTGT
>NW_022103901.1:39015932-39019903 GCF_000313985.2 Echinops telfairi | reverse complement strand
CTAAGTTTGCCCCTATTTTTCCTATGATGGTATTTACAGTTTGGGGTTTTACACTAGGTTTTGATCCATCTTGAATTAGCTTTTGGATATGGTGTTTCTTTGCAAATGGGGGTCCAATTTTGTCAGCACCACTTGTTAGAGACTATCTATTCCTCATTTAGTGAATTTCAGCACCACTTTGTTGATGACCAGCTATTCACAGGTGGACAGATTTGCTTTGGGGGTCCCAACTTTGTTCTAATGTTTTATGTGTCTTTTGTTGTACCAGTTCCAGGCTGTCTCGTCTACTGGAGCTCTGTAGTAAAATTTGAAACTGCAAAGTGTAAGACCTTCTACTTTGTTCTTCAGCAGCGCTTTGTTTATCCAGGATCTCTTCCTTCCATGCAAAATTAGTGGTTCATTTTTTTCATCTCTTAAATGAATGCTGATAATATCTAGATTGGTATTTTATTATATCTATAGAGCATTCATGAGCACTGTATGTGCTTCCATTTATTTAAGTTTCTTTTAGATTCTAGTAGTAGTTTGTAGTTTTCTTTGTATATGCTTTTTGTACCTCTAGTTAGGTTTATTCCTAAGTATTTTACCTTTTCAGTCACTATTAGATCTGGTATTGTTTTCCTTATTTCCTTTTCAGAGTTTTCTTTGTTGGTGTAAAAGAATATGGCTGGTAAATGAATAAAGGGTCTTTTAATGCTGATCTTGTAGTCTGACAAGAAGATTTTAAAAGAATATGAAGCATGATGCTAAACAAATATATCACTTTACACTAGGACCCTTCCTACGTGCTTGTGCATGTACACCTGAGAGGCCTATGCAAACTAAAACCATTTGAGAGGAAGGTAGATTACACTCCATGCAGAGTAGAATGGCAGACCTCTTATATGTAGAACATCATTTTTCTTTTTATGTGTGTGTGTGCGCGGTGTATTTAGTTAAATGCATGTCTGAAGCAACTCTGTTGGATTTACCCAAATACTATAATTTTTGACAGCGTGTGGGAATGAGTGTGTAATATTTTAATTTCAATCTACCTTTTAAAAATCTGATTCATACTGGTCATCATGGACATAAATTGTCAAGGCAAATTAATCATCTTCAAGGTAAGAGAGGCAGTACCTCTGTATAGTACAATGTGCCTTCCATGCCATCCAAGAAAGAAATGTTATATGAGGGATAATGGAAAATGGCAAAAAGCTCTGCTGAGAGGAGCTTTCATAGTACACATTTTTCCCACCAGACAAGCATCAAGCAACCTGCTCTGAGTTATTGCACCCAGTGGTGTTGTCTGGGAAGGTATTCTCTGGTCACTGTGAATTTTTTTGTGAAAGCAGTTTTACTCGAACCTTGTTTTGCGTGATGGCTGATTTAAGAGAACAGTATGCAGCTGTGAAATTTTATTTCCTCCTCAGAAAAAATGCTGCAAAAACTGTTGTGATGTTGAACACAGCTTAAAAGGACAGTGCTGTGGGAAAAGCTCAAGTGTACAAGTGGTTTTCTAGTTTCAAATAAGATGAAATGTTGACTGATGGCAAACCTCATTCTGGACATCCAATAACTTCCCAAATGGATGAAAATGTGGACTTGTAGTGCATTTGGAGTTCGTTCCACCACATCAGACTGTTAATCAAGCTTCCTATTAAGAGGTTCTGAGAAGATTGCATAACAGTGTGTGACAAAAAAGGTCTGATTTGTGGCAGACAGGTTTTGCCACCACGATAATGCATCTGTTTACTTAGCCATCTCAGTGCGCCAGTTTTTGGTAAAAAAAATTGCATGCCTCTCCCCTGCCATCCCTACACCTTACTCACCTGACTTCACTCTGTGCAACTTCTTTTTGTTTGTGAGTGAAGAGGGGATCTGAAAGGATAGTGATTTGATGACATAGAAGAGTTGAAGGAAAAAATGAGGGAGTTGCTGTCAGCTATCCAAACAAATGAGTTTGAAAATGTTTCCAAGAATGGAATTGCAGATTTGATAAATGTATTAAGTATAATGGAGAGTGCTTTGAAAGTGATAAGGTTGTTTGATAACAAAAAAATAAATTACGTTTGGGGGAAAAATCCGTTTTATGGGGGGGTACCCCCTTATACGTCAACCTAGACAGTAACTAGAGTACAGTGTCAGAAGGGAAATTGTAAGGTTCTTATTCTGAACTCGGAGTCTGAAGAAGCACAAGGGCTTCTCACGCTCGGCTTGTCAGGGTCCCAATCCCAGATCTGCTCATTCATTTACTCATCCACCCATTCAACAAATACCTATCGAGCACTTATGGTATGCCAGGACCACAGGGAGCAAGAAGACACAAACAATGTCCCCAGCGGAAGTGTCATTTGAAATCAAGGTGCACAAATAAATTGGCAATTTTAATCAGTATGATCAGTACTATGATGTGTTGCGAGTTTGATTTCACTTATAGAATATGTCCAGGGAGTCCTATCCTTTAAAACACAAAGCTCACTGCCCAAACACACAGTACAAACAACTTGTGGGCGGTCCAGATCGCTCTACTTTCCCAGTTCAATGATGGCACCTTTTGCTCTAATGCTGATATCTCTATATGCAAAAGATTGTGCCTTGACATTATGTCAAGTCTGACTCATAGGAACCTGGTAAAGACAGGGAGAATTGCCGCTGTGGGTTTCTGAGACTGTAAATATTTTCAGTATTAGAAAACCTCCTCTTTATCTCATGAAGTGGCTGCTGATTTCAAACTGCTGACCTTGCAATTGATTAGCAGCCAAGCACATAACGCACTACACCACCAGGGCGCTGTGACAAGAAGAGGATCAATGAGGGCAAATGCCCTTAGGTAAGAGGACACTGAGAGTAGAGGGACCAGAAGAAAGCCATATGAGTCTATCACAGTGAGTCTCAGAGGCCATATCACACTGCGCACTGTGATGTGGGGCCAAGACTTTGGATTTTATTCTAAAGGCCGTAGGAAGCCATTGGTGTTGTAACAGAAAGAGGCTGTATGTTGTACTAACTCCACAGCCGTGGGGACTCACAGGTCATTGCTTGTTTTACTGAACTTTCTAGCAAGTCAAAGTAGAGCAACGCACAAAACGTCAACACGTGTGTGGAGAGCTGTAGCTGACAAATGTATAATTACATCTACTTCATTCAGAAGTGTGCTTATCATCAGCAGTTTTTCTTACCTTTCACTTCCCCTTTCCCTACCCCTCCATCCACAAGTAAAAACAAATAAGCCTAACAGAACCCTTCAGGAAATCCCCCACAGAGTACAAGGGAATATTTTTATATCATGGAGATATTCTATCTTGATTGTGATGGCGATTTCACAGGTACATAGATCTCTCAGAAACTGTTAAATGATATTTAAGATAGTAATAAGGTAGAGAGCTGCCACAAAGTCAAGGCCAACAAGTTTGGTCACCACCTAGCTACGACTGAGGGATGCTTCATTCATGGTATGACCTACTCTTCGTATAGATTAACAGTGTGCAGAAGTTAGCTCAGTTCTACTACTGGATTTGGATTCTGAGTCTGGTTTGTTGATCTCCTGTTACATCACCTAATGATAGCCAGAGCCATCAGCCAGCAGACCGTTGACGTATGATTCATTTGGCTGATCTTGGATTCACTCAGCTAAGCATCCACCAGTCTGAGGTCTCCTTGCTTCATCTTCCTGCTTCCTGTTTGTCGAGCCATGCAGCTACAGGATTTGCGAGAAGCTTTCAACCTTCATCTTATTTGAACCAGATTGGATTTACCTCTTTCTACAACTACGTGAGCCATTTCTTGATGTCAATCTCTTTCTGCTTACAAATACATACAAGTATTACTGGTTTGGCTTCTCTAGAGAGCCCAGCCTAACACCTAGGTATATACCCGGAAAACTTGTAAACAGAGACTCAAATAGAGTCTTGTGTACCAATGTTCACTGCAGCAGTAATCATAATAGCCAAAAGGTAGAAACAACCTAAAGCGAACTAAAAGCAGATGAA
>NW_022103901.1:39012264-39014714 GCF_000313985.2 Echinops telfairi | reverse complement strand
ATGAGGACCTAATGCCGGGGGCTTAAGTGGAGAGGAAATGTTTTGAGAATGATGAGGGCAATGAATGTACAAATGCGCTTTACACAATTGGTGTATGTATGGATTGTGATAAGAGTTGTATGAGCCCCTAATAAAATGATTAAAAAAAGAAAAGAAAAGAACAGGCAAATGTGTAGAGACCAATGTTTATTAGTGGTTACTAAGCCTGGGAAAGAGAATGAATGGGAGGATTATTGCCTATGCAACACTGAGTTTTAGTTTGTGGTGATGCAAATTAGCATTGATGAAAGACAGGTGTGGCCAAGCACTTAATGTAAAAAGCTGAAATGGCAAAAATCGCGTGACTGATATATTTATAACAAGGACAAAAATAAATAAACAAAAGAATAGCTGCTGAAACTCCTTATGTACAACCAAGCAAATACCTCAGGGGACTTGGTTCCTTAGTTTGGAGGTTTAGAGTCATGGACAGCCCAACTAATTGGTCTAACAATGTGCTTAGTGTGTCTGCTCTACTTCCTAGCTCATTCTGGTGACTGCTGTCCTAAGCACTTACAAATGGTCACCCAAGATACAGTAATCAGCCTTTGTTTACCTGGAGCAGCAGAGAAAGGAGAGTCAAGAATAGGAGGAGGGAATAAACTGTGTGGCTCATTGTCTTGTGAACAATGCCCTCTTTGCATGAAACCATAAAAACTGGGTGGTGCCTAGCTACCATTACTGAACATTTTGATCAAAACGTCCTTTTTTTGATAGACCAATTGTTGTAACTGCTCTGCTGTGTCTAAGAGCTCTTGGTCCCTCGAACTGAAGAATGGACTCATGGACCGCCAAGCAGAAAACAGAGTTTATTTGCAAAGGAGGGGGGAAAAAAGCACCTGACGCAGCAGGTGGGGGCTCAAGTGAGTTGCTGGTGAATGAACTGTGTCTAGGGGGTTTTATCAGGTGTGGGGTACTTGGCCTGTCTGCATCTCCAGGTTATGAACCGGCCAATCCCAGGACTGGCCTATTTCTCAGATCCAATCATTAACCCAGTCATGCTCTCCCCTCTGCTGGACATGGACAAGGATGTACGTATAACACATACAAAGGTCAGTAAAGAGTCTTGGGTTTGAGTCAGCCTTGGGGTTTCTCCAAGGGGGTCCATCTAGTGGACCACGGAATCACGTGAGGCGCACGGTTCTGAGTCAGCTGTCTCCAACAAGGATAGGGTCTCTAAGCTCCCTGAGGCTCTGATTCCCTGGGCCACCAGGATTCGTGTCTGAATCTGCTGGCGTCTAGAACATACAAACTTTGTTACCAAATTGAAAAGACATGACCCACAAAAGCAAACAACTAATATAGTTACCAGAGGTCCAGATGTCTAATCTCTGGGAACCAAGATTTCAGCCATTCCCACCAGGATTCTTCTTGAGTTCTTACATAGAACTTTAGATGGGTCCAGTTAACCACTTTATCTATTGCTTTTAGACTGGTCTCTACTTGGTGGGAAGTTCACCCAGAAACAACAGGAGGGGTTGGTGAGGGCACACGTACCTTCTGTGATCCATGACCTACTCTGATATTGACCGTAAGGATGTTTTTGGGGCCCTGAAGGCATTTCTACTGGTACTGGCCAATAAGTGAACGGTCTCTGTCAAATTAGTGATGGAATCAAAGGCAGCTGCTAATCCAGGCCATCCTAATTCCTGCCACATTTCAGCCAGGGCTGTTGTAATACACTTTAAGAAGGGTTAGAGGTCAGAACTTTCTAAAGGGGTGTGTGTTTGGTCATGCTTGGTGGCACAGATCTGCAGCATGACGCACTGATAGTGAAGCGGGACCTCTCTCCTGGTAAGAAGGTTGCATGGGTTAGTGAAGTCTAAGGCTGAATTGGCATCACCAGCCCCTCTAGTAGCAGAGCCTGTCTCTGATAGTGCAGCAGGTGGCTGTCAGCAAGCCACAGGCTTCCCTCAGCATTTAGGACCCTGGTGACATCCTGTGAGGTGTACACAATCAAGGCTCTTCCTTGAGTCTATTTACTTGCCTCAGGGGTTATCAGGGCCACCGCTGCCACCACTCAGAGACAGTGAGGCCATCCTTTGGCATCTGTGTTGCACGAGACCCCTGGCTTGGGTTAGCAATCCCTGTTCTTCCACTTACTTGTACATGGAAGCTCTGCGTAAAGGGGAGGCTAAGAGCTGAACACTTAGAAGAGCTCAATTTATTTGCTGAGAAGGTTTGTTCTGCCTCAGGCTCCCAAGGGAGGTGGGTGGAAACAGTGTTGTTTATGGGTTTCTTTGAGAAGAGTGGACAGGGACAAACAATTTCGCTGTGCCCTGGGACCCGAGTGAACAGAACCCAATGATACTCAAGAACCCTCTTGGCTGCTTTAAAGTACGAGGTAGAGGGTAGGTGACTATGGGTTGAATTCCCTTTTTCCCTAGGGCCCTAGAGCCTTCTCATAGTAC